>NC_079212.1:89481821-89781821 GCF_029633865.1 Lampris incognitus | reverse complement strand
AGTTTATACTTACCTTTCAGTTTGAATTAAAGAGGGCCATCTCAAATAGACGGCAATCCTCAGCAGGGAAAGATGGCATTTGGTTCAGTATGTTAGCTAGTATGGAAGACAGTGCACTCCTTGTAGTTTTAGGGTTCTTTAATAAGGTTTGGGATGCAGGAAAAATTCCAATTGCATGGAAATGGTCAATCATTGCACCAATTTTGAAACCCGGTGAAGATCCACCAGACCTCTCAAACTATAGACCAGTAGCACTTGCATCACAGTTGAGGGGTTTTGTAGGGATGAACCGACATTCCTTTCACACAATTAGGGAAAACTGTGGAGTGAATGGTAACAGAGAGGCTAACATGTTATCCAGCAAGTGGTGACCTTTTGTCTCCTTTTCAAAGTAGGTTTTGTAAAGGGAGACGTACTATAGACTCTATCTGACACCTAGTGTCAGAAATGAGGAAAGCCCAAACCAATAAGGAAATGGGGGTAGCCGTCTTTCTCGATGTAGAAAAAGCATACGATATGGTATGGAAGGAAGGACTGCTCATCAAACGAAGTAAGTTAGGGTTGGGTGTCAGGTTATATAACTGGGTGCTGGACTTCCTTGCACAATAAGGGTCTGATGGCCTGCTTTGTTTGGGTTCCTGCCCATGTAGAAGGAAATGAGGATGCTGATATACTGGCCAAGCAATCACGCAGATCACAAACAGTAAACATGAAAATTCTGCTCAGCAATGCTGAGGGTAAAACAATTATAAAGAGACAAAAGCAAAAAGTATGGCAAGAAGACTGACATAAACAATACAGGAAGACATCTTTATCCATCCATCTATCCATCTATCCATCCATTATCTAAATCGCTTATCCTGCTCTCAGGGTCACGGGGATGCTGGAGCCTGTCCCAGCAGTCACTGGGTGGCAGGTGGGGAGACACCCTGGACAGGCCACCAGGCCATCACAGGGCCGACACACACACATTTTTATAATATTCAGAAATACGTTGGATTGGGAAGAAAGCTGGGCAGGAACCGAAAGGACGAGGCAGTCGTTACCCATCTCAGGATAGGACATACTGGACACTTCACAAAATAGGCAAACGCCCAACCGGTAGATGCGCACACTGGTCATCCTGAATCTTTCCAGCATGTGCTGCTGAAGTGTTGGGATTGACTATGAGGAGGAAAGGAACTAATATCAGCATTAAAGAAAGCTAAGTTTCACAGTAGGGAACCTACTTGGAGATGCGGCATGGGAAATATAGAGTCACCTAATTAAGTATATGAAGAAAACAGAGTTAACAGAGAGAATTTAGTTTGTTTAGTTTTTTTGGTCAGCCAATATACTGCCCCACACTCCAGTCCGGTAGGTGGCGGTAATGCGCCTGCAAACTGGTTGCCAACCGCCAATCCAAACAAAAGAAAAAAATGTAGATTTGTGGAAGTTTGCCATGCCTCAATCAAAGGAGATTTATGAGAACCTCAGAAAATAAATTTGTTGATGCTCACCAGGCTGGAAAAGGTTATAGTGTAGAGCCGAAGTAACGGAGAAGACCGTAGGTTCACACTTTAGCCGTGTAGGCAACTTTCTTTAATCCACGGTAAATCAGCGAGACAAACAAAACCCACAGCTCGACTGAGCGGAGGTGGCAAGAATAACCAGAAAACTGGCTGGACAACCATAACTTAACCCTGCGTTAACCTGCCAGGGCAACCATGACTTAACCCTTAGTTCCTGGGTTGAATTCTGTCCCCAATACGTGTCCACCACATGAGCCCCCCCAGAATTCGCCCTAGTAATCGAAGTCAGGCAGGCGCGGGTGGACGACAGGCCGTCCGCGGCGGCTCCGGATAACAGGGGCCGGAGTGTCTGTGGGAGGCATTGACGCGGGCCTGTGGAGGTCGGCCTGAGGAGCAGAAGAGGCAGCTCGGGCCTCCACGGGGGGAGGAGGCGGAGCCGGGGGACGACCGCGACGAGGAGGTTGGGCTAACTCCAACGGCTGCGTCAAGTCCAGGTGTGCGGGTTTAACTCGGTCCACTGAAACATGCTCGGCCGTGCCCCCAAAATCCACCACCAGGTGCTTAGTTCCCCGTTCCAGGACGCGGAAGGGGCCGTCATAAGGGGGTTGCAGAGGGGGGCGGTGTGCGTCGTGACGGATGAACACGTAGTCCGCTGACTGCAGACCTGGGGGCACCTGGGACACCGGAGTGCCGTGTTGGGCGGTAGGGACGGGTGTGAAAGCTCTGACCCCGTCCAGCAAGGAGGCTCGTTGGTCCACAGCTGACCAGGGACGCGTTGCATTGGGCATGAAATCGCCTGGGACTCGCAGCGGCGTGCCGTACACCAGCTCCGCAGAGGAGGCTTGTAGGTCTTCCTTCGGGGCGGTCCGCAGGCCCAGCATGACCCATGGGAGCTTGTCAACCCAGTTGCAGTCCTTGAGAGTAGCCCGAAGCGCAGCCTTCATGGACCGGTGGAAGCGCTCACATAGGCCGTTCGCCTGAGGGTGGTAGGCGGTAGTGCGATGAAGCTTGACGCCCAGAGCCTCACCCACAGCATTCCATAGCTCTGAGGTAAACTGTGGCCCACGGTCAGATGAAAGGTCGGAAGGCGTACCGAAACGTGAGACCCACGACCCAATAAAAGCCCGGGCCACATCAGCAGACGTCGTGGATGCCAGGGGAACAGCTTCAGGCCAGCGCGTAGTCCTGTCCACCACAGTGAAGAGGTAGGTGAACCCATGGGAGGGGGGTAGGGGACCAACCAGGTCGACGTGGACATGGTCAAATCGTCTCTCCGGCACTGCGAAGCGTTCCAGGGGCGCCTTAATGTGGCGGTGTATCTTAGCCCGCTGACAGGCAACACACGAGTCGGCCCACGCTTTCACGTCTCTCTTAAGTCCCTCCCACACAAACTTAGCAGAGGTCAGGCGCACGGATGGCTTACCGCCTGGATGAGAGAGGCCGTGCACAGCTTCAAATACGGGGCGTCTCCAGCTGTGCGGGACGATGGGCCTGGGCTGTCCTGTGGAGATGTCACACAGGAGGGTGACACCTGTGTCGCTGAAAGGAACGTCCTGCAGGCGGAGCCCCGTGTCGGAGGCCCGGAGACGGAGGATGCTCGGGTCCGTGGCCTGGTCAGCAGCCATCTGTGCATAGTCAAGGCCTAGGTGGACCGCTCCAATCACTGCCCTAGACAGGCAGTCAGCTACCTGGTTAGACTTACCAGCGACGTGCTGGATGTCGGTAGTGAATTCCGAAATGTAGGAGAGTTGTCGCTGCTGGCGAGCGGACCATGGCTCGGCCGTCTTGGACATGGCAAACGTGAGGGGCTTGTGGTCCACGTACGCAGTAAACTCGCGGCCCTCTAGCAGGAAACGGAAATGCCGGACGGCGAGCCAGAGACCGAGGAGTTCCCTGTCAAAAGTACTATACTTGCGCTCTCGGGGTGTAAGCTGGCGACTGAAAAAGGCCAAAGGCTGCCAAGCCCCCCCCACCCACTGTTCGTGAACCGCACCAACAGCATAGTCCGATGCATCCGTGGTTATGGAAATAGCCGCTGTAGGTGAAGGATGCGCTAGCAGGGTAGCCTTGGAGAGCGCAGCTTTAGTCTCGGTGAACGCACGGTCCCGCTCTGCTGTCCAGTCGACCGCCTGGTTGGGGGACATGCCTTTCAGCGCCTCGTACAGTGGCCGGATGATAAAGGCGGCTCGAGGAATGAAGCGGTGGTAGAATGTCACCATCCCGATGAACTCCCTGAGCGCACGAGCTGTTTGGGGGGGCGGAAATGCCGCCACCGCTTCCACCTTTGAGGGCAGGGGGACTGCCCCGTCCCCAGTGATGCGGTGCCCGAGGAAATCAATGGCTGTCAGCCCGAACCGGCACTTCGCCGGGTTGACGATCAGCCCATGCTGGCTGAGGCGTGTGAAGAGGGCATGAAGATGGGACAGGTGTTCTTCCTCGGAGGCGCTGGCGATGAGTATGTCGTCCAAATAGACGAAGATGAAAGGAAGGCCACGGAGCACTGAATCCATCAGCCGCTGAAAGGACTGGGCCGCGTTTTTGAGTCCAAATGGCATTCGTAGGAATTCAAATAGGCCGAATGGGGTTGTCACCGCTGTCTTGGGGATGTCTGAGGGGTGCACGGGAACTTGATGATAACCACGGACCAGGTCGACTTTTGAGAAGACGCATTTGCCAGACAGGTTTGCAGAAAAGTCCTGGATATGCGGGACAGGATAGCGGTCAGGCATGGTGGCGTCATTTAGTCGGCGGTAGTCCCCGCATGGGCGCCAACCTCCATCAGGCTTAGTGACGATGTGGAGTGGGGACGCCCACGGGCTGTCAGAGCGGCGGATGATCCCCATGCGTTCCAGGTGCTCGAACTCAGACTTGGCAATGGCGAGTTTGGTGGGGTCGAGACGCCTGGCTCTGGCGTAGACCGGGGGCCCCTTCGTAGCAATGTGATGCTCCACCCCATGCTTAGCGGTGGGTGCAGAGAAGGTAGGCTGGGTGAGGTCAGGGAACTCAGCGAGGAGGCGGGTGAACTTGTCTCCCTCTGAGAGAGAGTTGGCTAGACCTGCATAGGCCGCTTCCCTCCGCGTACATGCGAAGGAGGAGAAGGTTAAGGCATCGACCAGACGGCTGTTCTGAATGTCCACTAGCAAACCGTAAGCGCACAAAAAATCAGCTCCGAGGAGGGGAAGCGTTACATTGGCCATGACGAACTCCCACGTGAAACGTTGTCCACCAAAACACAGTTCTACAGACCGCACGCCGTAGGTGTGGATAGGGCTGCCGTCAGCCGTCGCCAACTGGGGACCCCGCTCCCCGCCCATGATGTCGACGTCAGTAGCAGGGAGCACGCTTCTCTGTGCGCCCGTGTCACAAAGAAATCGCCGACCGGAGATGGTGTCGAGGATGAAGAGTAGCCTGCTCGTATCGCCAACACTCATGGCCACTACTGAGTGTTGGCCCTCTCGTTTCCCGTCGGCCTGTAGTTGCAGGGGGAACGGCACCGTTTAGCTTTCGCACCAAATCGAGCGTGGTACATACAGAGTCCAGAGGGCTTGTAGCGGTCTGATGCTGTGGCGCCACCGTCGGGCCACGCCCGCGATGTCGGCGGGGGGCCAGTGAAGGTAGGAGCCAGCACCCCGGCATGGGAGGAACGTTGTGTAGCGACGAAGAATCGGTCAGCCTCCTTTGCCAGCTCACGGGGATCAGTGATGGTGGAGTTAGCGAGCGCAGTCTGGACGTGGGGCGGCATGTTGCGCAGAAACAGCTCCATAAACAGGAAACATGGCTTTTCTTGACCCAGTAGGTTTAACATCCTGCTCATTAGCTCCGATGGTTTGCCATCTCCCAAGCCCTGAATTGCGAAGAGGCGACGTGCTCTCTCCGTTGCTGACAGTTCAAAAGTTTCAAGGAGGAGATGTTTAAGTGCGGCGTATTTACCATCGGCCGGTGGGTTGGTTATGAAACCGCTTATCCTGGAAGCCGTAGCGCACCCCAGCGCTGCCACTACGTAGTAGTACCTGGTCTCGTCTGCTGTTATGTCTCTGAGCGCGAACTGTGCCTCAGCCTGCGCGAACCATGTAGCCGCGGAAGACTCCCAAAACTCCGGCAGTTTAATTGCAACGGCGTTCGTAGCCATAATGTGTGTGGTTTCAGAAAACTTATCCGAAAACCGACGTCGGGGTCACCAGTGTAGAGCCGAAGTAACGGAGAAGACCGTAGGTTCACACTTTAGCCGTGTAGGCAACTTTCTTTAATCCACGGTAAATCAGCGAGACAAACAAAACCCACAGCTCGACTGAGCGGAGGTGGCAAGAATAACCAGAAAACTGGCTGGACAACCATAACTTAACCCTGCGTTAACCTGCCAGGGCAACCATGACTTAACCCTTAGTTCCTGGGTTGAATTCTGTCCCCAATACGTGTCCACCACAATAGACCTATTTCTAAAGAGTTAGAGTTCCACCAATCCACTGTCAGGAAGAAATTCAGCACCATTGTTACTCTCCCCAGGAGTGGAAGTCCAACAAAAATCACTTCAAGAGTAAGGCATATAGTATTCTAGGAGGTCACAAAGAACCCCAGGGTAAGAGCTAGGGATCTACAGGCCTCTCTTGCATTGGGTAAGATCAGTGTTTATGAGTCCACCATCACGCAAACACTGAAAAAAGAATGGTGTGCATGGCAGGAAAGCATTGAGGAAGCCACTGCTCCCCAAGAACATTGCTGCCTGTCTAAAGTTTGCTGAAGACCACATGGATGACCCAGAAGGCTATTGGAAGAATGTTCTGTGGATGGGTGAGCCCAAAATAGAACATTGTGGTGACCCACATCTATATAACGAGAGACATTCACCTAAGAGGACGGTGTACCTTTAAGGGAAGAGGCGAGGGGTCAGATAATGCACTTCCGCTTCCGGTTCACAGTTCAGTGTCGTTGTCGAATGTATGACATGCTAAGTTGGAGCTAGTAAACTACCTCGACTACGTCTACTCTCACGTCTCCTGTCTCGTTGTTTTCTAACTCCACATTGGTGACCCCGACGTGATCGAACTACTAATACGAGTATGTCTGACAACGACGACGCCGGGAATAATGCTGCCGCGGTACTCGCTCCCGTTCCGATGTCTCAACACTGCCCCCCCCCCCCGGTCCTACGTCCCCAAGGATCTGCCATCGGCGAGGTACGTCTTCATTAGGCACGACAGCCATCGGTCCCCGCTGCAGCCCCCATACGACGGGCCCTTCCGCGTCCTGGAGGCGGGGGATAAGAACTTTGTGGTGGACATGGGGGGCAGGCCGGAGCGGGTCGCTATAGACCGTCTCAAGCCCGCTCACTTGGACATTGGGGAGCCAATGCAATTGGCCCTACCCCCGCGGCGGGGGCGCCCTCCTAGGTCGGCCCCGGCACCTGCCTCTGTTCCTGCTTCGGCCCCGCCTATGGCCCGGGTTTCGGCCCCATCTGTTTCCCCTCCTGTGAAGCGCAGCCGTTATGGCCGCAGGGTCCGCCCCCCGACTCGTCACTTGTTTTCCCCGTGACTTTGCACTATGTCATTGACTGTTCTGTTGTAGAGTCTATTTTTATGTTCATGACTTGCACTTTTGCTGTTTTGCATTGTTTTGTGTAGGGGAATTCTGGGGGGGCCTGTGTGGTGACCCACATCTGTATAACGAGAGACATTCACCTAAGAGGACGGTGTACCTTTAAGGGAAGAGGCGAGGGGTCAGATAATACACTTCCGCTTCCGGTTCACAGTTCAGTGTCGTTGTCGAACGTATGACATGCTAAGTTGGAGCTAGTAAACTACCTCGACTACGCCTACTCTCACGTCTCCTGTCTCGTTGTTTTCTAACTCCACAACCTCTTGTTTTAATGAGAAGCGTTCTGAACCAATCCTGCATTCAAACATAGGAACCTCATCCCAACAGTGAAGCATGGTGGTGGCAGTATCATGGCTTGGGGCTGCTTTGCTGCCTCTGGACCAGTACAGCTGGCCATCATTGACAGAACTATGAATTCTGGATTTTACCACCAAATTCTACAGGAGAATGTCAAGGTATTGGTCTGTGAACTGAAGCTCAACAGAAAGTGAGTCATGCAGCAAGACAATGACCCCTAACCGCACGAGTCAGTTTACTAATGAATGGTGAAAGCAGGAATTTAATGTTTTGGGAGGGCCAAGTCAAAGTCCAGGCCTTAATCCAATAGAAATGTTGCAGAAGGACCAGGGGAGAATAGTTCATGCAAGAAAGCCCACCGACATCACTGAGTTGAAGCAGCTTTGTGAGGAGGAATGGGCCACAATTCCTCCGAGCCGATGTGCAGGACTGATAAAGTTAGCAGGAACGTTTTGTTGAAGTTAATACTGGGGAGGAGAGGGGTGGGTCACACCAGTTACAGAAGGCAAAGGGTCACAGAACACAGAACAAAGATATTAAATTTTGGATCATTTCACTCAGTTACTAAAGTGCAACTTTTGTGTTGTTTAATTCCGTTCTCTTTATCTAGTTTTAGGACTTTGATGAAGACCTGGTCACAATGTAGGTCAATTTTATGCAGAAATGCATTAGATCCTGAAGGGTTCACAGACTTTCTAGCGCCACTGTGGCAGGACAAACACAGCTGCAGACGATAAAATTAACGGTGGCTCTGTTTGATTTAGGTGTGATACTGATGTAACCGGTTATTTTCTTGCCCGGTGCGGGATTCGATACAGGGTGTACTGCACCACAAGGCGACATCACTAACCGCTCGGCTAAAGGGTCAGACCCCTTAGCCAGGGACTAATGTGTCTTAGTAGTTTATAGTTTTTTTTCATAGCCTGCTCATTGCTAAACACAAATCAAGCAGAGCCATCACTCGTTACCAAGATCAGCCCAGATGGTTTTCCATCTTTACATGGTAGAAAACTCACAAAAACTGGTTTGGTTTGCTTGCTCTTTGGGCGTGCGTTCCCTTTCGGCATGCGATAAAAATGCAGACGCTTGTTTTTACCCTCTTTACGATTTGTACAACCGACAGCGCGACAGCTGTGAGGCATTTCGTCTCGTTTTAAACCAGTTTCTCCGCGATGATCTCTTCGAAATGAACGTAGTAACGTTTACAAACACAAGACGCGTGGCCCCTTTTTGCCTCACAATCTGCGCACGCACATTTGGCGCGTGTAAATAAGGGAACACGTTGTGTTGTGGGACTACTTTATTGTTCGCATTAATACAGTGGCCTATAAATGCTACGTTGCCGCTAGAGGGCATTCGGTGTAGTGACAGCGCATCTGATTGTAGTGTACCCATGTACCAGTCGTTCTCTATTAAACCAGTGAACTTATATCTTGCCTCCTCGTGATACTGCAACCTACTATACATGGTGTCAGAAATCTACGTACCCTTAGCCACAGAAGACAATCGGACGAAATGGCGAAATTATCACCGCCAGAAAACTTTGATTTCACTCACCCAGAACAATGGCCGGAGTGGCGCCAACGCTTCCAACGTTACAGGACTGCAACGGAGCTCCATAAGAAAGACGGAGAGGTACAAGTCAGTACGTTGCTATATTCGTTGGGCAAAGAGGCGAAACAAGTCTACAAGACGTTCACGTTCGGAGCGGATGAAAAGGAGGATGATTATGAAACGGTGTTACGGAAACTAGAAAACAATTTTGTGCCCAAAGTCAATGTTATTCACCAACGCGCCAAGTTTCACCAGCGGATGCAAAGACAGGGTGAGTCTGCAGAAGAGTATATTAGGAGTTTGCATGAGCTGGCATCCACATGTTCATTCGCGGCTGTAAAGGAGGAGAATATCCGAGACAGACTGGTCGTAGGGATATTAGACAGAGAGCTGTCAGAGAAATTACAGTTGATGCCGGATTTGACTCTAAACAAAGCAGTCGAGCTAGTGAGGCAGTCAGAGCAAGTGAAGAGTCATGTTAGCGAGCAAGGAGCTGCAGCTAACTGTAGCACACAGCTAGACGAAGTGGCTAGCAGCAGATGCACACCCCGTGGTGGTGAGAGAGGGAGAACGGCAGGCTACGACAGGACTGTACAAAGAAGAGCCACAAATGCACAAGGAACAAGAGGTAACACAAATGGATACAAGTGTAACAGATGTGGCAGACCTCATGGAAAAGCAGACTTTTGTCCTGCCAGAAATGTAGAATGTAGAAACTGTTGAAAGATAGGCCATTATGCTGCAGTATGTCTCACCCGTGGGGTCAATGAAGTAAGTACACCGCAAGAAGAAGTAGAAGTGAGACATTTTCTAGGAGAGATAAACCAAACAACTGACTCAGACAAAGCATGGACTGTGAAGCTGCCAATAATGTAAACTTTAAAATAGACACGGGAGCTGACGCGACTGTCATATCTGAAAGCACCTTTCAAAGCCTAAAACACAAACCCCAACTGCAGAATGCTACGACCATCCTAGTGAGCCCAGGAGGCAAACTGATGTGTGTAGGGCAGTTCACAGTCACAACCAGAGTAAAAGGCCGCCAGTTTATGTTTACAGTATATGTGATAACAGGGTCAAATGTTAACAATCTGCTAGGCAGGAACGTAGCAGTCGCCGTGGGCTTAGTGAAAAGAGTAGAGGAGCTCAGTAGTGCTTGCCCACCCCAGATAGGTCTCTTAAAGATAGAGCCAATCAAGATAAGCCTGAAAGAAGATGCTGAGCCGTATAGTGTCAATACGTCTCGGCGTGTCTCGGTACACATGCTTCCTAAAGTGAAAAAGGAGCTGGACAGGATGGTTAAAAGTGGCGTGATAGAGGAGATCCAAGAGCCAACACCTTGGTGTGCAGCCATGGTTCCTGTCCCAAAGAAGAATGGAGAGGTGAGAATCTGTGTTGACCTCAAGCAACTTAACAAGGCGGTCAAAAGAGAGAAGTACGTCCTACCTACCATGGACGACATTCTTCTAGAGCTAGCCAATGCACAGGTGTTCTCACTCTTAGATGCAGCCAGTGACTTCTGGCAACTGCCACTAGATGAAGAAAGAGCCAAGCTCACTACTTTCATCACACCGTTTGGAAGGTACTTTTTCCATCGGGTCCCATTCGGTATTACTAGTGCTCCAGAAATATTCCAACGAGAAATGTCAAAGGTCCTGCAGCACCAGGAAGGCGTCGTCGTCTTCATGGATGACATCCTGGTATATGCAAACACGCCAGAGGAACATGAGCAAAGACTTCAGAACACGCTCCGGACGCTCGAAGAGGCAGGATTACAGCTCAACAACGAGAAATGTCTCCTGCGCCAGACACAGCTCCGCGACACATCATAGACAAGGATGGGGTTCGCCCAGACACAGCGAAGGTCGAGGCCATCACACAGCTGGGGCCACCAAGGAACACCACAGAACTCAGACGGGTGCTTAGGGATGGTCCACTACCTGGGCAGGTACCTTCCACATCTATTGGAAGTGACAAAACCACTCAACGACCTACTGAGAGGAGACACGGCATGGGTCTGGAGTGCAGTACAAGACGAGGCCTTCAGAAAGGTGAAGCTGCTCATCTCAGAAGCACCAGTGTTAGCCTTCTATGACACCACCAAGCCCACAATAGTCAGTGCTGATGCTAGTAGCCACGGCCTAGGGGGGGGGTTTACTACAGGACCACGATGGACAGTTAAAGCCAGTGGCATATTGCTCACGAACCCTCATGGACACAGAGGTGCGCTATGCACAAATAGAAAAAGAATGTTTGGCAGCTGTGTAGGCATGTGAAAAGTTCTTTAGGTTCCTCTATGGTTTAGATAGCTTTACCCTTCACACAGACCATAAACCACTCGTACCACTGTTCAACAACAAAGACCTTGATTCAGTGCCGTTACGCTGTCAGAGGCTACTTATGAGGATGATGCGGTTCATACCAACGGCAGAGTATGTTCCAGGCAAGCTGCTGGTTGTTGCTGACACTCTCTCCAGACATCCAAGACCGGCAGTCACCCAAGAGATCGCAGAGCTCATCAGCGACATCGGGGCACTTGAGGAGGCAGTCCACACTACGTGGCCCATATCACCCACAAAGCTAGACATGGTCAAAGAGCAGACCGAGCAAGATGAGGAACGACAGATGGTGAAGCAGTACGTGTGTGCTGGGTGGCCCAGACACACAGCAGACATCCACCAGGTAAAGCCATACTACACCGCACAACAGCACCTCTCTTACTCCCAAGACCTGTTGTTACATGGAGAAAGAATAGTCGTACCGCGAGCTATGCGCAGAGAAATACTGCAGCGCATTCATGATGGCCACCAGGGCATCGTTAAATTGCAGGGAGCGTGCCCGACAAAGTCTCTGGTGGCCTGCGATAGGGAAAGATATTGAGAACATAGTCAGTAGTTGCAGACACTGTCAAGAGTCAAGGCCAAGTCAAAGGAGAGAACCTCTCATGACAACTCCATTACCAAACCGCCCCTGGGAGAGGGTAACTGCGGACATCTGTGAGGTAGACAAGAAACATTACTTGGTAGTTGTAGATTACTTTTCCAGATATATAGAAATAGCCTACCTACGAACCTGTCAGGAGAGACTACCAGAGCACGCTTAAAGAACATGTTTTCACGCTGGGGATGCCCTGATGTTCTTGTAACAAGATAACGGCCCACAGTTCACTGGACAAGCCTTTGACCAGTTTGCTACTGACTTTGATTTCCAGCACATCACCTCGAGTCCCCACTATGCTCAATCCAATGGAGAAGCAGAAAGGGTGGTGCAGACAGCGAAAAAGATCCTGAAACAGCCTGACCCCTTCACAGCTCTGATGAGCTACAGAGCAACACCACTTCAAGTCACTGGAGTGAGCCCAGCACAACTCATGCTGGGCAGGCAAATCAAGACAATGGTCCCCACACTCAAGTCAAACCTACAGCCGGCATGGCCAGGCTTCGAGACAAGCTGATGAAAGGGCAAAACAAAGCTACAGACATAACTACAATAGGAGAAACAATGTCAGAGACTTACCAATACTCCATCCGGGTGCCAGAGTGGCTGTAAAGCTGGACAATGAGCAGGGATGGGTGAGAAATGCAACAGTCATACGACAAGGTGACACACCTAGGTCTTACCTTGTACAGACGGAGGGGTCCTTCACCGAAACCGACGTCACCTGAAACCAATCACTAGCACTGCCGCGCTTCCACCTGAAGGACAACCTGAAAGCGATGTACCACACCCACCTGCTGCCAACGACAACGTGCCAGACCTACCTGCTTCCCACGAGGATCTGCCTGCTGCAGCAGAGGTACCACAAGCCCAAGAGAAAATGACATCTCGTGGCCGAGTTGTTAGACCCCCAGAAAGATTTAAAGACTTTGTTCCAGAATAGTACACAGTATGCATTGAGTGGCAGAATAATCCACTGCAACTGTGCTGGTGACTGGCAGTCTACCCAAATCATCTTAGAGTAGGACTAATTCTTGTTTAATTACTTGTTGATGTTCAGTTTGGAAATGGAATCATTTTGAAATGTTTCCTAAGTTAACTTTAACAAAAGGTTTCCTTATATGTTCATATAGAAAGCACTGTCTCAAAGACTCAAAGGAAAGGAGATGTGTTGTGGGACTACTTTATTGTTCGCATTAATACAGTGGCCTATAAATGCTACGTTGCCGCTAGAGGGCATTCAGTGTAGTGACAGCGCATCTGATTGTAGTGTACCCACGTACCAGTCGTTCTCTATTAAACCAGTAAACTTATATCTTGCCTCCTCGTGATACTGCAACCTACTATACACACGTCTATAAGGTTTGGTTGCTCTCTAAGTCATTTTAGCAATTTGAGCCTTGGCAGCAGGCATTCATTTGGTCGACGGAAAATGCTCACGGCCAAGACCGTAAGACTGTCCCACTATCTGCCTTTGCGCCTCCTTTCCTTTTGTTGCACATGTCCACCAAAATGGACCGCCTCGTTTTGTTTCCAAAGGCTGCTCGTGAGGACCCGCTAATGAGCCCCTGACGCAAGCAAAGCATCACCGGTGTGGACTCCTAAACGCGGTCTCGTCCAACAACCCATGTGATTTCCGATTAGGCTAATTACTAGATGATACAGGGGCGTCTGGGTAGCGTAGCGGTCTATGCCGCTGCCTACCAACACGGGGATCGCCGGTTCGAATCGCAGCGTTATCTCCGGCTTGTTCGGGCTCCGCTGCGATTCTAAAAACAGAACAGGCTTGAGCGCGCATTGAATCATGGGATTGATTTGCGGACAAACCGCTCTTCGTTTCGTAGCGCGCGAAAGTGGTCTTGCAGAGGACTTGTGTTTACGATGGCTGGTAACCTTGTCATAGAGGGAGCCAAACAATCTAGAAAAGGGGCCGCAAGGCGTTGCTGCTGGGGAACTTGTCGATCGGATTCACGATGTAAAGAAAGGCTGCCTGAAGGAACAGAATTTTTGAGATTCCCAAAGCCCGGAACCGTGAAAGATGGCCTAACGGAGTGGGGAAAGAAACGCGAACAGAAGACAGAAAAAAAAAACGAAGATGTGGCTTCATGCACGTGGAAGTAAAGACTTCTGTCGTCTTTCGCTCAATTCTTGTGTTGAAACGTATGAAAGCAGGGCATGTTGCGCGTGGTTGGTCGGCTTATTTGTCCGCTTTTCGATCCCAAGCTGCATTGCGCTAAAGTTTCGTGACGTAGCCAGCGAGGAGCCATAGGCGGTGTCTGCGGGTGGGAAGCCGGATGTGGGTGTCCTGGTCGCTGCACTAGCGCCTCCTCTGTTCGGTCGGGACACCTGTTCAGGAGGGTGGGGTGGGGGTGGGGGTACTGGATGGGGAAAAGCGTGCTCCTCCCACGCGCTACGTCCCCCTGGCCAAACTCTTCACCGTCAGGTGAAAAGAAGCGGCTGGCGACTCCACGTGTACCGGAGGAGGCATGTGGTGGTCTGCAGCCCTCCCCGGATCGGCGGTGGAGCAGAGATAGGGACGGTTCGGTAAATAGGGTAATAGGCCAAGCACATTCATCCGTCCATTATCCGAACTGCTCAGGGTGGCGGGGATGCTGGAGCCTATCCCAGCAGTCACTGGGCGGCAGGCGGGGAGACACCCTGGACAGGCCGACACACACATACACACAGGGACAATTTCGTACGGCTGAGTCACCTGACCTACATGTCTTTGGACTGTGGGAGGAAACCGGAGCACCCGCAGGAAACCCACACAGACACGGGGAGAACATGCAAACTCCACACAGAGGACGACCCGGGACGACCCCCCAGGTTGGGCTACCCCGGGGCTCGAACCCGGAACCTTCTTGCTGTGAGGCGACCGCGCTCACCACTGCGCCACCCTGGCCAAGGACAAGCGAAATCAATCAATAAACAGAGTAAGATGCGCACAGAGAAGTTGGAGGAAACATGTCACGTGTGGTTAAAACGTTTCTCCTTTAATTGCATTGAGCTGCATTTGACTGGCAATGATCCATTGTTTTGCAGTAATGAGGTCTATCTGGTCAGTAACCACTCCGCTGTCACCACGACGTCAACCGTCCGCTGCGCAACGGCCCTCAACCCCGAAACAGTGACGTGTTTCCGGCCGATGACGTCACACACACGCGCTCGGCTCGAGGTAGGCTCGCCGTGTCGGGCGTGCAGGGGCTCCAGCTCGACGCCGTCTGTGATTACAATCGTTCCCTTGGAAAGCAGCCACACGGCCTGTAACCTTACCGTTCCGGCTAAAAGGTTGCTCAAATAATAGACATTAGCATAGTCACGTCGAAATTATATTAATAATTATTAAAAAATAAAAATACAGCCCCCGGTGTTTTTGCATCATCACGGAAAGGAAGAAATATGCGTCGGTAGTCAAAACAGGATTTATACAAAACAGGGAATAGTTACAAAATAAACTGTCGAAATAAATATTAAAAAAAAAACAAGCTTATACCACCCCACGGGGCAAACGTTTCCTTTACAAATACCCAGTACATCTCTAAGTCTAGGTCTAAGTCTAGGGTCTAAGTCTAAGTCTAGGTCTAAGTCTAAGTCTAAGTCTAGGTCTAGGTCTAAGTCTAGGGTCTAAGTCTAAGTCTAGGTCTAAGTCTAGGTCTAGCATCAGCCAAGTGGTCCCGGTTTAGAACGGCTGCGTTGACGGGAGGTTATAAAAGTACAACGAAATAAACACCCCCATCCCACCTGGGGGTCTCCAGCACGGCACTGTTGTGTCGAGTCGTTCGGCGTGGACTGTACATTTGATCACGGGGGCAATTACAATGAATCCCAGCTTACATACAAGTTGGCTTTCTATTCTCTAATGACAAGTTACTAGTAACAATTGCATATAACCACAAGTTACTAATCATGTATTTCAATAAGCGAAACAGTAAGTATTTTCTCCTTTACTAGTTTAAAAAATGAAAAGATGAAGCTATACTGTGCAGCAGAACCAGTGTTTTCAGTTATCTTAATGAACCCTTGTGAGCAGACTGTACATGAAGTAAATAAGTGTGAGAGGACAGTTATCATACACGAGTGAATGTAAACTTTGCATAAGGAGATGGGGTTCGCCCCGTCTCTTCATAATTAACCAAAAAAAAAAAAAAAAAAACCCAACTAACTCTCACAGCAATTAACACAAATAAAAACGAAGCTCCCCATAAAGACGGGAAGGGGCGATCAGAAGATGCCGGTCGGCAGCTCCTTGCTAAACATTCCGTCGAAGTCCAGCTCCCTGCTCATCAGCTCCTCCTCGACGCTCTCAAGTGCCCACTGATGGTCGGTTAGCTCAAGTGCCTCCCATTCAGCCTAACGTAAACCGGAGAAAGCCATGTGAACGAATAGGCAAAGTTTACCCATCTGAATTCATTACATGAGCGAAATGCCTTATACCTTGAAGGCTTTATTCGTGTCCGCAGGCATGGCCATGGCGGCGCCGCTCATCTGCTCTTGCATGATCCGGGACTGATCTGCACCTACAGAGGATGCGTCACACAGCACATGCAAACACCAAAAGTCAGCAACGCTCAGACGCTGAAACCGGTCTTCTATTAGAATATTATTAATTAAAATAATAATAATAATTATTATTAGTGCTGCCACCAAGAAAGCAGCAGTGGCACAAAACGATCAGTTGCAGGTGTTTTCCTCAGACTTCAACATCAGTTTGTAAATCTCACTAGATTCAGTGTGTATTCATAATCTTAAACTCTACCACCACTTGTGTACTTGGCAACTATTGAGCAATATCGTTTCACTTTTTTTTTTGAATTTCCCCCCTCCCCTCTTTTCTCCCCAATTGTACCTGGCCAATTACCACACTCTTCCGAACTGTCCCGGTCGCTGCTCCACCCCCTCTGCTGATCCGGGGAGGGCTGCAGACTACCACAAGCCTCCTCTGACACGTGGAGTTGCCAGCCGCTTCTTTTCACCTGACAGTGAGGAGTTTCACCAGGGGGACGTAGCACGTGGGAGGATTATGCTATTCCCCCCAGTCCCCCCCCCCCGAACAGGCGTCCCGACCGACCAGAGGAGGCGCTAGTGCAGCGACCAGGACACATATCCATCAGGCTTCCCGACCGCAAACAAGGCCAATTGTGTCTGTAGGGGACGCCCGACCAAGCCGGAGGTAACATGGGGATTCAAACCGCCGATCCCCGTGTTGGTAGGCAACGGAATAGACCGCCGTGCCACCCGGACGCCCCTAAGATCATTTCACTTTTAACTGGAAATTCTAATGAATGAAGGTTTGTCTTGACTAACTAAAACTTTCAGTGTCTGAGATGGTTTACGTGTGTGCACATCTAAGTACTCTAGTCCACCACAGCCAAAACACAGGGTCATAGTAGGGCAGTATTACCATTGTCTTGTCCTAGGATTAACGAGTACATGCTTCGCAGTCCAAAGACATTCAGGAAATACCAGGACGCTGAGCTCACCCTGGGGTAGTCAATACACAAGCACTTAACAACCAACAGACCTGTGTGTCAGCACCAACTGCAGCATGCATTGTGAGATTTTATAAATGAATATATTCCAGAACTTTCTACTTTTCAATTTACCAAGAGGCATCTAGAGAGAGCAGCTCAATTCCCTGTTGCAGCATGGGCTTGAAGCGTAGCGTGAGAGGGAAGGGAACCTTGGCTGCAAAGAACAGAAAGTCAGAATCATTTTTAGTATAAACATTTTTGACAGAGTTCGGACCTGGGGCGGGACAATACAGGCCACTCCCGCCTCAATGAAACACGCCAACAACTGGTAAGTGAGCGTAAACTTTACTTGTAACAAATCCGGAAAAGGTCCAGTTGATCCAGCCACCGATGAGGATCATGGGAAGCACGTTGGTCACGTTGCCTTTCATCATGTCCGTCAGCATACTGGGGTCTGAACAGAGAAACGCACCCATCACCAGAGTTCACTCGAGCCCGCCTTACTAGACCATTAGTTTTATTTTAGGTGATAACATGTATGAATTTATGGTAAAAATGTGAATACAAAACATACCTAGATTCATTTTCATTCATTTACAGTTATATTACCTATGTTTTAATTGTATACATAACTTATATTACTATAGATACAGTCATATAATGTGTTTACTTCCGTTCAAGATTTCGCCTAATAAATTTACTTATCTTGGCACTGTAGTAACACGGAGATATGAAGATCTTTTTAAACATATCTGTCTAAGTCTTCTGGGCCCTACTAATCTTGATCTGGAACGCTGGTCTGGGCTCTCTCTATCTCTCGCAGGTCGTACTGATGCAGTTAAAATGAACATCTCACCCAAATTTTTACACCTCTTTCAGTCTATACCAGTTTACATTAGAGAGACCTTCTTCTCTTCGCCAGATAAATTTATTTCACCATTTATCTGGAATGGAAATATGCCTTGGATACGCAAAGCAGTATTTGAGAAACCCCGTGAAGCTGATGGCATGGTCCTACCGAGTATTTCTGGCTAGGTTGTACCGGATCCTATCTTAAACTCCTGTAGGCTACGATGGTTTGGCCTGATGAAGCTTCCGGAGTTTTGCTGTGAACCAGGTCTCATTGTTGTAGGTGAAATCTTCAACGCAAGTGAGCTAAGTGGACATTTATCTGCCACGGAGTTAACTGGGATTAGTTCATGTTTATGTAAATGAGTTTATATCCTCTCTGACGGCCTGGTAGCCTATCCAGGGTGTCTCCCCGCCTGCCGCCCAGTGACTGCTGGGATAGACTCCAGCATCCCCATGACCCTGAGAGCAGGATAATGGATGAATAATGAATGGATGGATGGATGGATAATGTCTTCAGTTCTTTGTATCTTGGGGCTATAGGCCTATTTTTGTATCAAATGACAGCTAAAAGGAAAATTCAACAATCTCAGCCTCATATCTGTCCATGTGTGGCAGGGACAGCACATGAAAAACACCTGCAGTTGTTCCTGATCATTTCTGCATCTCCGGAGGCAGAGAAAGTGACGTATCGTGACGTCATCTGGCGGCCAGATAAACTAACTACTACAGTCTAGCAGGGTTTCTAATAGTCCAGCGTTTCCCGAACTTTTTTCTGGGGACCCACTTTTTAAAAATTACAAACCATCACGCCCAAATTCACAACAAGTCTTATTGAGAAATCATCAGAGGAGTGCATTTGTGCATAAATGAATGTTCCTGACAATTTTTACTGCCATTTCCCCCTCACCTCATATCCTATTGAATAAGTAAATAAGCCCTTTCTAATAGATATTTCATTCCATTCCATGATCCAAGACGCTTATCCCAACTGGGGTCGCGGGATGTTGGAATCTATCCCAGCAGGCACCGGGTGGCAGGCGGGGAGACACCCTGGACAGGCCGCCAGTAAACGTTTGAGAAATCACAGCTTCGTTTTATGCGCATGTCCTTGAAAACACGTTAAATACTTTATAAAGGAGACAGAATAAATGCTTTTAGGTGGAGTTAACAGGCTCTCGTTTTTTTCTCATCAGTAAAACAAACAGAATGTACGCTAGCTGTTCATATCGGATTCAATGTCAATTATTTTTTAATTATTAATAACAATTTTATGATTATCAGAACAATACGAACACTCAGGGCTATCAAAAACATGCTTCTTGATGAACATTTTTTGAAACGCTCATGTCTATTACCAGAACAAGTAGGCTGTGTTTAAGTGCAGCTACTGTTATATCAAACAGTCAATCAATCAATTTGAACCACATCAGGTCTATTCCACGTCGAATCTCATTACGCCCATTATGTGCTATTAACTTATCCATCTTTCACCGCTCCTGAGGTGGGAAGATGGCGGCGCGGACTTGCGTTTGCAGCAGCCTCACCCAGTACCGATTATGCAGCGTCTGCCGCTGGATCGGCTGAGACAGCTTGGTCTGCTGCGTCCTGTGGGCTCAAGGAGGAGGCAAGCGGGGCAGGCTATGTTAACTGCTAGCCCACGGCCCTGCCCGAGAGGAAACACCAAGGCGGTCTGGTGGCGGCCTCGCCTAGCGTGGACTGTGCAGTGTTTTTGTCTGTGTATGAATTTGTGTCGTCGTGTGGAGTGCGGGGAGGTGTGTCGAAGGTGTCTGGCTGGAGAGCTGGGGTTGGATCAGCTGAGGGAGCCTGGTCTGCTGCATCCGATGGGCCCAAGGCCCTGCCTGGAGCTGCGCTTGAGGAGGGGACAACGAGGACGGTCTGGCAGGATGCGGAGGCGGGGCAGGCTGGGCTGGCTGCTGGGCTGGTTGGTGGCCCATGCAGACCGGCAGTTCCGACGGTCATCCTGGCTGGCGTTCGTTCTCCGGACGGTGGAGTTTTTGGACCGTGTTGTACTGGGTGGGCTGTGTTGTTGGCTGTTTTTGCTTTGTTCTCTGTTTTTGAATATGTGTTTTTATCTTTTGTGTTGCGCTGCTGTGGGCTGGGGAAAACAGAATTTTGTTTCTTCTGTGTACGTACTAGTACATAAGATGAAATGACAAATAAATTGTTCCTGATTCCTGTTCTTTTTAGGCCTACTCCAAATAGCCAGTTGTGCGCATTAATTTTACTTACACCTTGCTAATGTGACAGGTGGGCCTGCTCGCTTTGTAGTATTGCATTCAAGTCTGGTGTACAAGAGAACGCAACGCGCATATCAGGTGCAGCGTTCAGTCATGTCTGGCGGAAACCGCGAGTGAGGTAGAAATACCAACGAAGGTGTACCGCAGCTAAAAAAAGACGGAGAATTTCTGCAAATTTATTTGGCGACCTCTGGGAATGACTGCTCTGATCTACTCTAAACACGCTGTTCAAAAACACGTCCTCGTTCTCTAAGCCAACCTTCGTTTCTGTTGGTATAAATGATGTCGGAGGATTTTATGGATGATGACAGGCTTATGCACAATGCATTCTGGTACATGTAGGCCCTGAGGGAAAGACTGGGCAGGAGAACAGATTTCTCCATCGATACAGTACACAGTGAGGACTTCACTGCTTCAATCAACTACATTACTCATCGGTACTGACTGCAAATACACAAAACCATCAGTGAAATTTTCCTTCAATGATACGATATTACAACCTGTTTGTGTAGTATCCCAGAAGTTGAATCAGTTCATCTGGACACAACATTTAGTGGGAGAAATGTTTTAGCCCTCGTCTAAGTGACTTCGTCAGTCTCAGCTGACTGCCAGTATCCCATCCTCATAAACAGCACAGTTGCGTAACGACCAAAACCAAAGACAGGTTTCATATGCAAATTGCCGTGACCGTTACACTAGTTTCAAAGGCCATGTGTACTATTCACAGAGGATTGGGGAATAGTTGCAATCACAGCATTGTAAGATGATGACAGATGTACTCTAGCCCCTTCCCTTGGCTCAGGGATGGTCGTTCCCTCGATTCCCCAATCCTCTGTGAATAGTACACATGGCCATTGTGACCGTTCCTGTGTCACTAGCAGATGAAATCTAAAAACTCTGAGGGTGAACATTCTTTAAAAAAAAGAAAAGAAGAAGAATTACCTGTCATTGGGGATGGAGGAACAACCTTTCTTTTGGTCTTCTTGAAGAATCCATCTTCTTGATTATTGAAGTAGAACTTCCTCATCAAGAAAGACTAAAATAGAATTTGAATTTTAGGAAAGTCAGAGACAGCCTAGCACTTGCAGATTAAAAAAAACAAATAGCAAGAGTAAAGAGGCAGACTTTAAAGGCTGAAAGCTTCAATCCTGAAGATTTACGCGCAAGTAAATGTCTTTTTTGATATTTTCCATCACAACAGCCAATCTGTGAACATCCACATTATGAAGACAGCTCATTTCAACAGTTCATGTCAGGTATGACTTTCCTTGGAAAAATGAGCCGGTGCACAGTATTTCATATCTTCACCACAGCAGCCAACAGTGAAAATAAGGCAGGTCGTGGCAAGTTTAAAGAAGCAAAGTTGTGACACTTTTACCAATAGACGCTACAGCATTAATAGCCATAAAAAAATGTTTCGACAATGCTTTTTTTGTTCAGCTATGAAGAAAATGCTGACCCAACAGTGACTTTCATTTCAAATACTGGGATTTAGCTGGGTCTTACAACAATGCAGTTATCAGTTTATCATAGGTGTCAGTAACTCTATACAAAAGCAAGAATAGTCAGGATTGTAGCTTTCAATCATATGTTAGCGTTAGTGTAGACATGATTTTAAATCAATCCCAGATAGCAAAGAATCTTTGGCCCAAATATGGCCCAAATCTGCAGTTATCTTACAGCCCACACTTGGCCTTGAATGACGGTGTTGACTCGGGGCAAGTGTGGCTGCCTCAATTCAGCCACAGGTCCACCTTATATGGCCCACATCTGGCCCACTTAGTATGTGCTGTAACCCAAGTCAAGTCCGGTTCATTACATCTGGGCCATGTCTGGCCCACACAACACTTGCCGTAACCCAAGTCAGGCCCGGCTTATGACATTTGGGCCACGTCTGGCCCACACAACAGTTGCCAGTGCCGTAGCTGAGCCTTAAAGTACCAAAAGTGCCCCAGATTAGGCCCGAATGTGTCTGCCATCTGGGATCAAGTCTCATATACACTCACTGGCCACTTTATTAGGTACACCTTGCTAGTACCGGGTTGGACCCCCTTTTGCCTTCAGAACTGCCTTAATCCTTCGTGGCATAGATTCAACAAGGTACTGGAAACATTCCTCAGAGAGTTTGGTCCATATTGACATGATAGCATCATGCAGTTGCTGCAGATTTGTCGGCTGCACATCCATGATGCGAATCTCCCGGTCCACCACCTCCCAAAGGTGCTCTATTGGATTGAGATCTGGTGACTGTGGAGGCCATTTGAGTACAGTGAACTCATTGTCATGTTCAAGAAACCAGTCTGAGATGATTCGAGCTTTATGACATGGCGCATTATCCTGCTGGAAGTAGCCATCAGAAGATGGGAACACTGTGGTCATAAAGGGATGGACATGGTCAGCAACAATACTCAGGTAGGCTGTGGCATTGACACGATGCTCAATTGATACTAAGGGGCCCAAAGTGTGCCAAGAAAATATCCCCCACACCATTACACCACCACCACCAGCCTGAACCGTTGATACAAGACAGGATGGATCCATGCTTTCATGTTGTTGACGCCAAATTCTGACCCTACCATCCGAATGTCGCAGCAGAAATCGAGACTCATCAGACCAGGCAACGTTTTTCCAATCTTCTATTGTCCAATTTTGGTGAGCCTGTGCGAATTGTAGCCTCAGTTTCCTGTTCTTAGCTGACAGGAGTGGCACCCGGTGTGGTCTTCTGCTGCTGTAGCCCATCTGCCTCAAGGTTCGACGTGTTGTGTGTTCAGAGATGCTCTTCTGCATACCTCGGTTGTAATGAGTGGTTATTTGAGTTACTGTTGCCTTTCTATCAGCTCGAACCAGTCTGGCCATTCTCCTCTGACCTCTGGCATCAACAAGGCATTTTCGCCCACAGAACTGCCGCTCACTGGATATTTTCTCTTTTTCGGACCATTCTCTGTAAACCCTAGAGATGGTTGTGCGTGAAAATCCCAGTAGATCAGCAGTTTCTGAAATACTCGGACCAGCCCGTCTGGCACCAACAACCATGCCACGTTCAAAGTCACTTAAATCACCTTTCTTCCCCATTCTGATGCTCGGTTTGAACTGCAGCAGATCGTCTTGACCATGTCTACATGCCCAAATGCATTGAGTTGCTGCCATGTGATTAGCTGATTAGAAATTTGCGTTAACGAGCAGTTGGACAGGTGTGCCCAATAAAGTGGCCGGTGAGTGTATAGGGACAGGTTGCGCTGTATCAGTGAGGTCAAACTAGACCCCCTCTCTCACCTGTTTAGGAATGTATTTTCCATTCTCTCTGAGAATCCGGCTTCTGATAAGGACCTGGCTGAATTTTTGAGATGGAGCAAAATTAGTCCAGTGACGTTCCGAGTCCCTCTTCAAGCACTATTAATGATCTACGTTGCTTGCATGCATCTTGCAGATGAACGTACCTGTCCGACACCTGTTCTAACGTCAACTTCTTGTCACTTTGAAGAAGGATGGAAACGTAATGCCGAATAACTCCGACCAGGAAGGTAATAAACACAATGGGCAACACGACCCAGAGTCGAATATTGGAGTCCAGCAGAAGCTCCGGCTCAGCCATAACGCCACACTCTGGCCTCAAATGTAAAAGTGAGAGAGAGAGAGAGAGAGAGAGAGAGGTTATATCAAACCGCAATCTGCTAATATCATGTAGCGTTACACTAACATCATTACACAGTGGAGGCTGACTGTGTCAGCAAAGCAAATGTGAAAAAACTGCAGGCAGCACATAATGATGCATTCAGAATCTTGCTCAGGCTTCCAAGATGTGCAAGTCATGTGTTTGTGACTAGTTATGTTCCCACTTTTCATGCTGTGCTGAGGAATTTATGTCCAAATTTATGTGTTGATTAACTGATTCCAGGAATGTAATTATAATGCTCTTAACTGAGCCTACACAAAGGGGCACAAGGGTACTCCTCTTGTTTCTGGCAACACTGTAACAAATGTCTGTATAGCTTTTAGTCACTGTGGACTGGTGAACTGCTGTTTTAAGCTATATTTTTGTGTTGTGTTGTATTTGTTGTTGTTTAACACGGCCCTACCTGTGTGTCTGGACAAAGCAAGATCTGAACTGGATACGTCCCTACACTGGAAAAACCAGAAGGGGCGATTATCGTGAAGGAAATTAGCAACAAGCAACGGCTAGCTTTGTTGCTACATATACATGCTATCACCCATGTCTTGCTAACGGGCGGCGGGGGGGGGGGGTAAATAGCTCGCCTCCTCCGCCGCCCCAGCCGGTCCGAGAAGGACGCTCGCCCCGGTAGCACGTTCGGGCCAGCTTGCTAGGCTGAGCTAACTCGTTTCAGCTCCCCGTGTGAGGACAGACGGAGGCGGGCTAACTGGCCGGCTATCGCCGGATCATGCTAGCTAGCATGCTAGCGTTACGGTGAACGGAGGAGGGTGGGGGTGGGAGTGGGGGTGCCGTGCGGCGGAGGGCAGGTCTTACCACCGAGTACCCGTCCGGTAGGGTCCGCTCCGCACACTGCTTTTAACGGCGAGGGACGCCGATCGACCGTTAGATGCGTCTCACTTCACCGCGGCTTTAGCAGCTGAGCAACCAGCTACGACAGCTCGCCTCGCCATCCATCGCTACGGCCGTGATGAGTCCGAGAGGAGGAGGAGGAGGAGGAGGAGGGGGGGGCGGGAGGAGTTGGAGGAGGGGCGGGAGGAAGAGGCGAGCAGATTCCTGTTTGAGGAGCACATCCGCCTCTGACGGGCTGCAGCGACACGCGGCTTCCTGTACGGAGCCATGCTGTATTATGAATCGCTCCTCTTCTTCTGCTTTTTTTGTTTGTTTTTTCTTCTTCTGTGTTTTTTGTTTGTTTTTTTGAACATTAATATCTCAAAATACGAAACCTCTGAAATCCAAATAGGCAAAGGCGGGGCACCCCGACCAACCCTTCCCACTGCAGAGTGGATTAGCATGGACACACGTGACTCTTCTTTTAGGGAATGTTTCACGCGGACACTGCAACGCTGAGAGCACAATAAACGAAAAACCAATCAATCAATCAATCAATCAATCAATCAATAAAAGAATTGATAGCTACATTTGGCAATTTTTATGATTTAAAGTTTATTGCCATTTTTCAATTGTAACAAACAACACATTCAGCTCTGAACAGTTCTGAAAAACAATGAAACAGAAATAAGTAATAATAATAATAGTAATGTAACCGTTTATTTTCATGCCCGGTGCGGGATTCGATACGAGGTGTACTGCACCACAAGGCGACGCCATTAACCGCTCGGCTAAAGGGTCAGACTCATTACCTAGCGGCTAACGTGTCTTATTAGTAGTTTACAGTCGTCGCTCTCCCCGGAAGCGCGCCCTCTGTTATTCCCGCGCTCCGAAGACACTTCTGAGGATCTGCACACTTCCGGATCCCACCGCTGCCACCAATGTAAGCGGTTATTTTCTTGCCCGGTGCGGGATTCGGTACGGGGTACTGCACCACAAGGCGACATCACTAACCGCTCGGCTAAAGGGTCAGACCCGTTAGCTAGCGGCTAACGTGTCTTATTAGTAGTTTACAAGAATAATACATATAAGAGGAAAAAAGAAATAAGAGACAATTTAGACAAAAAATAATATAAGAAACATACCAAAGGATCTTATCCCTAGGGACAATTTAGTATGTCCGATTCACCTGACCTACTTTGGACTGTGGGAGGAAACCGAGGCACCCGGAGGAAACCCACACAGACACGGGGAGAACATGCAAACTCCACACCCAGGACGACCCCCAAGGTTGGACGACCCTGGGGCTCGAGCCCAGAGCCTTCTTGCTGTGAGTCGACCGCGCTAACCCCTGCGCCACCATGCCGCCTACTTTAGTAGGATTTCTTTGATTTATACAAGTATCTCTACACTGTTTCGCACAGCTGCCTTTTGCGTTCATCCTGAAAATACTGTAGCTCTCTTACGTCTAGGTTGGTCCATACATTTTTCACCAGGCTCTTACTTTTGCTAGTTTACAAGTAAATCTCCTGCTTCACACAAACAGACTCGGACTAATGAGGGCATAGTGGTTGCCATGCTGCTGTGTGCAGCATGGCAACGTTTTGCAGGGACATTGTGCTTTCTGGGTCCCTTCCTACATTGAAAATGGCTCTGTCTGTGGACTGGATAGGGCAGGCGGGCTATTGCACTTTCTGAGAGGGTGCAAGAGGTAACGGGGAAACATCACCATAAACGAGTCCTCAGAAAACTGACTTGACAACAAATACCACAAAATACAGACATGCTGCATTCATTTGGTAGAGCTTACACATGGCAGTGATAAGAGGACACAACAGCTATCTTCACACACAAAGGTTTAGTTGAAGAGCTCAAGTCATGCATCCATTGTATTGTATCTTAATATTGAAGGACATAAAATCGCGTTATGAATACCTGTGTTAAAAGGTGACAATTGTTGGTTTTGGCAAAAGTGCTCTCACCCAGCAATTCTGATTCTGTCTCCTGACGTCAGAGCATCTGAACATCTGTGTCCGGATCACCAGTCAGACAGAGCCGCAGGCCTGAAGAGTTGAGCTGAAAGAGGGCCATATTGTTTTCACTGAAAACTGTTACCTCGGCCAATTTTGAAATTACACCCAATATTGATAGGTTTCAATATCTGTTCCAACTCCTCGCCTCTGGTAGGCGCTACAGAGCACGGTGCCCCAAAACAACAAGACATGAAAAACAGTTGGAAATGAACGCTTAACACTGTCAAATAAATCCAACCATTTTTTAAATACACTGTACTGTGTTGCTCCAGTCGAGCTGACAGAGAGCGGAACATGTCCTACAATCAGCCAGCAAGGAGAAGATAACTGCTCCTGTTCTGTAAACTTGTTAACATATCGGTCACAGGGGTGGGCAAGCTTATCCAGAGAGGGCAAGGTGTGGGTGCAGGTCTTTGCTCCAACCAAGCAGCTACACACCTGTGTCTCCTAATCAAGTGGGATCAGGTGTGTAACTGCTTGGTTGGACGAAAGACCTGCACCCACACAGGCCCTCTCTGGATAAGCTTGCCCATCCCTGCAACATGTAATGTTCAGTACTGCCGGTACTGATGGTTTTTCCCTAACTATTGACAATTCTGTAGTTCCTCCATCGCCTCAGGTTAAGAGTCTGGGTGTCATCTTGGACAGCACATTATCTTTTGAAGCTCACATCAACAGTGTTACTCGGTCTGCATACTTCCACCTACGCAATATTAATCGTCTTTACCTGTCACTTACACCTAACAGCACCGCCATACTCATTCAGACCCTGGTTACAGCCCGTATTGACTACTGCAATTCTGTCTTCTTTGGTCTTCCCCTCAAGTGTCTTCATAAACTTCTGTTGGTCCAGACTTCAGCTGCCCGTATCATTACCAGAACTCCTTCCATAGATCATATCACTCCTGTTCTTCAGCAGCTCCACTGGCTCCATGTTAAATACCATATTGACTTCCAGATCCTGCTCCTCACCTTTAAGGCCTTAATAACCTAGCTCCTTCATATCTTTCTGAACTCCTTCATATCCACACGCCCTCCTGCACCCTCAGATCCTCTTCTGCTCTCCAACTCCCTACACCACCGGCCCGCTTGACTACCATGGGGTCTAGAGCCTTCAGTTATTCTACCCCCCCCCCCCCCGCCTATGGAGCTCTCTCCCACAAGACCCTCACAACATTGGCTCTCTTTCTTCTTTTTTTTTTTTAATTTATTTCAGATTTTTCCCTTTTTTCTCCCAATTTAGTGGCCAATCGATCCCTATTCTAATTCAATCACCCACCCTCGCACTGTATGCGTTCGCCAACTGCATCTCTCCGGCCGGCAGTCTCGAAGGAGACCGCCTCGCCACTTTCGTGACAAGGCGACTCCAAGCCGAACCACTGTTTTTCCGACACACACAGAGACACATTCACGTGACGAACACAAGCCGACTCCGCCCCCCTCCCGAAGACAGGGTTGCCACATTGGCTCTCTTTCAACCTTCACATCCCATCTCAAAATGCACCTTTTCAGACTGGCATATTTGGTCTGATTCACTCTTCATTGAGTTTTGTGCAGGTGATGATTTTATACTTATCTGTTGTGTTAACTTTTTATTGTCTACCCTGCTTTGTGTTGATTGTATGCTGTCTGACACAGTGCTGCTTGTTTTTTTCTTTTTCTTTTTTAACTGTGTTCTGTAAGGTGTCCTTGAGTGCTTTGAAAGGTGCCCACTAATAAAATGTATTATTATTATGAAACTAAAAGTCCTACATTGTGGAATGCAACGGCCCACCCATCCTAGGCTATAGAGCATGTGGAGACCTGGGGCTCATCAAGGTGGTATATTCT
Organism: Lampris incognitus; assembly: GCF_029633865.1. Classification (NCBI taxonomy): domain Eukaryota; kingdom Metazoa; phylum Chordata; class Actinopteri; order Lampriformes; family Lampridae; genus Lampris; species Lampris incognitus. The sequence continues at coordinate 89,752,985 of NC_079212.1, read as the reverse complement.
GTCACCGACGCCAGTGGGGAAGAGCAAGCCACCCAGTCAGCCGACATACTGAGTGAGTGTGCTTTCTTTTTCTTCGATTTGACCTCTGGCAATATGGCTTTATTGATGAGTAGCTGGTCCTTGCATCCGTAACTACCTTTCTCACATCCCTTCTGTTCTGCTGGTAGCAAGCTGTTTTTGTCGAGGAAGCTATAGGCCGTCTCCGTGATGATGGAGGTGATGCTCTTGTAGATTGTTGGTAGGCAGGTGACGGGTCTGTAATTCTTTGGGTTCTGTTTCTCCTCTGTCTTCGGGAGCAGGTACGTGGTTCCCCATGTGAGCCATTTGGGGCATTTCTTTGGATTTACAGCTTGAAATTGTAAATTGTTATCATTGTAGCCAGGTGGTAAATTCCACGTACCCTGTGTAAATATGTTCAGTATAAAAAAGAGAATAGATGTTATTTTGGTTTAACTATGTACAAGGGAAGAGGTATTTACAGTTATTGTTATGTTAAAATGTAATTCATGTGTATAATCCACTTTAAAAAGTAAGATTGTACCTAAGGGAACAACAGAGATCATAAAAAGGGTTAACTCTTAGCTGTTACAATCTGGTGCCACTAGAGGGCGAGATCGGCGAATTTCTTCTTCTTGTGCTGAGGGGATTCTGGTCCTTTTTCCGGTTGAGTAAGCTGAGAGATCCCGGCGAAATGCATTCTGGGTCCATCTAATGAAATCCAAGGGTGCAAATAGCGCCATGACTGTTGTGGGACGTACAGAGTGTCTGAGGAAGTCCACACGTGATGAGCAGGATATTAGGATTTTTGAACAAAGCCAGAAGCTCAACATGGAGGTCCCTGTGATTTGTTTTTGAGTTTTTTCTGTATTTGTTTGAAATCTTTCTGCCTAAACCGTGAAATCTTGTCGCCTAAACCATTTAATTTAGGGTGATAACACAAAAAATAAAGAACCCCAAAAGCAGCGATTGTGTCCTGTGTGGTACGCATGCAGTACGAGGGTGGGGGTTTGAACTAAAATAGGGATCGATTGGCTACTACATTGGGGGAAAAATCAGAAATTTTTTTTTTTAATTTGGTCTTACAATACACTTTTACACAGTCATTGTCAGAAACTGTGTTGGGGGTCGCAGGAAATGTTATTTGGGTCGCAAAATGAATTTGTAGAATTTCTTCCAGTTGTAACGTGCATGGATAACTAGACACGTTGGCCGCTGAACGACGAGTCTGACCCTTTAGTCGAGCGGTTAGCGATGTCGCCCGCGGTGCGGGCGATACGGGTTCGCGCCTCGGCCGCGGTAGTTCCTGTGGTTGCCCCCCTCCCCCGAATTCGCTACGTTGGTGTCAGAAGTGGGATGGCGAGACCGTAAGGCCGTCGGAAGCGTATTAGTCCATGGGCCAGAGCCCAAAATTTCCTATTTCGGTACACTCAAGGTGGCAAAACTTACTTATAATTTTTGAAAGGATCCATGTCTGTAGATGATATTTTGGTATGATAACCATTCCTGAGTGGCAGCTGTATCACAGTTATCAGCTCATGAAGTTAACCACCCCCTAAAGTAAATTGCATTTTAGACGCTGGTGCATATCCTAGTTTAGCCTCATGGTCAGGACATTTTTCAATGTTCTATAATATTGTCTTTGGTATCATTTTAAAGGGGACCTTCTTAGCTTTCATTCAAGCCCTGTTGTGGATATTTCTCACAAATATAGAGGTCACTTGAGCTCTTCAACCCGTCAATAACACACATCTTTCTGCAATGTTCGCCTAAACTATATACTTTCTTTTAGCCCTGTGGCATCTAGGAATATCAGGGACACAAAACACAAACACTGGAATACTCACAGGACTGTAAAGATTCAGGAAATGTATAATATACCCATACTATTTCATTGTGTGAGGTGATTGTGAACCTTAAATTAGAAGGGCATTATTACTAAGAAACTAACTAGACCAAAGCCAGTTAGTCCATGGGTCAGACCAGATATCGATATCACCCAAGGTGACACAACTTCACTGGTGCCATTTTATTTGGTACACTAACAGAAGTAAAATAATACATGATAACCTTTCCAAATGAGCAGCTATTTCATTTTTCTTTCAGGAAACCTGTTTCTGTGCCTCTCACGATTGTGTATTTGCCCAGATTTTTACAAATATAGCATTTCAACATCCCTGGTACTGATTAGCCTAGCTTAAACTCTGGGACAGTTCTTAGTTGGCCAACAACCAAGGATAACCAGTACTGTGCACTTCCATTCATTGTGCTAAGCTAGGCTAACGTGCAGCCAGATAGCTTTCTACTAAACACATATAGAGGAAACTGGTATCTATCTTCTTGTCTCACTCTGGAGAAGATTGTAAGCTAATTTCCCATAATGTTAGCATGTTCTTTTAATGTATATGTTAATATGATTAGTTAAAGTGGCTACGAGGAACTTTCATCTTGTGTTGATTTTAGCGGCCTCATGTGGACAAAATACAGCTGTTGCATAGCAACTAGGTAATGTATCTATTTGTGGCTATGTAAGATAAATAATGGTAATATGACGCTGGTGAAGCAAAGTAAACTTTGTTTTAGTAGTGTTCATACACCTAAGTTACATGTATTTGTTTGTATGTGGCAGGTGATAACTGACTGAATATGGCCACTGGTGAACAAGCAAGTTTTTACCCAATACCAAAGCGCCCACGGGTGGAGTGCATTATCCACTGTTCTGATGATACAGATAAGCTGGTTTCACTACAAAGTGTCGACTCATGGAGAACTCTGCTCAGGGCAGCTCAGATACGAAATCATGCACCAGTTTTGAAACTGGCAAAAGACATTCCTGAGGGACAGATTCCAGCAATCTACTACCACAGAAAGTGTCGCAGTATCTTCACTATGAAGCAAATTCTTGATGGCCTCCTTGCAAAAGAAAAGAAAATTTGTGTCTCTGCTGAAGAGAAACAATCTAAGAGAGTAGCTCGACATGCTCCAAGTACATCTAGGACTTATGATGCAGAGTGCGTATTTTGTCAGAAAAACAGCAAATATTCCAAGAGACAGAATACGAGAGAAGTACTGGTGCAGTGTCGAGAACTGCGAGCTGATATAAAGATCAGGAGTGCAGCCACAAAGAAAAGGGACAGCAGAATCCTTGCCATTGTGAGTAGAGACCTTGTAGCAGCTGAAGGGCACTACCACAGGTCATGCTATAGACTTTACACCAAAGAAGAGGTTTCCAAAGGAGAGGTTGCCAGCAATGAAGATGATGATGCTGCAGCCCAGTATGAAGCTGCTGTGAATAAGGCATACAATGAGCTGTTCCTCTTCATCAGGATGGAGCTTTTTGGCAATCCTCAAGTGATGACAATGACTGATCTCTCTTCTAGACTGGTAGCTTCAATGAACTCCCAAGGCATTGCCCAAGTCAAGGAATCAACCAAGAAGCACATAAGGCGAAACCTGGAGAGTGAGTTTGCTGGAGCCTTGCAGATATTCCCTGATGAGAAAGGAAAATTCCTCCTCTATCCCGATAACTTGTCCATGAGGGAACTTGCCAAAGAAAATCAGTCTCTCAAAAGGGAGCTGCAGACCCTGAAAAGTGTCAGTGCACAAGATGTTATAGCCAAAGCAGCCATCAAATTGAGAGCAGACATTAAAAGTCAAGATGTTCCTCAAACCTGGCCGCCTGAAGTCAAACCAGAAGCAGAATGTCCTACCATTCCAGAGTCGCTCATTATCTTCCTGTACTCTCTACTCACAGGCTCAAATGATCCTGATCATGCATCCCAGAGAGTGCAGTGCCTTCTGCAGTCATTTGGCCATGACATAGTATATGCAGTGACATGTGGAAATACCAAGCCTTCCAAGCACATTGTTCTGCCATTCAGTGTCAAATCGTTGACAGGAAATGTAGAGTTGATAAACATCCTCAACCGACTTGGTCACAGTGTGTCCTATTCACAGATGGAAGAGATCAACACTGCCCTGTGTCTCCAGAAACTCTCATCATCAGGGAGTGGCATTACCCTTCCAGCTAACATCCATCCTGGCATATTCACAACTTTAGCCTGGGACAATATCGACCGTCTTGAAGAAACTGTCAGTGGTGAGGGAACATCTCACAGAGTCAATGGGATTGCTGTGCAAGCAAAGCCAGTCAACCCACTTCCTGTCCAACCCATGCCCACTGTTCCCAGAACAAAGAAGAGAAGCATTGATGGACCCCCACCAATGTTACCAACTTACAATGCTGGACAACGGGTAGGGCCACCACAAAGCAAAAAGTCAGATGCCGATACTGCAGCCAATACTAAGCTTGCCAGAGAGAAAAACCTTCTTTGGGTCCTAGCACGCATGTCACAACAAGAAGAACAGTCAGTCAGCAGCTGGACAGGCTTCAACATCCTGACTCGAGGAGAGATGACGGTCATCCCCGACAATATAGGCTATCTGCCTACCATCAATGCTCCAGCGACACAAATGTCTACTGTCAACGAGGTGCTTAACCAGTCACTGAGCATCATGCAGTGCTTAGGCCTGAGGAAGATTGTCTGTGTCTTTGACCAAGCCCTGTATGCGAAGGCTGTCGAGATCACATGGAAACACCATGACAAGTTCCATGATATCATCGTTAGGCTTGGGGTATTCCACACCATCTGCACACTGCTGGCAATAATAGGAAAGCGTTTCCAAGATGCTGGACTCAAAGACCTCTGCATTGAGTCTGGCATGATTGCAGAAGGCTCAATTGCTGGTGTTATGGATGGCCGCAAGTACAACAGGGCAGTGCGACTACACAAGCTCCTGTATGAGGCTCTCATGCGACTGACCTTGAATGGTTTCCTGTCCTGGTTGGAAGAAACTCACAGGAATGACATGGTTCACCTGAATGAGACACTGAAGACCATTGACAGCCTTGGGAAAGAAGTCTCACAACATGCTTTGAAGGAGGTCCTCGAGAACAGCTCCTGTACACGCATCATGGATCTATTTGAAGTCTACCGTGAGTTCCTTAGAGGTGGAAACGGCAGCCTCTCGAACTTCTGGATGTCCTATTTGGACATGGTTGAAATCTTGTTGGGGCTCATCCGAGCATCCAGAGAGGGAGACTGGATGCTACACTTGGCTAGCATTCGAGCAATGATCCCATGGTGCTTTGCTTATGACAGGATGAATTATGCACGCTACCTCCCCTACTACTACGCCCAGATGTCTGAGCTGCCCATCACACACCCAGATGTGTACACAGAATTCATGGAAGGAGGCTTCTCAGTCCAACTGGGCTCCACCAATCCCTTTGGCCGAATCCCTGTTGACCAAGCTATAGAAGACACGGTGAACAAAGACACCCAAACAGCTGGAGGGACAAAGGGATTCAGCTTGAAGCCAGGAGCTGTGACCAAATATTATCTCACAGCTGAGTATAGAAGCATGTACCTCAGACAGCTGAGAGACCTGACAGGTCAAGGCAGGTGCAAATGGTCTCATCCAGATCTACAGAGTCCAAGGATCAAGAGAGATGAAGCAGATGTCCAGTCTCTCATGGACCTTATGGAGAATAACTGGCTCAATCCTATGTCCCCTGATGAGATTGATTTGGTTAGCCTCTCCACTGGCAACATGGCTCCACCTGATGTGACCATAGATCTCTTGAGAGCTCTTGAGAAAGGAGAAGAGGCCTACCAAGCATTCCAGCAAACAAGGTTAGAAGCAGACCCACCACCTGTGAAATTCCACGACAAGATAACCAAGCAAAGTCTGAAAACATTCTCCAATGTCAGCACAAAACAAGCTCATGGAAAGAAAGCACAGGATGTGGTTCTGAAGGCAGATAGAAACCTTTTCAGTCACATGATCCTGGTGGCTGAAAGCAGGAAGGTGAATCTGAAGGATGTCCTTGCATACCCATTGGGCCCACTACCATGGGCACTGGCAAATGCTGATGGGTCCTTACGAAAAACAAACAAGGCTGCACTTGCCAGAGAGCTTGAAAAGAATGTATCTCCTGCAGAAGACATCCCAATCCCATCTACTTCCATCATTGATGGGATGAGCCTGGTCCAAAAAATGAATGGCAACAACAAAACCTTTGCACAGGTGGCAGAGTCAGCCTTGACCCAGGTCCTCCATGAGGGAGCACAGAGTGGGAGGATTGATGTTGTTTTTGATGTCTATCACCAGACTTCGATCAAAGATGCTGAACGACTGAACCGGGGTGGAGACATCACTCTCCAGTACAAGAATCTTGCAGGGGGACACCACGTCCAGCAGTGGAGAAAATTTCTGTGCAGTTCCTCCAACAAGACCAGTCTCATCAAGTTTCTGGTGGAAGAGTGGAAACTCCCACGATACAGAGCTATGCTGCATGGCAAGGTGTTGTACATGACCTGTGAGGAAACCTGCTACAAGTTGACAGAAGATGGGTGTGAGGAAGCAGCAGAACTGCACTCCACACATGAAGAAGCTGACACCCGTCTGCTCCTGCATGCATTGCATGCAGCAAATGCGGGCTCAAAGTCAGTTATCATCACAGCTGAGGACACTGATGTCATGGTGCTTTGTCTTAGCTTCCAGAAGGACATCACCTGTCCCATCTACCAGAAGTGTGGGACTCAGAACCGCACACGGTTTGTCGACATCACCAAACTGGCAAGTTCACTTGGAGGCAGCATCTGTGACAGCCTAATTGGCTTACATGCCTTCACAGGCTGCGACACTGTCAGTGCATTCGCTGGTCGAGGGAAGCTGAATGCCCTGAAGATAGTGAGAAAGCACACTTCCTGCCAAGAGACTTTTAGTCAACTGGGACAGACATGGAATGTGAGTGATGAGCTGTTCCAGAAAATTGAGCAGTTCACCTGTCGGATGTATGTTGCTAATAGCAGCACTGCTGAGGTGAACAAACTGCGTTACCAGCTCTTCTGCACCAAAAGGGGAGAGGTTGAGTCCAGCCAGCTGCCACCATGTAGAGACTGTCTCTTTATGCATGTTCAACGAGCCAACTATCAGGCAGCAATATGGAAGTGCTGTCTGCAGGCTAACCCTGTGGTGCCAAGCCCTACTGAGTATGGATGGACAGACGATGAAGGCAAGCTGGCCATTTACTGGATGCGCTCCCCACCTGCACCAGATGTGGTCTTGGAAATGCTAACATGCAAGTGTGTGCATTCATGCAAAATGCCAAGCTGCATGTGCCTGTCAAATGGACTTCCATGCACAGACATGTGCAGGTTACAGACCTGCAGTAACCAAAAACAGCAGGATGGTCCAGAACTGGACTTTGAACTTGGGGAGTACACTAACAATAATGTAACCATATTCACATATACCCATTACCCTACCCATTACCATTACATATACCCACTAATGATATGGGATTACATGTATCATTGACTAAGGAAATGTCAATGTTGTTTAAAATATTAAAATAGTTCATTACCTCACTATGGTATTCCTTTTTATCATGTATTTTGATTGTGTATTTAAACAAATGTATAGAGACCAGTTTGTGACCTAACTGGCTTTGGTCTAGTTCTCATTTAAGGCTCACAATCACCTCACACAATGAAATAGTATGGGTATATTATACATTTCCTGAATCTTTACAGTCCTGTGAGTATTCCAGTGTTTGTGTTTTGTGTCCCTGATATTCCTAGATGCCACAGGGCTAAAAGAAAGTATATAGTTTAGGCGAACATTGCAGAAAGATGTGTGTTATTGACGGGTTGAAGAGCTCAAGTGACCTCTATATTTGTGAGAAATATCCACAACAGGGCTTGAATGAAAGCTAAGAAGGTCCCCCTTAAAATGATACCAAAGACAATATTATAGAACATTGAAAAATGTCCTTACCATGAGGCTAAACCAGGATATGCACCAGCGTCTAAAATGCAATTTAGTTTAGCGGGTGGTTAACTTCATGAGCTGATAACTGTGATACAGCTGCCACTCAGGAATGGTTATCATACCAAAATATCATCTACAGACATGGATCCTTTCAAAAATTATAAGTAAGTTTTGCCACCTTGAGTGTACCGAAATATCGTCTGGCCCATGGACTATATGCGCCCAGAGGCGTGAAGGCGCTGATATGCTGAAGCGAAGGAGGGGGGTAGGGTAGAGTGCATGAATTAGTAGACACGTTGGTCCTTGATAAACAGGTCGGACCCTTTAGTCAACTGGTTAACGTTGTCGCTTGCGCAGTGGGAGACACGGGTTTGCGTCCCGGCTGTGGCGTCAGTCTCCCAGGCTGTGGCGACAGTCTCCCAGACTGCGCCCCGAATTCGCTACACAGTCTTCTTTTTTATATCTGCAGTACACCTTTAAGCCACATGAGAGATCTCGTGGGTATTTCTACCATACTCATGGTTTCCACCATAACACCAGACTTGACGACAGATGTAGTCTTAGTCCCCCCCCCCCCCGTTCAGGGATGGTCGTTCCCCCTTCACATAGATGGCCTCGTTGACTCCTCGTTCAAACCAGCGTTCCTCCCTATCAAGGATACAACCATCAACCATTCCCCAATCCTCTGTGAATAGTGCACATGGCCATTGAAACTCTAGTTAATGGTTACTTGTATATGAATCTGATCGTTGGTTTCGGTCGTTATGCAAATGTGTTGTTTATAAGGGTGGGGATACCTGCAGTCAGTTTAGACGGAAGAGGTCACTTAGATGAGTGATGAAACGTATATCTGTCAATAAACGTATCCAGATGAACTGATTCAACCTTCTTTGACACACCGCTAACACGGTAACATGCTGCAGGAGGGTGTGAAGCGTGTCAGGAGGTGCGGTGCAAATATTGTATAAGAGACAAGGGGGTGTACTTTGAATTGGGAAAATGCATTCAGCAATTAATTATACAACTCTTTACAATGGATATTAAATATAAGATCTTTTGTTTTCTGGGTGTAAACACCGCCTACGCCACTAGGTGGCGGTAGTACACCTTAATGGCGGCTGTCCACCGCCGTAAGAATCCGAGGATGAAGACGAAGAAGGTTACCTTCGGCGCTGGTTAGCTGGCTGCGTGGTTAACTTATGGTTCATTCGGCGTCAGTACGAACCAGTACCAACGAAGACCTAGACTTCTCTACAGCAGATCACCGCCTATCGCAGCTTTGTCAAGCAGTTAAATATAAGATATGCGTTTCTTTTGTTTTCTGGGTGTAAACACCGCCTACGCCACTAGGTGGCGGTAGTACACCTTAATGGCGGCTGTCCACCGCCGTAAGAATCCGAGGATGAAGACGAAGAAGGTTAGCTTCGGCGCTGGTTGGTTGGCTGCGTGGTTAACTTATGGTTCATTCGGCGTCAGTACGAACCAGTACCAACGAAAACCTGGACTTCTCTACAGCAGTTCAGCTCCTATCGCAGCTTTGTCAAGCAGTTAAATATAAGATATGCGTTTCTTTCGTTTTCTGGGTGTAAACACCGCCTACGCCACTAGGTGGCGGTAGTGCACCTTAATGGCGGCTGTCCACCACCAAAAGAATCCGAGGATGAAGACGAAGAAGGTTAGCTTCGGCGCTGGTTAGCTGGCTGCGTGGTTAATTTATGGTTCATTCGGCGTCAGTGCGAACCAGTACCAACGAGAACCTGGACTTCCCTACAGCAGTTCAGCTCCTATCGCAGCTTTGTCAAGCAGTAAGTAAGTGATACGAGGTATTTTCTTTCTCACGTTTCCACTCTTCAGTAAGCTTGGGCAGGCAACGTCTGTTAGCTTAGCCTCGGCTAAATCGGCCGTCTTCGCAATGGGAATAGCTAGTGCTAACCACCGCGGCCTGCCCTCGTACAGCCAACACAATAAGACGTTTTTACCAGCCAATTTCTGTGTAACCCCAAACACGTGTCTACAATCGTGACTTGTCCATAACTCTGCCCCTTATTGATAACCCCCGATTTCATGGATAACTCAATGGCTCTGACCCATAACGTTATGTGTTAGTCAACTGGGTCGACGTCGCTCAGTGTTTAGAAATGTCCCCCCGTCATCATCTGCTTATGCCAGGAATGCTGGATAGTAATTCTTCTATTTATATTATTATTACTACTACTTATTATTCGTTTATTGAGCTGCTAGTCACTGGCTTCTAATGCCTGTAGTGATCGCCGGTAGCCAGAACTACCAGCAGAAGATCAGAGAATCAGAATCGTGTTTGTTGACCTTGCAGGTTTGCACATACATGGAATGTGGCTCCGGTTTCGTGGCTCTCTCGGTGCACTTAACATAGAGTAACAACACAACAATCTTCAGACATATACACAAGGATCGGCTTACACAGGCGAAATACGAAGTGATAAGGTTAAATGGTGCAGAGAATATATCAGAGATGTTGACATGCATGTTGGCGGGTTAATCACATATACATGCTTGAGGTAGATGGACATGACAGAGTACCAGTATACATACAATGTACAGTGCAGTAGGGCTGTCACTTTAAGAAAAAAACATATTCGATATTCGTGGCAGAATTGTACCCATATTCGAATTTGGATTCGAATTTCCACGTAAAAAACGGTCTTTAAAATGGCAAGACTAAAAATAACCCGTAATTTATTGATCAGTTATTATTTTGATCATGCGTTTTACCATTTGTATCCACAAGAGGGGACAAGCAGACAGACAACATATTTCGGTCGAAATAATTAGTGAAGTTTAATGCAAATTATGAAGTAAAATGTTGCCATATTTTCAAAAACAATTACCACAGAGTATGCTTCTCAAAAAAGTAATAATGTCAATAATCCTCACGGCAATTGGGCTACATTCAGCGCTGCCATGGCAATGTAACGTAGGCTACTAACAGAACGTGGCCTATAAGTAGCCTAGGCAAGCCCACCAAACTAAATAACTAAAATAAATAATAATAGTAATAATAAAATAAAAAATAGTGGGTTATGTGGCCTTTGTAAATACGATTATACATAGTCTACACATAGGCCTAACTGGACTGGGAGGCTACAAATTATTCGCCAGGAATATCAATTGGTTAACGTGTTCAGTGTCAAGAGCGGAGCGCTTTTTGTTAACAATATTCCCAGCTGTGGAAAAGACCCGCTCAGAACGCACTGATGTCCCGGGAACACTCAGCTACTTTCTTGCAAGCTGCGCCAGGTGGGGATATTTTGCGCTACCCAGCGTCTTCCACCATAGAAGAGGATTGCTGTCTGCTGGCATCGTTGTCTCTCTTCGGCAGGACCACATCTCTTTGTGCAGTACATTGTCTTGGTGGTCTCTCGTCTCGCCCCTTCCCTTGTATGTTTCTCCAAACAGATCGCCCATTGCCGTCAGGGCCGTTTTTCGTGCGTGAGTGTCTGAGCTTAACGAATGCTCATCTGTCCCACTTTCAAATCTCACGGCCATTTCTTCTTTAATGTTTGCGTGCACTTGGTCCTTCTGTTCCTCTGATAAATGCATTAAACTATGAAAGCGGGGATACAGGTATGCTGCTTTATTCAATAACATGAATGTTGCTTCGTTATTTTTGTCATAACGCTTATTCAAATCTGTGTCGATCTTTGCGGTCATTTCTCTCAAGCTGGGCATTGCATTAGGAATGGGTGAGCCAAGTTGACACAGTAGTAGTACATGCTGTAAAGGCAATACAGCAGAAGCTGTGGGATATCTGTTAGTTGACAAAGCCTCAGTCGCAATCTTGAACGGTCTAAGTATTTCACTCATCTGTTCGACCATGGCCCATTCAGTTGTGGTTAGTGTAATATATTTTCTATATTATCTGGATGTATCTTGTACTGCTAATATATCCATAACAGTGATTTGAGCCGGAGACCAATTCCCAACGTCTGGTCCTTTTTATTGTAACTCTCCGACTGCCGCAGCAGTCAACATCTGGGGTATATGAGAGCCTAGCTTAACCACCACTAGGTAGCGCTGTTGGTCTACTAATGATTATCATTCAGCTAAGCAATGAGGATCAGCATACTACAGTTAGTTCGAGATTTGACAATTTTTTCTCAAATATTACAGCTGCAACAGCTGCCTGTTGTTCCGATGCCCTGCAGATCATTTCATATGTACTATTCCATCGCGTGATGCAATCGTTAATTAATTTATCAGTTTTCAAGCCCAGCAAAGGCTGTTTATCCTCCAATAGGTAGCTGTCGGTAGGTGACCTGCCCAAATATGCGGCTGCTTTCTTTAGCCTGCTAAGTGTCGTGTCTATGGCTCTGACGTCTAGCCCTTTACGTACAGCTAGATTGATTGTATGTGCCATGCAAGGTATGTTAACGGTATCAAGGTACCTCTCCACAGCTGCATGCACATAGTTATGTGCATTGTCTGTTGTGACTGCGATCACCGATTCACGGGGAATGTGAAAATCCCTCAGTGTGCCAGAAATGCACTCCGCGACATTTTCTGCAGTGTGGCTACTTCTCAAGTCTTTCGTTTGTAGGACAAAATCGTTCAGTTCCCACGCCTCCGACATTACGTGTGCTGTAACTGTAACATAATCGTCTGTGGCTATAGACGTCCACCCATCTGTAGTGAATGCAATTTCCTTTTCGCTTAGTATCTGGCGTACATTTTCACGAGTAGTATCGTAGAGTTTCACAATGTTTTTAGTTATTGTGGTTCTGCTGGGATAGTGTAACGTCGCTCAATTTCACGGAGAAAATCTTTAAAGCCTCCACCTTCCACGATGCTTATTGGCCGCATGTCTTTACATATTTCGTGTAGAGGACAGAGCAGCCGAAGGTGAGAAAAACGTTGTCAGCCTGGGTTGTTTAGCAGAGCAGACGCACCAGCAGGGTCCTGCAGTTCTTTGTATTCGGCCGGATGATGGAACTGCATGTAGGTTGGTCGTGGAACTATGGTATGCTAGTTCACGCTCACATAGTTTGCATATTACCTTGTCCTTGTTTTCAGTCTTTCCATTTACAGTCCAAAAACCAAAGTGTTTCCCAATCGCACTCCTAAGATTCTCTGGAGTGACGATCTTTCTGGTATGCTGATCATCGGGCTCGTTGTCGGCAGCACCAAATTCCTCCATTTTCTCGTTTCTGGCTGCAGCCTAGGCCTACGTTTCCGCTCCATGGACTTATGGGTAATGGACTTATGGGTAATTAGAGCTGGAATTCTTGCCGTAGCATACTTTTGGCATTTTTGACATTGATTAATTAATAATTTTAAAGTACAATCAATGTATTTATTTATTTATTTATTTATTCAATTCGAATTTCCCCATTTACGTTCGAATCTCGTGTTTTTATGCAAATTCGAAATTAAATTCGATATTCGAATATAATGTGACAGCAGTACAGTGCAGTATAAACAAAATGGTTGGATTTGTTTGGCAGTGTTAAGCGTTCATCTGAAAGACGTCCTGCAGAAAGAAACTGTGTTTATATCTGTTTGTTTTGGGGTACAGTGGTCTGTAGCGCCTGCCAGAGGGGAGGAGTTGGAACAGGATGTGACCAGGGCTGTGCGATATGACCAAAATCTCACCTCACGATATAGGTCATTCATATCACGATAACAACACATATTAAGATATAGCACATTTTCTGTAAATTCAGTGACTAAATAGTTTATATAAGATGACCTTATGGAAAGAACTGTTTCTTACTACATTTTGAATTATGTACTCGACAAATAAAAGGTGCTCATATCTGATTATTTTTCTCCTTTGCACAGATTTCAATTAAGCATGTAACAAAATATAAAATGTTAACGTATAAATTATATAAAAAACACTTTTCAACTGTGGTTGCAAGCAAAATATAATACAAAAATGATGGTGGCCAAAACACTGTGAATGTGTCCAGTCATTCAGCTGAAGAGCAAAGACTGGGTGATCCTCACGCAGTCCCCATCACTCGAGCTTCTCTGAGACCTCTGGCTGTCATTTTGGCCCGTGTGGTCATCTGGGAAATAGCCTGTCTGTAAACACCGCCTGCAGAGTGTCCAGTCTCAGATGAAGTGTATAGTCAGGCTCATATGGGGATGTGTCATTCGGCTCATCCACATATCTGTTGTTGTAGCGTAGTAGAATACCTTGTGGATTTCCTCTAGTTTGGCCAGACGATCTTGATATAAATAAATGAGGCAACTCAACTTGACTGAAGTCTATCGGCTTGGCATTGTTTACCTTGGGTCAGGTGTTCGCACCAACTCACAAAACCCCCTTTTCTCGTCTGTGTAAATTGGGGCCGCCATGTCTTTGCAGATGTAAGTTGCAACGGCAGTCGTTATCTCCTTCCATCTTCGTGAATCTTTGACATATGGTGTGCCGCGGGCAAAGGCCTCTTGCAATGTCTGAGTCTGGGGTTTGTTTTGAGCACTCGACTGTACTTTTGCGGCTCTCATCTGTAGACTCTGTACGGTTTGACATGATTCTTGCGTAGGTGGTAAAAGAGGCTAGTGGTGTTTGACTCTGTTGTGGGGACCGGTGTGTGGCATATTTTGCGCAGTACGGTTTTCTGGTCAGTGTCATCTTTTCATACCCAAACCATGTCCATACGATAGAAGTAGCCCCTCTTGTAGGTACAAGCTCCTCGTTTTGTCCTCGCTGGTCGGAGTCCTTCTGTTCAGAATTACCCCATTCTGCATTGCACTCACTGCCCTCCATGTTTGTTTGTATTGCCTCAACAACGATCGGTTTCATGCAAATTGCCGTGACCATAACGAGTTAGAGTGGCAATTGTGTTATGTGCTACGTGTACTATAGTACACATTGCCATTGTAACTCCAGTTAATGGTCATGGCAATTTGCATATGAAATCGATGGTTGTTTTTGGTCTTTATGCCACTGTATTGTTTATAAGGGTTGGGATATCTGCAGTCAGTTGAGACAGAAGAGGTCACTTAGATGAGTGATGAAACGTTTCTCTCAATAAACATAATGTCCAAAGGAACTGATTAAACTTTCTGTGATCTAACGTTCATCACTTTAAAAATCTCAAAGTCCTTGTTGAGAGATGTGTGTTGACCGGGAGATGAATCTACTGTATTTTCATTGATCAGAGTTAAAATTCATCGTAGAAGAACAGCCAACTGGCCCTGTGATGGCCTGGCGGCCTTGTCCAGGGTGTCTCCCCGCCTGCCGCCCAATGACTGCTGGGATAGGCTCCAGCATCCCCGCGACCTTGAGAGCAGGATAAGCAGTTGGGATAATGGGTGGCTGAATGGAAGAACAACCCAACTGAGATGAAATTTATCAATAGCCAGCATACATTTTACAGTAATTTACTTGAATAGAAGGTTCTATATTGGAAGAGTGCCTTATTTGTTGATTGACAGTTATACCGTTTCAAGATATATTGCCATTTCTTACAGCCTCCCCAAAGGGGTGGTTATTCAAAATATAGCCCAAGTCAAAGTTTGGCTAAGTAATCATATCTTTTTGTTATTTCTTTTTACAGGAATTATTCATCCAAACTGTCTGTTCAGCCCTGTGCCATGGGAGCTGATAAAAGGTAAGATTATAACTTGGGCTGCAATAGTATAGAAATGTCCATACCATAGTATTAGAGGAATGTGCTGTTGAGGGGCTAAAACAGTCATTCATTACTAGAATAAACTAAAGGTAACGTTATGCTTCTGTGTAGAGTCTACGCAAGTGGTCTACACGGTTGTTGGCATTCATACTTGTCTGTGAATGTTCTCATTCATCCAGGTCATGGTTATCCAAAGGATTTGAATCAAGTGCAACTGGACTTGGTTATATATCCGTGAAGACGTTTCGCCTCTCATTCAAGAGGCTTCCTCAGTTCGTGCCTTTCTGACTAGACCAAGCTAGTCAGGCACGAACTGAGGAAGCCTCTTGGATGAGAGGCGAAACGTCTTCATGGATATATAACCAAGTCCAGTTGCACTTGATTCAATTCCTTTGGATGGCATTCATACTTGTGCGCTGGTGTGTCTGCTTCGCTCTGCAATTACACTACCAAGACGCTAGTTGGCGGTGGGGTTTCTATGCCACTGTGTTGACTTTCTCATACACTGCAGAAGACGTTTCTTCGTCTGGTTAAAAAAAAAAGGCAGCTGAAACTGAGCGGCTCACGTTGGACAACAGTTACTTTTACTGAAATTCATGCAACGCAGAAAAGAGAAGATGTCGAAATGTGCATATTTGCGAACTTCCTCAACTTGTCTCTCCTTGATTTGGCCCATGGTGACTTTGGTGAAGAAGGAGCGGACGAAGAAGAAGAAGCAGCCGGAAGTGGGTAGGAGGAAACGCGATTCTACCAAGCGGACCAATCACAATTGTTGCGGTCTGCGTAGCCGTATGTCACCGCGATGTGTGGTTACATTTTTGGAGAGGTGCGCGTCAGGCCCTGGCGTAACCTCCGGCCTAGCTGCATCCCTGGTGTTGGTTCTACGCAGAAGCATAAATCAGGCTTAAGTGATACAAAGAGATGTATGCTGAAAAGTGGCAAAATCATCCTCCAAAACATTTTAAGAAGTTGAAAGTAGCTATGGCATATAAATGATAATTAGACCTGACCTAGTCAGCCATTCATTAATAGTCTGTTTGCACAGGACTTCTGTTATCCGGGGACATCCAGTGATAATTGAGGAGATCGTCGATCATTTTTATCCTGTGCTGATCAGCATGTTTGTATGTTTGTAATTTTTCAAGTTAAAAACTCGGGGACTCCCTATTTGTACACCATTTCACCCAGATGACCCCGCCTTAACCTGTTCCGACCTTTTCACTTTTAACCTTAACCCCCACCCCAACCCTGGCCCCGACTTTAACCCCAATCTTAAACAAACCCTAACCTTTATTTTAAACACTTTTAGCCCTGGGGTGGAAATGGCAGACAAATCGGGAGTCCTGAAATTTCCTGCACAAATTACATTGTCTGAGGAAGGATAATACTGATTGTACTAATTCTGTGCAAAATGAACTTTGATCCATATCATCTTTTTTGTTTACCATCCTTTTTTGGGGGGAGGGGGCATTTTCATCTATTAGAAAGCGAGAATGAAGGGTCAGACAGGAAATGTGGGAGGGAGAGGGGGGTATGACATGCAACAAAGGTCGCTAGCTGGAATCCAACTGTCAACAGTTGCGTCCATGTGGCATCGGGCTTATCAGAGTAATTGTCTGAGGTCTGGGTTCATAAGTCTAGGAGTTCTGTTGTACTGGTATGTATTAAACATGACGCACAATTTAAACACAACACCAATTTAATCGTTTAATTTCCCTGACATTTTGCAGGCTCAGCCGAGGTGAACGTAGTGGGAGATATGGCTCAAATGGAGGGCGAGACGACGCAGAGTGGCATGACAGAAGAAACCGAGAGGCAGACAGGGATTATGACCGCCGCTGGGGTGACGACAGACACCGAGAACGCTTTGACGAACGCAGAGGAGACAGAATGCAGAGGGACAGTCCTGAGGTCAGTAAAAGTAAATACTTTGTGACCTTAGTTAATTGTACCATTCTTAGAATTTCTTCAGGGCACACTTCCTTTAGTTACTATAGGACTGTCCAGTACACAATGACCCCAAGTATTAATACTTCAATGTCACACCAGCACGGTAAGTGGACTAAGATGACTGTTGCCAATTTACGTGTGTGTGTGTGTGTGTGTGTGTGTGTGTGTGTGTCTTGATGGTTTCTGAGATTAAAAGTATGTCCTCCACAAAGTTTAATCATGCAAGGCACATACGAAGTTTCATTTAGGTAATGGAATAAAAGATACATTGCCCTCCATTTGCTGAAGGTATAGCGATCTATTTTTATAGTTTCCCCAACACCTTCTCACCATTTCCTTCTTCTTCTTCTTCTTTTTTTTTAGCTGTATGTGTCAGGTAATTTAGCTACTCATAACTTTTTTTTGCCGATCTGATGTCAGAGGAATTAAGACAGTTGCAAAGGGTTTATTCTTAAAATGCTATGTCGGTCAATTTTCTGTAAATGGTCGATTTTAAGAAGTCGGGGTGGGAATTTGAAACAGCTCGACAAGTAAAACATTACTGATAGGGTTTTTTTTGTGGGGTTTTTTTTGTTTTTGTTTTTTGCAGAGGGGACGAAAGCGACACAGTAGCGACAGGTCTGATGATGAATTTGACGGGGATTATCCGGACCAGAATTACAAGATGGAGCATGAGGAGGAGGAGAGCAAGACCATTATGCTCAGGGGTCTCTCTCTCCACGTCACAGAGGATGATGTATGTCTCCCAACCCTTTTTTATGGTTTGAAAATGCATCGATGATAACTAAGCCACGGTGTTGATCTCTTTGTATGTGAAGTCAGAAAAAATAATCGGCATGATAAAATGAGTCACATTGTCATCCTTCGTTCAGATCCGGGCAGCACTTGAGCAGCTGCAGGGGCCCCAGCCAGTGGATATCCGGTTGATGAAGAAAAGGACAGGTGAGTGTTGACGTTTAGAGAAGTGTCTCATGGTTTTATCCGTGTACGATGCCAAACAACCCACGTTACCTCCCTCATTGCTGTCATCTCAAAATGTTCATAGCACAACTTTTGGGGAATCCTTCCTCTCCTATAGAGTGTTTGTTTGCTTGTTTTAACTGGGGTTGGTGGTATGACCAGGTGAGAAGGGAAGCATTGTATACTATACATTCTAGCCACCTGAATCCCTTTACCTTGTAAGCAACCCACTCCGTTTAAATTTGACTTTGAGTGTTCAGCCGACTGTGACAGAGTTTGAATGTTGTACCAAGGCATTCTAACTAACACGCCTCCCGTCTATATTTGAATGCTGTTTCTAGGTATAAGCCGTGGTTTCGCCTTCGTGGAGTTTTATCACTTGCAAGATGCTACCCGATGGATGGAGACCAATCAGGTTGCCTCAACAATCACCAAGTCTAGATTTTGCCTTGGAGATTAGAGCCCCAAAAACCAGATACCATTAGTGACTGATTTTACTGTACCGGTGACCATTTAGAGAGCTGAAACCTTAATCGCATTTAGTTGGATGACTGCATCCCACACTTGGTCACACAAAACTGTATCAGAGGCTTTTCCGTTCAGATATCTTTGATATCACGCAATTGGTTGATTAATCTTCCAAGGAGACTAACTTTTACAGGCAAAAAATTAACTCATTAAAACTGCTCGTCTCATCTTGTGGATTCAGAGGAGTATTTAGGTTTCTAAAGTCCTCCCATCGTACAATGTCCTTCAGTTTTTTTCTCTTAGAAACATAAGCTTAAGTAAGCTACCGGAAGCAATATCTTTTGTGTGCTTAGCTTTGTTTGAAACTGTCATTTTGCAGGGAAAAAAAAGCCAACTTTAAGCTAGAGTCTCGAGATCACAAGGCGTTTTTGCCTTTTTATTCATTTTTGAATTTGAACTGAAGGCTTCCCTTCATTTGTTGTAGAATCTTTTAGTCATGTCGAGGGTTGCAAAGCACACTCTGCTCCAGCTCAGTCTCTTGACTCTTTTCTCGCCTCCATTTTTAAAACCCGAAGACTGGAATGGGACAAGGACGAGCTGGCAGCACTCCGGTCCGAAACACTTAAAGAAATAGCTTTTGGGCACTCAGATCACACACAGACATAAAGCTCTCTCTCAGTCTCCTCTCTCTCCCTGTGCCCTACTGTTCCCTGTACTCCATGAGGGATTCTGCCTAAGTGAGCATAAGCCTAGCCACTCTTTCCTGTTCCAGCTTCGCTCACTCATGGGGTGGGGTAGTGGCAGGACCTCACCTGCCTCTTTTGGCTTTAACAGCCCAGAAGCTGAAATGACTGGTGTTTTTTCGGCTTCACAGAACAGGCTGGTGATCCAGGGAAAAAGCATTGCCATGCATTACAGCAACAGGAAGCAGAAGTTTGAAAACTGGCTTTGCAATGCTGTAAGTGTCATCTCCAACAATATCTACCCATGGGTAGAGTTAAAGTATTATATCAACCAAATGAAAATAATTATTTCTGTTTTCTCAGTGTGGCTTGTACAATTTCCGGAAGAGGCTGAAGTGTTTTCGATGTGGAGCAGTCAAAGTCGGTGTGTATTTCACCCTACATGCAACTAGATGATAGCTATACTACAAGGTAATACTATGATGTTTGCGGATGACATTGTGATCTGTAGTAGAGTAGGGTGCAGGTTGAGGAGAGCCTGGAGAGGTGGGGGTATGCACTGGAGAGAAGAGGAATGAAAGTCGGTAGGAGCAAGACGGAATACCTATGCGTGAATGAGAGGGAGGACAGTGGAATGGTGAGGATGCAAGGAGTAGAGGTGATGAAGGTGTATGAGTTTAAATACTTGGGGTCAGCTGTCCAAAGTAACGGGGAGTGCAGAAGAGAGGTGAAGAAGAGAGGGCAGGCAGGGTGGAGTGGGTAGAGAAGAGTGTCAGGAGTGATTTGTGACAGAAGGGTACCAGCAAGAGTTAAAGGGAAGGTTTACAAGATGGTTGTGAGGCCAGCTGTGTTGTATGGTTTGGAGACAGTGGCACTGATGAAAAGACAGGAGGTGGAGCTGGAGGTGGCAGAATTGAAGATGATAAGATTTTCACTGGGAGTGATGAAGAAGGACAGGACTAGGAACGAGTATATTAGAGGGACAGCTCAGGTTGGACGGTTTGGAGACAAAGCAAGAGAGGCAAGATTGAGATGGTTTGGACATGTGTGGAGGAGAGATGCTGGGTATATTGGGAGAAGGATGCTGTAGATGGAGCTGCCAGGGAAGAGGAGAAGAGGAAGGCCAAAGAGGAGGTTTAAGGATGTGGTGAGGGAAGACATGCAGGTGGCTGGTGTGACAGAGGAAGATGCAGAGGACAGGAAGAGATGGAAACGGATGATCAGCTGTGGCGACCCCTAACGGGAGCAGCTGAAAGTAGTAGTAGTAGTAGTAACCCGACATGCAACTAGAGAGACGGTGTGTTTCCCGGCTATGAGAAAGAAAACTATTTTAATCTAAATGGAGCCAAGTACTGTATCACGTTAGACATCTTTCACAGCTAGTATCACAGTGAAGTGTTTCTGGTCTTGACCAAACTGCTATGTTTTGTTGAATGCAGAGGGAGAGTCTGCTGGGGCAAGTGGTGAAAATGCTGAGTCTCAACAACCTGGGGATTACAATGGAGACAGTGAGTGGCCCCCCACCCCACCCCACCCCACATGCACACACACACATCTAATTATGATCTTTTAAGTACATGTGTCATGCATGGAGATTGATGGTTTTTCTGTTTATTATTTACAGCAATAATTTTGAGAAATATTGCCCCACTTTCATCGATTGATGCGATTTTGAACATGTTGGCACCTTATGCCAACCTGTCTGTGGGCAACATCCGCCTCATCAAAGACAAGCAAACAGGACAGAACAGAGGCTTCGCCTTTGTTCAGCTCTCATCTCCCTTGGTAACTTATCATTTTTTGCTTTTTTGAAATTACACCAGCTCTCTACCTTCTGAGGGTATGCACATGTTCAAGTAAGCTTATGTGTCTTCAAATCGTTGTGTAGGAGGCTTCTCAGCTCCTCACCATTCTCCAGAGCCTCCAGCCACCCCTAAAACTCGATGGAAAGACAATCGGTGTGGATTATGCCAAGAGCGCTCGGAAGTGAGTCACTGTCATCGTCACCCACCTGCAGTTCAGCTTGGCTCAGCACAGTTAGAATTTGCATGGTCCTCAGAGGAGATCTTCCTCTGTGTAGGATATGTAATCTCTTTGGAAAATGTTCAAATTGTGTCAAACCCCTAAGGTTTTACAAATGCTGCAGCGAAACGTCAGCCAAAAGTGCTGAGGGTCTTATTGGCTCATGTTCTCCTCTTTCCACTTCTTCATCCAGCTCTCTTACTAGGATTAAGACACTTTACAAACCACGCACTAGCATCATGTTTTCCCTTTTTGTGAATTTGATGCGCCCTAGCAGGACTTTTGGAGTCAGTGGATTTGCGGCTGATTGTAACTATGAGATCCTGGTATGGAGTGTTAAGGAAATGCTGCATGATAATCGATGAATAAACACATCCTGCTGGTTACTTGACACAGCAAAGCAGTGCCCTAGCAGCGCAGTGTCACAAAATCCTTGGGTAGATTTCTTTGAATAAAAGACAGTTAGTTCAGTTGGCTGCTAAGTTATCTTGTCTTCTTGGACACAAGCAGTGAATTCCCCATTTAAACCCATATGAAGTGTGATATAACGTTTGCATAGTGGAGGGCATGAAAATGTAAATGTGTCCAAAACTATAATCACTTAGATGTAAAGGAAGTTGGCCTTGAATTGCCTTTATTGCATCGGTAGAATATTATGTGTTCGGCTGAGCTTGAAGCTCATAGGTAGGGTCAGTTTGTCAGCTTTTTTCAGGTGTATACAGCTGACTGATAATGTCAGCATCAGAGGAGACGTTCTGTTAATGCTTAGAATTGAAACATTAACAACTCATGATGTAGTCAAGGAAATCAGTAACATCTTATTTGTCATTGCACTTCATGTACTTGTGCACATGAAATGAAACAAAACATCGTTTCCCCCAGCCCACAGCAGTGCAACACAAAGACAAAAAGACATATCCACAAACTAAAAGATAGGACACTTAATTAACAGTTGCTGCTTGGCACAGTGGCGACAGAGAAGAGATTAGAGCCCACTCTTCTTTCAGCTGCTCCTGTTAGGGGGTGCCACAGCGGATCATCCGTTTCCATCTCTTCCTGTCCTCTGCATCTTCCTCTGTCACGCCAGCCACCTGCATGTCCTCCCTCAACGCACCCATAAACCTCCTCTTTGGCCTTCCTCTTTTCCTCTTCCCTGGCATCTTCAGCATCCTTCCCCCAATATATCCAGCATCTCTCCTCCACACATGTCCAAACCATCTCAATCTTGTCTCTCTTGCTTTGTCTCCAAACCACCCAACCTGAGCTGTCCCTCTAATATACTTGTTCCTAATCCTGTCCTTCTTCATCACTCCCAATGAAAATCTTATCATCTTCAACTCTGCCACCTCCAGCTCCGCCTCCTGTCTTTTCGTTGGAGCTACCGTCTCCAAATCATACAACATATCTGGTCTCACTACCATCTTGTAAACTTTCCTTTTCACTCTAGCTTTTAAAGCACTCCTGACACTCTTCTCCACCCACTCCACCCTGCCTGCACTCTCTTCTTCACCTCTCTTCCGCACTCCCCGTTACTTTGAACAGTTTGACCCCAAGTATTTAAACTCATCCACCTTCACCAGCTCTATTCCTTGCATCCTCACCATTTCACATACTGGCTTTCATTACTCTTCCACAGTGCATACCTCCACCTCTCCAGGCTCTCCTCAACCTGCACCCTACTCTCGCTACAGATCACAATGTCATCCGCAAACATCATAGTCCACAGAGACTTCTGCCTGATCTTGTCCGTCACCCTGTCCATCACCATTGCAAACAAGAAAGGGCTCATTGCCGATCCTTGATGTAATCCCACCACCACCTTGAACCCATCTGTCATTCCAACCACACGCCTCACCACTGTCACACTGTCCTCATACATATCCTGCACCACTCCTACATACTTCTCTGCCACTCCCGACTTCCTCATACAATACCACACCTCCTCTCTTGGCACCCTGTCATATGCTTTCTCTAAATCCACAAAGACAGTGTAACTCCTTCTGGCCTTCTCTATACTTCTCCATCAACATTTCCAGAGCAAACATCACATCTGTGGTGCTCTTTTGTGGCATGAAACCATACTGCTGCTCGCTGATCATCACCTCTCCTCTTAACTTAGCTTCTATTACTCTTTCCCATATCTTCATGCTGTGGCTGATCAACTGTATACCTCTGTAGTTACTACAGCTCTGCACATCGCCCTTGTTCTTGAAAATCGGTACCAGTATGCTTCTTCTCCACTCCTCAGGCATCCTCTCACTTTCCAAGATTGTGTTAAACAGTCTAGTTAAAAACCCCACTGCCATCTCTCCTAAACATCTCCATGCCTCCACAGTTATGTCATCAGGACCAACTGACTTTCCACTCTTGATCCTCTTCATAGCTGCCCTCATTTCCTCCTGGCTAATCCACTGCACTTCCTGATTCACTATCCCTACATCATCCAACCTTCTCTCGCTCTCATTTTCTTCATTCATCAGCCCCTCAAAGTACTCCTTCCACCTTCTCAGCACACTCTCCTCGCTTGTCAGCACATTTCCATCTCTATCCTTCATCACCCTAACCTGCTGCACATCCTTCCCAAGTCCTTTTCTCCTTACTTAGTGTCTAACCTCTCATACAACTCACCATACGCCTTCTCCTTAGCCTTTGCATTCGCCATGTCTCTCTTCGCCTTATGCTGTATCTCCCTGTACTCTAGTCTACTTTTTTCATCCCCGACTATCCCACTTCTTCTTTGCCACCAAGTCTCCGTGTCTTCGTTCCTCTGTCCAGATGGCATACCAAGTACCTTCCTAGCTGTCTCCCTCACCATTTCAGCAGTAGTTGCCCAGCCATCTGGCAACTCTTCACTATCACCTAGTGCCTGTCTTAGCTGGCTGCTCCTCCTTGGGTACACTCTCCACCATTTCATCCAACTCATTCCAGAATTCTTCTTTCTCTTGCATCTCACACCCAACTTGCGGGACATATGCGCTGATAACATTCATCAATACACCTTTGAGTTCCAACTTCATACTCATCACTCTGTCAAACACTCTTCACATCCAGCACACTCTTGACACACGCTTCCTTTAGGATTACACCTACCTCATTTCTCCTCCCATCTGTACCATGGTTGAAGAGTTTGAACCCATCTCCAATGCTCCTGGCCTTACTTAGCTTCCATCTGGTCTCTTGCACACACAGCATATCTACCATCTGTCTCCATCATATCAGCCAGCTCCCTCCCTTTAACAGTCATAGTGCCAACATTCAAAGTTCTGACTCTCACCTCCATACTCCTACCCTTTGTACTCTCCTTCTGCCTCTGGATATGCCTTCCCTCTCTCCTTCTCCTTCGCCCAACAGTAGCATAGTTTCAACTGGCACCCTGTTGTCTAACAGTACTGGTGGCGGTCATTGTTCACCTGGGCCTCAACTTGATCCGGTATGGAAATCCGATTTATGATCCGCATGTTGGTTTGATTTGGCAAAGGTTTTACGCTGGATGCCCTTCCTGATGCAACCCTCCCCATGTACTCTTACTAGCACTAAGAATGCACTGGCTTGTGCATCCCCAGTGGCTGGGGTGGATAAAAGCTCGCCCTCATTTTCTTGGAAACTACCTACTTGGCCCTGTACTCAAGCTCAGTGTTAGACATTTGCACAAACTCCACATGCATAGCATGTCCTGAGTGGTCTTCCTTCTCTGAAATTGTTCCTAAATGATTGCTACTATTTCCTTACAGAGACTCTCAGCAGGATTTAGTTAGAGCCAGTGCTCTCTCTGTCGCCTCCACAGCCATTGCTGCTGCTCAGTGGTCCTCCAGCCAGGTATGTATGATTTTCTTGTCCTACCCCCCCCCCCCCCATTTGAAATTAATGCTCAATCAGGAAGGATGTGAAGTGACTTCAAATGCCTACAGTGACATTAAAACTGCCAAGCATACTGTAAATATCATGATATCTTTGCCCCCCTCCTCATCTGCTTTCATCTTTTAGTTGCAACAGGGGATAAGTACCACTTCTGAATACACATCACTACCGGAGGGCTTCGCTCAGTATGCACAGGTTAGTTCAAGCAATGCTGTAAGTGATTTGAACCAGTGTACCCTGTATTTACCGAGCTCTGAGGCTGTATACACCTAGCATGAACATGTGTCTTCGGTGATCCGATCACAAGTGGACAGCTCTAAATACAGGTGTGAATGCACCCAATGTGCCTTGAGATCCTGGCCTGGGATGCATTAGTCCACATCGCATTTGAAGTGTAAACACACATGCGTCCCAGGCCGCATTGAAGGACCACCTAGTCAACTAGGCGGTCATCAAAGCCTCTTCTGTTTAAAATAAATAAATATATATATATATATATATATATATATATATATATACACACACACACACACACACACACACACACACACACACACACACACCTTGTCTGTAATTTCTAACACATTAGACCCACAACTGTGGAAGAGCCGCCAGCTGCTTGCACATTCAAGTTCAACTTCAGGTTCAAGTTCACTTATCGCCGCAGCACAGAACCCGACCCTCTCAAACCCGCTGGAATAATTAAATAATCTGAGCCTGAACCGAAATGATCAGGTTGAGCCTGACAGGGGTCAGGTTGAGAATTACAAACTGCAGTGTTCAGGCATTTACATTTTTCCACAACGTATTTTGTCTTTTGAGCACAAAATTAAGGAAGCCTGACACTCCTAATCCACTCAGTTAATTTTCCTCATCAGATTATTTGTCTCTATCTGGCACGAAATGCCACCCAATGCCTGCTGGGATAGGCGCCAGCATCCTGCGACCCGAATTCGGATAAGCGGCTTGGATAATGGATGGATGGATGGATGGATGGCACGAAATACATTTGCTGTGTCCATGCCGCTATTTACGCACAATCACAATTAGAAATCAGAAACGCTTTATTTGTCATTTCATTTCATGCACTTGCACACATGGAATGAAACGAAATGTTGTTTTCCCCCAGCCCACAGCAGTGCAACACAAAGACAAAAACACATCCAAACTAACACATATATCCAAACTAACACATATATCTAAACTAAACAAAACAAAAAACACTGGCCAGGAGCACGAACGCCAGCCAGGATGACTGTCAGAACTGCCGGTCTGCATGGGCTGGCAGTTAGCTTAGCCTGCCCCGCTTCCGCGTCCTGTCAGACCGCCCTCAGTGTTGCTTCTCTGGGCACAGCTCCAGGTAGGGTCGTGGTCCCTGGGCCCACAGGACGCTCAGACCAAGCTCTCCCAGCCGATCCAGCGCCAGCTCTCCCAGCCATCAAATGAAAACAAACTTAGATGCAGATGTGGACTAAGACACTCACTGCATGGACAGTACTGGGTGAGGCTGCCTCAAACGTGAATTTGCGCTTCCATCTTCCCACACCAGAAGCAGACTGTTTCATAAATGCAATATATCAGGGTTCTGAAGGCTTTAAGACACATCTACATCATCATCAGAATAATATTATTTATTTACACAGTACTTTGCAAAAACCTGTTGTGCTTCACAAGGTGGAATGGAAATAAAAGAGAAGTTTGTGACACGTGCCATGGGGAGGGTTCAAGATGAAGGCGGCTAAGGTTTTAGGCGAGTAACACAGGCTTTATTTAATATTGCCTTTAATTTGTTCACCCACACGGGCCAATGCGCTGCTCTTCTGCGAGCCACGCTCTCTCTCTCCGCTTGCAGCAGCAGAGGCTAAACCACAGTCCCCTACCACAGTGATGTATACATTGGATATATAGCAAGGAAGTGAGAGCTGATTGGTCACTCGGAAGTGCATGTGGAGACACATTCTAATGCCAGGTGTGAACTGATGTACTTAGAGCTGTCCGCTTGTGATCGGATCACCCAAAATACATGTTGATGCCGGGTCTAAATAGCCTCCTTTTCTCTCTGTAGGGACAGAATTTTCAGTTATGGCCACAGCAGCCTGAGGGCCTGGCACCAGTTGTGGGAGACGGACTATTAGGAGGTAATAAACGTTATATATCAACCTGAAGGAGTTTGTCATATTTGTTTCTGGGTCGAGATTGCCAGTTGTGTGAAACCTTGTATTTTTACTTTTACTTTCGTCAGCCGCTCCAGGGGTGAAGACTTTAATTCCGGCAGCCACGGGGGTGGTGGTGGCCCACGCTGCTCAGGTTTATCAGGCAGTCATTATCAGCCAGCCTGACATACAGGTAGCTGGGACATTAGTACAGCCTCCACTTACTGTTGACCCAAAATAATGCAGTGTACTACATGGGCTCTATATTTAGAATGTAAATTGTTGACTGTAAACTGTTCAGTTTGACTTGAGTCATTTTTTGCCTTGTGTAGACACACCAGTTAGTAGGACAGATCCATGTGGCACAACAGCCTGTAAACGCTACCACCTCCTCACCAGCAACATCAACAGCCTCCACAGTTGATGCCGCTCCTGCTTCAGCATCACCTGGTAAGATCAGTTGGTCACTTGTTGTATGTATGGCAAGAGTAAACAGACATTACAAAGGCATGACATTTTTTTTTAAACTTCATGTACACGCTCTTGTGTTTTTCTGTCACCAGTTGTCCCCGATACCTCAAATTACCAATACGATGCGTCATCAGGCTACTATTATGATCTACACACTGGCCTCTACTATGATCCTAACAGCCAAGTAAGTGACTCTGGTACTTTGGTGGGGCTGTATTGAAACACTGACAGTGTTTCGCTATGATCTTGTTGTGGTAGGTTGCTCTTGGGCCTGTGTCATGATCCATTACACCGGCTGTCACAGTTGAATGGCGGGGATTTTTATATTTATATCAGGTTACTTAAAATTTTTTAGGTGGTGCAGTGGTTAGTGCGGTCGCCTCACAGCAAGAAGGTCCTGGGTTCGAGCCCCGGGGTAGTCCAACCTTGGGGGTTGTCCGGGGTCGTCCTCTGTATGGAGTTTGCGTGTTCTCCCTGTGTCTGTGGGTTTCCTCCGGGTGCTGTGGTTTCCTCCCACAGTCCAAAGACATGTAGGTCAGGTGAATCAGCCATACTAAATCGTCCTTGGGGGTGTGTGTGTGTGTGTGTGTGTGTGTGTCGGCGTGTCGGCCCTGTGTGATGGCCTGGCGGCCTGTCCAGGGTGTCTCCCAGTCTGCCACCCAATGACTGCTGGGATAGGCTCCAGCATCCCCATGACTCTGAGAGCAGGATAAGCGTTTCGAATAATGGGTGGATGGATGGACTTAATTTTTTATTTTTAGTGGGCTCATTAAAAAGGCTAGATAACATATTTATATTCTAGTTGAGGATGTCACTTTCCGTGTATGAGGGAAAGCACCTCAGTCGAATTAATGTGAAGTAAACGGTGTCTGTATGCCTCGCCGTATACATTTGTATTTCATGAAGGTTTGTTCTCTGTCATAGTACTACTACAACTCTCAAACCCAGCAATTCCTGTACTGGGACAGTGAAAAGCAGACGTACATCCCCGCGCCGGCCGCCTCAGACGCTCCTGCAGAACAAACCTCCACAGCAAGCACTACAGATGGCTCCACAGCTGCAGTCACCACAACCCCCAAAGAGCCCAAGGAGAAGAGAGAAAAACCCAAGAGCAAGTCTGCGCAGCAGGTAAATTCATTTGTTGGTGGTGGTGTTTTTATTTTTACATGAGGTTTTGACACGAGGATTTCCTTATTTTTTTTCCTCTCCATTTGTAGATTGCTAAAGACATGGAACGCTGGGCGAAAACCTTGAACAAACAAAAGGAAGGCTTTAAGAGTAGCTTCCAAGCCATAGGGCAGTCTAAGGAGGAGGAGAGGAGGGAGTCTGCTGCCGCTGATGCCGGCTTCACCCTCTTTGAGAAGAAGGTACTGACCTTGCACACTCATTAGTCGTCACCCACGTTTGGCCTTGACAAGGCTGCGAGAGAGAGCTATTGAAAACTACAAGTACATCCCACCAGAGGAAAGACTGCATTTTTGCTGGTACAGTCTGTCCAGAGTACTGCTTTTTGTATTCCTTTCCTTGGGATAGGAAACAAACATCTACTTTGTTTGCTGTGGAGTCTGCTGGGGTTGCCATACATTAACAACCCATTTACACCCGGCATTACAATGCAGTCTGTATCGGATATCTTATCCGGAAAATACAAGATCCGATATTGCCTTTGTGTTTATACCGGGTATTTTTAATGCATTCTCATTATCCTCACTGAGACCGGATCTCAATGATGGATGAGCTTGACACCGGGTAAGGCCCAATTTATACTCCAAATGTCGGCTAGCAGACAGATGTCTCTTGACAATTTTGACTTCATGAGAGACACTTTTTGTGTCTCCCAGGGCTGTCGTGTACACGATACATTTTCTTATGTCGGCTAGCAGACATTTGGAGCATAAATTGAGCTTAAGGGGTCTTCTATACGCCACCCACACCCACCGCAGGCAGGGATTCAGCGCTGGGCTCTTCCTTCCTCGCTTGGTGTTACTGAGGGAATCCTGGTTAGTTTCTTTTAGCTCTGTGTAGTAATGTGCTTAAATTCAGCGGGTTGTCTGGTTTGAGCTGAGGTCATAGTTGAATGGCCTTTCAGTTATACCGTGGTTCCCCGCCCGTGGAAGCGAGAAGGGGTCGAGGGTAGGATAGACGGAGGGAAAAGTTCATGATGACGTTGCATAGGTACGGATGCCAGCATGTTGTACGGATGCATTTACACCGACCTAAAATCCGAACACGATGCGAGCCAGACCACCTCCAGATGAGGTCACATTCTGATCACAACGCATTTACAACTCGCATTAACATGTTTTTTTCCTTATCCATATACCGTGAGAATGAAGGTCAGTTAGAACTGGTAGAATTGCTTCCAAGTTTGCTTTACTGTATAAGAAAGACCTATGTATATATGTATTTTTTAACCTTGAGAAGGATATGATAATAGAGCTCAGCACGGTGGCCCAGTGGTTAGCACTGTTGCCTCACAGCAAGAAGGTCCTGGATTCAAACCCCAGGCCGTCCCTGGTCCTTTCTGTGTGGCGCTTGCATGTTCTCCCCGTGCCTGCGTGGGTTTCCTCCGGGTGCTCCGATTTCCCCCACCATCAAAAAGACACATGTTAGGGTTAATACTCCTGCCTGTGCCCCTGAGCAAGGCAATGGAAAGAAGAACTGAAGTCGGTCCCTGGGCGCTGCAGCTGCCTACTGCTCCCATACAATGGGACGGGTTAAATGCAGAGGACAAATTTGTTCTAAGAATACAATGACAAAATAAAGTGGCTTTTAAAAAAAATATAGTGTTGCATGACCAGGTGTTGGTTATGTCTTTTACAGCAAAGTGGGAGCTTGGCGATGCAGCTTATTCTGAATGAACCACTGAAGATGATGGAACAAGACAACTTAATCAAGGTAAGGGTGCGGGGTTTCTTTTCACTTTAATTTAATTGTAGTG
This sequence comes from Lampris incognitus, assembly GCF_029633865.1. Classification (NCBI taxonomy): domain Eukaryota; kingdom Metazoa; phylum Chordata; class Actinopteri; order Lampriformes; family Lampridae; genus Lampris; species Lampris incognitus. Next base: position 89,722,024 of record NC_079212.1, on the reverse strand, counting down.
TGGGGAGTACAAAAAGGCTGAGTGTTATCTTCCCTGAGATGTTGATAAGAAAGCTCATCTGTACATTCTCTCTCTCTCTCTCTCTCTCTGTCTCTGTCTCTGTCTCTCTCTCTCTCTCTCTCTCTCTCTCTCTCTCTCTCGGTGTTTAGATGCAGAGTGGCCTGGTAGCATCCTACAGTGGGGACAGTGATCCAGAGGAGCTGGGTCCAGATAGGGCAGAGGATGAAGCAGACAAGATGACAGACTGGAAAAAGATTGCCTGCCTGCTTTGTCGACGGCAGTTCCCCAGTACAGATGCCCTGTTGCGTCATCAGCAGCTCTCTGACCTGCACAAGGTATGAGGCTAAACAGCAGGTGTTCAGTCTTGAAGGGGCCATGAATATTGTGTGTCTCACCATCTGTTCCTAGTATAGTACTGTCCATTTTGTACACAATTAAAAGGGACAGATTCCACAGTGCCATGCATATATTGTGTCATATTTTACAGCCTGGGTGAGATGTTTTTTAAGGTTGGTCACATTTTAACAGTTGATTAAAACCGCTGTCAATATTTTTTTTAGCAAAACTTGGAAATTCAGAGAAGATCCAAGCTCTCGGAAGCTCAGCTGGAGGAGTTGGAGAGGAAAGAGACTGAGGTATTGACTTCGTGGATTTCTTCCTTTTCTCCTGAAGTCTCTGAGTAAGCTACAATATTGTAGGTTCCTTTTTAACATATACTCTGTTTTGGGTATCCGGGTGGCGTGGCGGTCTATTCTGTTGCCTACCAACACGGGGATCGCCGGTTCGAATCCCTGTGTTACCTCCAGCTTGGTCGGGCGTCCCTACAGACACAATTGACCGTGTCTGCAGGTGGGAAGCCAGATGTGGGTATGTGTCCTGGTCACTGTACTAGCGCCTCCTTTGGTCGGTCGGGGGGCCTGTTCAGGGGGGAGGGGGAACTGGGGGGAATAGCGTGATCCTCCCATGCGCTACACCCCCCCTGGTGAAACTCCTCACTGTCAGGTGAAAAGAAGCGGCAGGCGACTCCACATGTATGGGAGGAGGCATGTGGTAGTCTGCAGCCCTCCCCGGATCAGCAGAGGGGGTGGGGCAGTGACCGGGACGGCTCGGAAGAGTGGGGTAATTGGCTGGGTCCAACTGGAAGAAAAAGGGGGACAAAAAAAACAACAACATAGCATCCAAAGGAGTTGACTCAAGTGCAACTGGACTTGGTATATATCAGTGAAGACGTTTCGCCTCTCATCCAAGAGGCTTCCTCAGTTCGTGACTTTCTGACTAGACCAAGCTAGTCTGACTGGCTGGTGATGAGACTCAGAATTTATCCTTTTGGAGTCGTTGTCAGAGCTATTGATATGTGTGGCTCTTTGTGTCCCGATGTTTAACAATGCCTGTCGCTAACCATCCCTCAACAGAGGAGGAGGTCTGCGACACCACCTATCTCCCACTTACAGTGCCGTCCTTTCATCTCTACCCCGGAGACTCAAGAAGCCTAGCCTCCAAGAACAACAGTCGGTCACTAATGGCTCCAACGACTCTCATGACCACTGAACAATGAAGTCGAAACTAACACCCCCAACGACCGTCGCTGCTAAACAAATGCAAATCAATAGCTCCGATGGCGACGGGCTCAGCTGGACATCGAAGCACAGGAGAGCCACGCATATCAATAGCTCCGATAAAGACGGGCGCGGCCAAACATCGGTACACAAAAGAGACACTCATCTATGGCTCTGTTAGCCACGCATATCAATAGCTCTGACAACGACTCCTAGGGGATAAATTCTGAGTCTCATCACCCGCCAGTCAGACTAGCTTGGTCTAGTCAGAAAGGCACGAACTGATGAAGCCGCTTGGATGAGAGGCGAAACATCTTCACGGATATATACAAAGCCCAGTTGCACTTGATTCAACTCCTTTGGATAACCATGACCTGGATGAATGAGAACATTCACAGACAACAACATAGTATACTCTGTTTTCATTTACAGCTGAAATACAGAGACAGAGCTGCAGAGAGAAGGGAAAAGTACAGCGTTCCTGAGCCTCCTGCACCAAAGAAGAAGAAATCCTATCAACCTCCAACCCCCGCAGTGTAAGAAGACACATAAGTCAGGGGTTTCATGTCCTGGAAACTAAAAACTCAAATTCAAGACTAGATTTCTATTCACCAAAAACAAACAAAAGAAACAGAAACCATACCAAACCCGTGACTTTAAAAAACACACAGTCATAAAATATAGATGGTTTCAAGAGTGGAATCTGATGACCTCCTGTTATGAGAATCAATTTTTGATGAAAAAGATGTTGCGTTCTTATTCAACTCGTCCACAGAAACTACGAGCAGCCCACCAAAGACGGTCTGACCACTGACAACATTGGAAACAAGATGCTGCAGGCGATGGGCTGGCAGGAGGGCAGGGGTCTTGGACGTCACCAACAGGGAATAACAGCTCCCATCTCGGTACGTATGAGAGTGATGGGGGCTTCCAATTTAGGAGTACCGTTTGCACTCGTGTCTCCCCTAGCTGTTCCCGACAGATGGATTATGCATGTTTACGTGTTCTTTTTGAGTGAGAATCCAATTAGCCAAGCTACCAGAGGGGGTACCTGTGTCCAATCTGTCTAATCTAATAACTGTCTTTGCATCTCCCCTCAGGCTTCATTAAGGACCAAGGGCACTGGACTGGGTATCAAGGGAAGTTCATATGAACTCTCACCATCTGACACATACAAGGACGCCGTTCGGAAGGCAATGTTTGCACGGTTCACTGAAATAGAGTGAAATTGGGATAGACAAACCAGTGTCAACCCTGGAATTTTACTAGCCAGCTGATTCCAGCTCCGAGAAGGACCGTAATAATAATAATCGTTACATTCATACAGCGCTTTTCTAGACACCCAAAGCACGTCACATTGAAGGGGGTAACTCACTTCAACCACCACCAATGTGTTGCACCCACCTGGGTGATGCACGGCAGCCATTTTGCGGCAGAATGCTCACCATACATCAGCTTGAGGTGGAGAGGGACGAATCATTGAGCCAATTACGTGGGGGAAATTACACTGCACTGTGGATGTCAAGTCAAGTCAATTTTATTTGTGTAGCCCATTATCACAAATTACACATTTGCCTCATTCCCCCCCCCCCCAAACTGCCTTAGAAAATGTCAAAGTATTTCTTTACCCTAACTGAAGCTAATTTCTGGTTTGTGTGTGTGTAAGTTTCTGTTCTATTTCATATGTCATTAGTTGATTACCATTTAATTGATGATGTACAGTTTGTATAATTTGTACATAAAATGTGGCCTTACTGGGCTTCTCTGCTTTTTGCGTCAGATGGATCTGTTTTCTTGAAACTTTCTCCAGACTGTTCTCACTGTCTTAACCAAAAGTTATGTGAAAATGAAATGGACACTACAAAGGACTTATTGCTCTACAGCTGAAAACATTACTTCTGTCATTCTTTAGTTACGATAAAAACTTCAGGACTTGCAAGGAAACGGTTTTCTTGTGGGGGTTGTTTTTTCCCCCTCCTTTTTGTCCCCAGTTGTATCCGGCCAATTATCCCAGTCTTCCGAGCCATCCCTGTCGCTGCTAAACCCCCCATGCTGAGCTGGGGAGGGCTGCAGACTACCACATGCCTCCTCCGATACATGTGGAGTCACCAGCCGCATCTTTTCACCTGACAGCGAGGAGTTTTGCCAGGAGGATCATGCATGGGAGGATCATGCTATTCCCGCTCCCCCTGAACAGGTGCCACGACCAACCAGAGGAGGCGCTAGTGCAACGACCAGGGCACATACCCACATCTGGCTTCCCACCTGCAGACACGACCAATTGTGTCTGTAGGGACGCCCGACCAAGCCGGAGGTCACATGGGGATTCAAACCAGCGAGCCGCATATTGGTAGGCAATGGAATAGACTGCCACGCTATCCGGATGTCTGGAAACTTTTTTTTTTTTTAAGAAGTAGCCAAGTATTTGTTGGCTACAGTCGCAAAATACTGTGCCCTTCAAAGAATTTGGTTAGATAATGTTAATCTCAGCTCATCAACTGCTTCTCCGGGGTTGGGTCGCAGTGGCAACAAACTAAGTAGGGCACCACAGACGTTCCCCTCCCCAGCAACGCCGTCTAGCTCCTCCTGGGGGATCCCAAGACGTTCCCAGGCCAGATTGGACATGTAGTCCCTCCAGCGAGTTCTGGGTCTGCCCTGGGGTCTCCCAAAGGAAGGTGCCCAGGAGGCATCCTAATCAGATGCCCGAACCACCTCAACTGGCTCCTTTCGACGCGAAGGAGCAGCGGCTCTACTCCAAGCTCCCTCCGGATGTCCGAGCTCCTCACCCTATCTCTAAGGCTGAGCCCAGACACCCTACGGAAGAAACTCATTTCAGCCGCTTGTATCCGCGATCTCACTCTTTTGGCACTACCCTAAACTCATGACCATAGGTGAGTTCTGGAACAAAGATTGACTGGTGAATTGAGAGCTTTGCCTTCTGGCTCAGCTCCCTCTTCACCAAAACTGTCTGGTACAACGTCCACATTACTGCTGATGCTGCACCAATCTGCCTGTCTATCTCCCGCTCCACCCTACCTTCAGTCATGAACAAGACCCCGAGATACTTCAACTCCTTCACTTGAGACAACAACTCATCCCCAACCCAGAGGGAGCAATCCACCATTTTCCAGTAGAGAACCACGGCCTCAGACTTGGAGGTGCTGACTCTCATCCCGGCCAATTCACAATCAGCTGCAAACCGCCCCACTGCATGCTGGAGGTCACTTTCTGATGAAGCCAACAAAACCACATCATCTGCGAAGAGCAAAGATGCAATTCGGAGGTTCCCAAGACAGACACGCTCCTCACATTGGCTGCACCTTGAGATCCTGTCCATGAATATCACAAACAGAATCGGACACACCGATTCCAACAACCACCGAAAATGTGTTTAACTTTGTGCCAAGAATGCGGACACAGCTCTCGCTTTGGTTATACAAGGACTGGATGGCTTGTAGCAACTGCCCTGGTACCCCATACTCCCTGGAACCCCCACAGAGTTGTAAGCCTTCTCCAAGTCCACAAAACACATGTAGACTGGCTGGTCAAACTCCCATGCCTCCCTCAGCCCTTCCACAAGGGTAAAGAGTTGGTCCATTTTTCCACGGCCAGGACGGAATCCGCATTGTTTCTCCTGGATTCGAGGTTAGACGGTTGGTCGGAGCCTCTTTTCCAGCACCCTAGAGTAGACTTTCCCAGGGAGGCTGAGCAGTGTGATGCCCTGAGAATTGGAGCACACCCCTCGGTTATAATGTTAATCTCACTTGATTAAAAGTTGAGGTTGATCTGGGCTTGGGTTTGGACAACGTGTTTTGAGTCTTAATAATTGAATGACCCCTTTATTTAGAAGTGAATGTTAAATATGTTGAGTGCTGCTTTGCAGTTTGCAGGTGACGTAATGTCAGGCTGGTCGTGGTGGGATCTACCTGCATCATTGCACCTTTGTCAGGCAAGACAAAGGTATGTAGGTTTTCACAAGCACTACAAATACTGCGATCTTGCCCATATCAGTATTAGTGAGTTGAGTAATAAAGCTGCTAAGTCATGCCTATAAATGGCTCAGGTAGTTCTGAACAAGACCTCTTAATTTATTTCTAATATGGAGAATAGGGGTTTAATGAGCCACCGACCTGGATTGTTGTGTCGGTTCAATGATCCAATATCATCGAAGCAAAGTGAAAAGATATCTTTAATATACGCCTAGGATGTGAAAAATGTAAAGCTCAATTCTCTGAAGCATGGATGTGCATGGTTTATGTTGATAATTGAAAGGTCATCAAGGGCTCTTTCACTGATAAAAACATTTGCACTTAAACATAAGAAATGTGGGGCTTTGTAGTGAACAAGAGGTCTATTTTTATTCTTCATGAAAAAGTACATTGTTTTTCATTTAAATGTCTGGCTCAGTAATAAATTTGTCAAATCATAGTTGCTTTTTGTGAGTTGATGTAAGTGTAACTAATTGCGTTAAATGGACATATGATATCGTCTCGTATCGATAGCAGGCACTCGAATTGAAATCGTATCTTGGCAGACTTTGATATTAGCTAATATCGTCTTGTCCAGAGAGTCGATATAATATCGTATCGTGACGAGACTTGTGATTTACACCCCTAAAAGAGAACTGATTTTATCGAAGCTCATCCTGATCTACCTCGCCCTATTTAGCTTCTCACTTCCTGTGGTGGAGACTGAAAACAGGACCACTGGGAAGCAGGATGACGGGCTGGTGGATGAGGCGCTTTACTACTTAGTATTACTGGTGTCTGCTGTTCCATATGTACCCTTACTTAGACACCAGTATAACCGACACATTTTTTAAAAAAAACGTGCTGACCAGCACGAAATGAAACCATTTCAGATGGAGGCTGTTTCGTGTCTGCACCGCGTTTTTGTTCTTCTTTTCCTGTCAATCGGGACTCGGGAGGCTTGGGCTCAGGCCTGTCACTCAACCCATCCCATGTGACAATCTGACACTGTTTACATTTGCCTGATTTCTGTCAATGGTTACACATGGCTTGGATGTGCTATACGACTGATTTCCGCACATCAGTACCTTACAGACTCTCGGGTTGCTCCAGGGAAGTTAGCTTATCGAAGAATCATAAACACACATGAACTCACCGAGCACAAGTAGGAATAAGCTGAGGGGGACCAGCGCAGCCTTGAGAATCAAAACGGGCCAAACTGCCCTCCTTTGTGCATCCTGTGGAAATCGATGCATCGTACGGCCTTGTCCCGGCCGAACGGAACAGCCCCAAGCCGCACAACACACCATTTCTCCTCCAACTGCTACAAATCGGCGATAAATGGGCTGAAGACGCAGGAAAAATCATCGAAACGTCACGATGACAGAGCCAGACGTTGGTAGGCAACATGGCGCCCGTCAAGCACGTGACAGGCTCTCAGCCAATTGCAAAGATCATGAATGGCCAGACTCTTCTCTCTACACGGGGCTGGTACAGATGGTCTGTGTCTGATGTACAGCCACTGTTGCTGTTGCAAATTGAGATGGCAGTTTACTGTGCTGTTTGTCTTCTGGTACATGTAACATTTTGACTGACAAAACACAGTTGGGAGTTTGGTTATTTCTCATAGAGTGTAGACAATGTAATCCTTGTCACCAGGGGGCAGTGTAAGTGTTAGTGGAGTTTGCAGTCAGTCCATCAGCAGTCAACGTGGTCAGGCCAGATGATGGCTTTCATTGTTTCCTTAAGCACATCAATATAACAGCTCGTGTATATAGTGGAATCGAGAAATGTGATTTTTTTTGTTGCCAAATATTGTGTTGCACAAATTGTGTTCAAATCTCAATTTGATGAGTTTTCTATTTTGTAAACTCATATGTGTTGCAGGGGTTGGCATGGTGGCGCAGTGCTTAGCACGGTCGCCTCACAGCAAGAAGGACCTGGGTTCGAGCCCCGGGGTAGTCCAACCTTGGGGGCCGTCCCGGGTCGTCCTCTGTGTGGAGTTTGCATGATCTCCCCGTGTCTGCGCAGGTTTCCTCCGGGGGCTCCGGTTTCCTCCCACAGTCCAAAGACATGTAGGTCAGGTGAATCAGCCGTACTAAACTGTCCTTGGGTGTGAATGAGTCGGCCCTGTGATGGCCTGGTGGCCTGTCCAGGGTGTCTCCCCGCCTGCCCCGCTGACTGCTGGGATAGGCTGCAGCATCCCCACGACCCTGAGAGCAGGATAAGCAGTTTGGATGATGGAATGGGTATGTATTGCATTGGCTTTACTTGCAAGGTATTTGTCCCACCTCTTGGGTGTCAGGAGGGGAGAGGCAGCAGTGAGGCTCACCATAGAGGACGTGTTGAAGTGGATGTGAGGGGAATGAGGGACAGAAACATGAGCGCTCTATAGCAAACGGCTAGTTCTGCCGCGTTGTCACATCACATCATCTCCAAATGTCCCTGTGGTCTCACACATTGATGCTAAACATAGGTGGCCTCCTGCACACTGCTCATCTGGCAGCGGCACAGACCCCTGCACACACTGTGGACTGTGGACGGCCTTTACTGGAGAGATGAAGGCCAAAGAGTCAAGTCAGTTTTATTTGTATAGCCCAGTATCACAAATTACAAATTTGCCTCAGTGGACTTTACAGCAACACAACATCCTGTCCTTGGACCCTCACATCAGAGGTGGTGGGTCTCATCACAGAGGATTTTGACTAGTTTCTGTGAATCATTTTTGTTACTTTTTCAAAAAGACATTGCAACACACTTTGAAAACCTACTCACTACTAACACAAACACCATCAGCTTATGAAGTCACACTAGGCGGTGGGTGACTGGAGTGGGTGTAAGTGCGGGGCCGTGGGGCTGTGCAAGTGGCAGCCCAAGCACAGCGTATAAACCATCTTAGCTGTAATGTGGTGACAGCTTTGATAGCCATCTTGTTTAGTGCTTAGGCACAAAATGAAATCTGCTGCTTCCCCCTTGAGGACGTGTGAATGCCTCCTCAGTTTTCAGCCTTGGTACCGGATCACATCGCTGGAATCTGTGTCAGTTGACCAAGCCATGTTACGTAACACGAACGGCCACAGTAGACATCCACTGCTGTGTTACCCAAACGGTCGATGGTGTGGGGAAATACATTACCGCTGACAGAAAACGTGATTTAAAAAAGGATCTCTTGCTTTATGCGTTGCTCTTAAATCTCAGATGCCTCGACAGGGTGCTTGAAAAGGGTTGTCGGTGCACTAAAGCTTGCATGTCAGTTTGTATTGCAGGCAGCACAGTTCAGTCACAGGGAGTCTGAATGTACCTAGTGGATGTAGGTGTGTAGAAGGGGTGGATGTAGAAAGGACAGTAGAATGGATGTATATGTTTGGCATTACAGGGAGTGTGCATGTTTTCTGTGTTTGCAGAGGAAGGTTGGGATTTGACCCAGGACTGATGTCTTTCATTGAAATGAACATGCATGTATTTCAGTTGTGTGCGAAGTTGCTCTTTAAACCAGCCTTGCAGATCCTGCAGGCAAGCCACCATTTTATGCTAATCAACATTTTCGGTGCATGTCAGCCACAAGTGAGTCTTGTGGTTTTGCTCCAGATAAGACGTCGCCTAAATAACCCGAACCGTGACCAAGAGCTCCCCCTTCTCGACTTCGCTGCAATGATATGAATTGAGAATAATTACAAGGGGCCCCAACATCTCTGGTGTCCTTCCCTGACCCTGCTCAGACTCACATAGGGCCGGTTTCTGTGGCTCTTAATAGCTGCTCTCTGGCTGCAGCTGCTATGGGAGGAAAGTGCTTTCCTGCCAAACTTTCCCATATGCCTACGTGCCCTCTGTGCAGAGTCCTTTATGAAGGAAATCGTTTAACAGTTTAGACCAGTATCCAGTAGATTAAGTTCATTGGGTCTTTATTGAACATTTTGTTGGGAATCCGTGAAGGTAATTTGTGCCTGTTTTATCAGGGCGAGAGCTTACCATGAGCACCGTAGAGCCGTCGTGGTCCAAAGTATATACAGTCCAGTGTTTGTTAGCATTGGGGATGTTTGTGTTCTTTTCTCTGGGAATGCTGGGGGAAATACATCTGAGACTATTCTGAGGAGAAGTGCATGACAAACAGAAGACGCCACACTGGTAATACGCTCGTCTCATGCAGACAAGTCCTTTAATACTCCGGCACAGCTGTCCAAACACGCCACAACTGCAGCCAATAACTGTTGAAGGACATGCGATGGACGCGTCCGTTTAGAGAGAGTTTAGCTTGAATTAGGAATGTTAGCGTTCATAAAATAAGGTATTTCCCCCATTCTTTCTTTATCCCCTTAAGAAAGGGTTTGGGGGGGGGGGTCTTGCATGCCCTGCAAATGTTGTGTCTGTGAGACAATGTGTTGATAGCATGTGTGTCCAGGTAGACTGCAAGCCTTAATGGCAAAATGAATATTATGAGCATTTGGTGGCTTTATTCGGAGCACAAAAGCCCCTGATATGGAAATCTGCCTCTCAAGGCGTTTGGTGGATTTCCGAGTCGGACGTTGCTAATTTTAAACTGGTTACATACAGTCTCATTTTGAGGTTTTACTTGGGTCATTGTAGGAGCGTGCCGTGGGCTGCTGCTGCTGCAGACAGTTTGCTCCTTATTCTGTGTGCATGGACTCCTGCTCTTCACAGCCGCTGTTGTTCATGTCGGCGTCATAGGCCCCGTGCACATCACCTTGTTGTTTGCAGAGCAATCCACAGCTATTAGTTTCGCCGTTAAAACGAAGTGAGCAACAATAACTGGGCCTGTCATCTTCATTGCCATGACCCCAGGACTGTGATACTAGTTTTCTTTTTCTTTTCTCCAGTCCAATGTGCTGGGGTGATGGTTCCGTGTGAAAGGATTTCTGAAATCTAAGTAACTGCACAAAATGTTGATTATAAGTTATCTAGATAAGTCCAACATTAAGGCGACAGTTTTTCTGAATCAAAAGTAAGGTTGCAAAAATTACATTTTGGCGGGAAAATTACACATAAAGCTCTCCTCTGGTCCTACCCTGCACTGTCCTTACTGATGACCGTGTGATCGTATCAGATCTAATCAAACCGATCAGACCCGTCCAGCAGAGGTTTGCGTCACTGGATGTTGGTTTTCCGTTTGAACACGTTTTGGCATTCATCCAGATGGAGAAACCTGTGTAGTTAAGTCTATGTAGAGTTGAATTATGTTGTATTTTAATACAATTACATCAACAGTAATCCCTATCACCCTTTTCCCCCACTCCATCCATCCTTCTCTCCCTGTCAAACATATAAAGAACATCACCACCCACTCATCCCAAACAATCCTTGGGCCAAGGGTGTCCCTTGTCTCCAATTCTGTTTGTGATAGCCATGGACAGGATCTCAAAGCGCAGCCAGGGTGAGGAGTGTGTGCATTTTGGGAACCTCAGAATTGCATCTCTGCTCTTCACGGATGATGTGGTTTTGTTTGTGTCATCAGAACACGACCTCCAGCGCACACTGGGGCGGTTTGCCGCTGAGTGTGAAATGGCCGGGATGAGAGTCAGCACCTCCAAGTCTGAGGCCATGGTTCTCCACCGGAAAATGGTGGATTGCTCCCTCCGGGTTGGGATGAGTTGTTGCCTTAAGTGAAGGAGTTCAAGTATCTCGGGGTCTTGATCACGAGTGAGGGTAGGATGGAGCGGGAGATTGACAGGTGGATTGGTGCAGCATCAGCCGTAATGCGGACGTTGTACCGGACCGTTGTGGTGAAGAGGGAGCTGAGCCGGAAGGCAAAGCTGCCAATTTACCAGTCAATCTTCGTTCCAGCACTCGCCGATGGTCATGAGCTTTGGGTGGTGACCGAAAGGGCGAGATCGCGGATACAAGCGGCTGAAGTGAGTTTCCTCCGTAGAGTGTCTGGGCTCAGCCTTAGATATACGGTGAGGAGCTCGGACATCCGGAGGGAACTCGGAGTAGAGCTGCTGCTCCTTCGGGTCGAAAGGAGCCAGTTGAGGTGGTTCGGGCATCTGATTAGGATGCCTCCTGGGCACCTTCCTTTGGAGGTTTTCTGGGCACATCCAACTGGGAGGAGAACCAGGCGTAGACCCAGAACTCGCTGGAGGGACTACATGTCCAATCTGGCCTGGGAACGCCTTGGGATCCCCCAGGAGGAGCTGGAGGGCGTTGCTGGGGAAAGGGATGTCTGAAGTGCCCTACTTAGCTTGCTGCCACCACGACCCGACCCCGGAGAAGCGGCTGATGATGACATGAGAGATAATAATAATAATAAAAACCCAAACTACATACAAGTAGCTTACAGGGCATATGTAGAATCAACAGCCATTGGGAAAGAGCACTAGAATAAACACAACATATACAGACCTGTAGATAAGAGCACATTTGACTTATAATTTTGTAATTTTTTTAAGGAAAGTAACCAAAAAGTTAATCCGGTGTAACCTGCTTATGACTGAAAAAAGTCTGGTTCACAATCTAATCAAGTGTAATCAACGACAAGTTCCTTTAGATAAATTCTGGTCCTCCAACTTTCTAATAAACAACACACATCAGCTGCTTCAGGAGAAGGGGAACTTTCTGTCTCACGCAGACTACAGAGCAATTTCGGCCCATTAAAATGGTTGGTGCATTAGCATTCTTCACAATGTTGTGACCTTACTCACAGTTAACAAAAGGTATCTGCAAGGCTTTTGTGAACTCATGTCTTGGCATTGATCTTGGATGTCTGAGGCCGTCTTACGACCCCACCCTCCTTCTCCTCCGGTCTTTAATCGTCCGTCTGCTCTCTTGCTCTCTCTCTCTCCCTCCCTCTTGGGACGGCACCTGGCTGCTCCTTCTTGGAAGTCGTCCCACAGAGAGGAACAAAAGCTCAGGGGGATTTGTTTGCGTCCGGCCGAGTGTTTGGTGCACTGCCGTGCAGGTTCTCTGATGGAGCAGGAGGGGAACAAGGCAAGGCGGTCCTTGTATATATGTTTATGTGTGTGGGATGGGTGGGGAGGTTGCTTTGTGAACTTGTTCTCAAAGAAAAAAAAAGAAGCTGTCTGATGATGGAAGTCTGGGGAGAATAACAAACAGTACTTAAGCGGCGCGGCAGATGTCTCCTCTTGATAAAGACTTCAGAAACTGCAGCATTATGTAACTCTGATGAATGCTGATGGTCCGTCGTGTCGCTTTCCAAGCTCTGTCCGAGACCCTTGTTAGGAAATCTGGCCTTCCCTTCTTTTTTAGACTGGGAACTGCAGAGATACGGCGATTAAAGAAAACGAGCAGGAATGTATTCAGCAGCCATCTGGTTTACAAGTATAAGACACTGTGGGATGCGTTAAAACCACAGTGATCCTGTAGAATGGATGTCCGGGTGTTTGATTCCCATCAAACTCGCAGTAGCTGTCGTCATTCTCATCTGTGATATAGTCTGTGTAAAGAAGCAGGACTGGAACTAGCACTTCAGCACCTACACTGTGACTCGGGCCCCGAGGCACCTCGTCAAGTGTTGTCAGTGTTAGCGGATGTTGGCCGGCGTGAGTCACCGCCGCTACACTCGTCTCGCACAGCATCTCAAATTCCTCCCCGAAACGTGTTAACTCCTACATAAAGAGGCAAACTCAGCTTGAATACAGTTTCGCGAGCAATTGCGTAACCGTATATTTTCCATCCTGCTCGTCCGTGAGGGAGGTATTGCTCGGGAGTGTGTGGAGGCTCTCTCCCGATTGATGCACCCATTGGGAAGCTGACCTTAATTGAGTTTGATTGCAACATCTTCCAGCAGAGCTCAGTCAATCTGAATGGGTTTAGTGGTCTGTGATGAGATCTTTTCTTCCTCTCTCCCCTCATTATACGTGCATGGCTGGGGCTGAGGAGCCAGGGAAAAGATGGTAGGTCACATTTCCAGCTTCATGGTCGGACGGGAGCTGCATTGCACAGACCACCTTTTGACAAGAAGAGATACATAAACTGCATGAACTGAATGAACTGCATGCATAAAACTGCAAGTTTCAGATTTATAACAGGCAAATCACCTCTGATTAGCCTATAGCCTATAAGAAAGGGGTAGGACCAGACCTTATAGGCTAGGACCTTATAGGCTGATTAGCCTATATTATATAAGAAAGGGGTAGGACCAGACCTTATAGGCTAGGACCTTGTAGGCTGATTAGCCTATATCCTATAAGAAAGGGGTAGGACCAGACCTTATAGGCTAGGACCTTATAGGCTGATTAGCCTATATCCTATAAGAAAGGGGTAGGACCAGACCTTATAGGCTAGGACCTTATAGGCTGATTAGCCTATATCCTATAAGAAAGGGGTAGAACCAGACCTTATAGGCTAGGACCTTATAGGCTGATTAGCCTATAGCCTATAAGAAAAGGGGTAGGACCAGAAAAGTTCTTTACTTCATCCTACGCCCTTTTCGAACATGGTCCAGTCATCACTCGTGTTGTTACAGTGTTTGCAAAAAATGTTCACTATTATTTCCATGTGTTCTTGTATTTCCCGCCTGTGTATTTTATTTTGTTATTTTAGCAAGTTCGAAATATATTGAATAATTTATGTTCAAAAAGCAGCGTCTATATTTGATAAATTTCAGTTTTTTGTTTACACTTAATTTGTCGTGAAACGAGACATCGTTTGCCCCCAGCAGTGCTACACAAAGACAAAAACACACATCCAAACTACAAGAACACGTATATTCAAACTAACACATACATCTAAACTAAAATAAACAAATAAATAAATAAAAATCACTGTCCAGGAGAAGGAACGCCAGCCAGGATGACTGTCGGGACTGCCGGTCTGCATGGGCTAGCAGTTAGCTTAGCCTGCCCCGCTCCCGCGTCCTGTCAGACCGCCCTCGGTGGGTCCTCTTCGGGTACAGCTCCAGGCAAGGCCGTGGTCCCTGGGCCCACAGGACGCAGCAGACCAGCTCTCCCAGCCGATCCAGCACCAGCTCTCCCAGCCGTCACACCAAGACAAACTTCGACGCAGACGCGGACAAAGACGCTGCATGGACGGTCCTGGCTGAGGCCGCCGCAAACCTCAATTTGCGCCACTGTCTCCCCATACCGGAAGCGGAAAATGATGATGGGTTTTATGTAACCTGACCTTGTGTCGCGCTTCAAATGGACAAACACTGACGTCTGTAGACTGACTACTAGTCCGTGTTTGGGATTAATGGCTTGGTTAACACGGACGGTCAACATGTTCAGAGGAAAGTGCTACTGAAGCTGCTGCTCCTCACGAGATAGAATCTATATGCGTGACAGACACACAGCAGATATTATAGCGAATTCGGGGGACAACGCAACCACAGGAACTGCCGCGGCCGGGAAGCGAACCCGCATCGCCCGCACCGCAGGCGACATCGCTAACCGCTAGACTAAAGGGTCAGACCCGCGAGCCAGCGGCCAGCGTGTCTTCTTATCCATGCACGTTACAATATTATAGATAGCGGTGTTGTGCCGGTCGACCCGCAACCCGCCCGCTCCCACCCGGGTCCTGCGGGTTCGATCAAGCTTACTAGAAAAGGTCACGGGTTCGGGCGGGCGGTTCAGAAAGGGACAAAGCAGCACACACACACACACACACACACACACACACACACACACACACACACACACACACACACACACACACACACACACACACACACACACACAAGCAGCTTTATCATCAACTTGCGATTGTGGTTTTGGAGTTGAGTGAGTTTTCCCCTATGCGGTGTCTGTAGCTTTTGTTTACACCCCCAAAACCTTTAGGCTTGAAAAGGCTGGTGTGTGTGTGTGTGTGTGTGTGTGTGTGTGTGTGTGTGTGTGTTTGAGAGAGAGAGAGACAGAGTTAGTGTCTTATTTGTTTTACTTTGTTTGCAACAATACAGAACACGGTTTGGAACAGAACTTCTGTTTATTTACTAGCCCGGACACCATTAGGCGGACATACAATAGGCTATGCCTTACAGCCGTGTTATGCTGGGCACACAGCCCAAAATGAAACAGGGCGTCCGGGCAGCGCAGCGCTCTATTCCGCTGCCTAACAACACAAAGATCGTCGGTTCGAATCACCGTGTTACCTCAGGCTTGCTCGGGCGTCCCTACAGACACAATTGGCCGTGTCTGCGGGTGGGAACCCGGATGTGGGTGTGTGTCCTGGTCGCTGCACTAGCGCCTCCTCTAGTCGGTGGGGAAGCCTGTTCGGGGGGAACTGGGGGGAATAGCGTGATCCTCCCACGCGCTACATCTCCCCCTGGTGAAACTCCTCACTGTCAGGTGAAAAGAAGCGGCTGGCGACTCCACATGTATGGGAGGAGGCATGTGGTAGTCTGCAGCCCTCCCTGGATCGGCAGAGGGGGTGGAGCAGCGACCGGGACGGCTCGGAAGAGTGGGGTAATTGGCCAAGTATAATTGGGGACAAAGGGGGGGGGGGTCGTGAACCCATAATGTGATAACATCAATCAGTAATGACATGAAACATTTTATTGTAACAACAATGGTAAAGCATCTGTTTTTGTATCTTGTTCCTTTGGGGGAATATTTGTGTAAAAATTGAAATTCAACCTTTCCAGACAATTATCACAAGGGCTCATACATCATCTGTAACCATTCCTTTCACACCATGTACACTGAATGTCGGGAGATAGATACACGAAAGAAAGAGAGAGAGAGAGAGAGAGAGAGAGAGAGAGAGCGAGAGAGAGAGAGAGAGAGAGAGAGAGAGAGAGAGAGAGAGAGAGAGAGAGAGAGAGAGAGAGAGAGAGAGAGAGAGAGAGAGAGCACACTATGTAGTTAGTGTGTATTTTGTGTAGCAGAGACAGGGGCGTAGCACAAAATTATGGGCCCCTTTCCTCTTTAGCTAGCTATCATATATTCCTGTTTAGCCAGTTAGCTATCATAACTTTCCTCTTTAGCTAGCTATCATATGTTCCTGTTTAGCCAGTTAGCTCTCATAACTTTCCTCTTTAGCTAGCTATCATATATTCCTGTTTAGCCAGTTAGCTATCATAACTTTCCTCTTTAGCTAGCTATCATATATTCCTGTTTAGCCAGTTAGCTATCATAACTTTCCTCTTTAGCTAGCTATCATATATTCCTGTTTAGCCAGTTAGCTATCATAACTTTCCTCTTTAGCTAGCTATCATATATTCCTGTTTAGCAAGTTAGCTATCATAACTTTCCTCTTTAGCTAGCTATCATATATTCCTGTTTAGCCAGTTAGCTATCATAACTTTCCTCTTTAGCTAGCTATCATATATTCCTGTTTAGCCAGTTAGCTATCATAACTTTCCTCTTTAGCTAGCTATCATATGTTCCTGTTTAGCCAGTTAGCTATCATAACTTTCCTCTTTAGCTAGCTATCATATATTCCTGTTTAGCCAGTTAGCTATCATAACTTTCCTCTTTAGCTAGCTATCATATGTTCCTGTTTAGCCAGTTAGCTATCATAACTTTCCTCTTTAGCTAGTTAGCTAGCCACCTTTCTTTTAAAAGCTCATAGCTCACCTTTCTTTTGGAAGAAATTACTCAACAGTTGTTTTCCCTCATTTTGTCTTCTCTCCCTTTCCTTTTTGTCTTTTCTTTTCTGGAACCCAGATTTTGCTTTCTTTGGAAAAGACACGACTCTGTGCTTGTGCTTGGATCAGCGGTCACTCGCGACAGGACTAGATGAGCTGCACTGAGAGATGCTCGTGAGGGGCAGACTAAACCATTTTGCACCTTTTGTAAGGGGTGAGAGGGGCCTCAGAGAGCCTCCACTATTTTCTTTAAGTCCCTCAACCGATGTATTGACCCAATTTTAACTGACACTAATTAATTAGAAATAAACATTTGCAAACCAAAACAAACTTTTAATTCCAGGTTTCCCGATGGCCCCCCTCCCTTTCTGGGCCCTGGTAGGTCCCCCCCCCCACTACAGCACTGCTGAGTAGAGAGATGAATATTGACAGTATTGATCATTATATCAATATTCATCTATCTATCTATCAATCAAATTTTTAAAATGACATTCTAATAGCGGCATTGTGGCTTATTTCACATATCTACACCCAGCACATGAAATGATAAATGATAAATGATATTCCTCCATCAGGAGTCATTCCATAGAGAGGACATTGAATTGAGCAGTGTAAGGGAGGCTGCTGTCTGACGTCAATAATGGGGTTTTATCAGGCATTTAAACACACTGCAGCTGAGATACTATATCGACCACCTATGAAGCAATTCCTTGTCTATGTGTCAGGTTATTCGCGTGAGCAACACTAATGTCAGTGTGCAGATGTTGATTTTAGGGTGAAAGCTTGAGATTCATCATCCGGGTCAAGCTTTTGTAATGCGCGTCAGGCGCAGTAGTGATGCTGCGGGAAAAGGGTTGGTGTAAATATGTGTTGGTACAGTCAGTAGGGAAGGGATGAAGAGTGGAAAGGCAGTTGGTCCTGATGACATACCTGTGGAGGCATGGAGGTGTTTAGGAGAGATGGCAGTGTGGTTTTTAACTAGATTGTTTAACACAATCTTGGAAAGTGAGAGGATGCCTGAGGAGTGGAGAAGAAGCATACTGGTACCGATTTTCAAGAACAAGGGCGATGTGCAGAACTGTAGCAACTACAGAGGTATAAAGTTGATCAGCCACAGCATGAAGATATGGGAAAGAATAATAGAAGCTAGGTTAAGAGGAGAGGTGACGATTAGCGAGCAGCAGTATGGTTTCATGCCACGAAAGAGCACCACAGATGCCATGTTTGCTCTGGGAATGTTGATGGAGAAGTATAGAGAAGGTCAGAAGGAGTTACATTGTGTCTTTATAGATTTAGAGAAAGCATATGACAGGGTGCCGAGAGAGGAGGTGTGGTATTGTATGAGGAAGTCAGGAGTTGCAGAGAAGTATGTAGGAGTGGTGCAGGATACGTATGAGGGAAGTGTGACAGTGGTGAGGTGTGTGGTTGGAATGACAGATGGGTTCAAGGTGGAGGTGGGATTACATCAAAGATCGGCTCTGAGCCCTTTCTTGTTTGCAATGGTGATGGACAGGTCGACAGACGAGATCAGGCAGGAGTCTCCATGGACGATGATGTTCGCGGATGACATTGTGATCTGTAGCGAGAGTAGGGTGCAGGTGGAGGAGAGCCTGAAGAGGTGGAGGTATGCACTGGGGAGAAGGGAATGAAAGTCAGTCGGAGCAAGACGGAATACCTATGTGTGAATGAGAGGGAGGACAGCGGAGTGATCAGAATGCAAGGAGTGGAGGTGACGAAGGCATTTGAGTTTAAATACTTGGGATCAACTGTACAAAGTAACGGGGAGTGCAGGAGAGAGGTGAAGAAGAGAGTGCAGGCAGGGTGGAGTGGGTGGAGAAGAGTGTCAGGAGTGATTTGTGACAGAAGGGTACCAGCAAGAGTTAAAGGGAATGTTTACAAGATGGTTGTGAGACCAGCTATGTTGTATGGTTTGGAGACAGTGGCACTGATGAAAAGACAGGAGGTGGAGCTGGAGGTGGCAGAGTTGAAGATGATAAGATTTTCACTGGGAGTGATGAAGGAGGACAGGATTAGGAACGAGTATATTAGAGGGGCAGCTCAGGTTGGACGGTTTGGTGACAAAGCAAGAGAGGCAAGATTGAGGTGGTTTGGACATGTGTGGAAGAGAGATGCTGGGTATATTGGGAGAAGGATGCTGAATATGGAGCTGCCATGGAAGAGGAGAAGAGGAAGGCCAAAGAGGAGGTTTGTGGATGTGGTGAGGGAGGACATGCAGGTGGCTGGTGTGACAGAGGAAGATGCAGAGGACAGGAAGAAATGGAAACGGATGATCCGCTGTGGTGCCCCCTAACGGGAGCAGCCGGAAGTAGTAGTAGACAGTCAGTAGGGAAGGGAGTTTGATTTGATTCATGTGCTCTCTGTGCCTCTCACTTTAAACATCTCGCACATAAAACCTCTCAACACAACTTCCGTTTTTATCTTTGTGGTGCCGCTACTGCCAGTCCGGCTGCCTGAATCCATGAACAGGCAGGAGCTAAGCAGGTGTGCTGCCGGATCCTAAATGAACGGCGGCTTTTATTTTGACACGGAAGGAAGTTGAGTTGGGCGGTTGTCGTGCATAGGTCACGAAGAAAGAAAAAAAATCGTTGACGAAGGAGAAGAAAGATAAGGGGAGCTCACAGCGGGAGGGACGGAGAGTGTGGCGTGAGCTGCAGATGCGTGCTATCCGAGAGCCAGCTAGTCGCGGTTAAACCAAAACTGGAGCGGGGAGAGCTTCGTCTGGCTGGCCGTCTACAGGGATGCCACTGGCGGGCTAATTAATCCTTTTTTTATCATTAGAATTCATTAGTGGGTAGCGTTACTGTTATAATCCATTGCTAGTTAGCATTCTGGTACTGGGCTAATGTTAACACGGCTAGCTAATCACTCAGATTGCCTTGCTGAGTAGCTTATCTCACAGGTAGCTCAGTTAGCTTGAGGTTAGCCATGTTCTGTGCAGCTAAGTGCAGCGTGTAGGGTCATATATCGGTTTAATTTGGTAAAGGATGTACTATATGAGTCAGATTCATTTTGTTCATACCCTTAAAAAGAATGACTAAGTAAAAAATGAGGTTTGTTTTTCTGTACTTGTGGAATGAGGTTAGCATTAGCAACCTAACAACACAATCATCAAAAAGCTTGAAAGTTGAAATAATTCAGTTAAAACAAGACTAAAGAAGACTGCTGTCCGAGTTGTGCCGTGAACTTCCTGTGGTTGGCTAAGGCCTTTTTCAAGTTTGGGCAGGAGCTGAAGCAAATTCCCCTAAATAACTTGACAGTAGGCTTCCAAGATTTCAAAGGGGGACACCTCCTGGTCCGGTGGTTCGAGTCTTCATGATGTGAGCTTTCAAGATGTGTAAAGTTTGACTGTTGACTGACAAAATAATAGCACTTGTGTATGTTTTTCTATTACTATTGTTTTGAGCACTTTACTTGTTTCTTGTACTGCTAGTACTGCTTGTACTGCTGTTACTGGTTGTGCTGCTTGTACTGGTGGTACTGCTGGTACTGCTAGTACTGGTTGTGCTGCTGGTACTGGTTGTGCTGCTTGTACTGGTTGTGCTGCTGGTACTGGTTGTGCTGCTTGTACTGGTTGTGCTGCTGGTACTGGTTGTACTGTTTACTGTATTACTGTTACTGATATTTGATTTTGAACTTGTACTCTATTGCTGCAAACTTATGTTAATTAACATTAACCTTAATATCTCTATTATAGAGATATTAATGTTAACATTAATATCTCTATCTCTATGATATCTATATCTATCTAAATTATCCAAAGCTATCATTATTGTCTATCTACTATTATGCGGGCAGCAGGGGTCAGTTTTTTTTTACTTGGCCAATTACCCAACTCTTCCGAGCTGTTCCGGTTGCTGCTCCACCCCCTCTGCCGATCGCCGATTTTTTTTTTCCCTCCTAGGATGAATCCGGAAAGTTCCCGCCCTCAGGCGCCAGGATTGTCTATGGAAAGTTGACTGACAGGCAGATCTGGCCAAACCTAGCGCCTGCGGGCGGGAACTTTCCGGATTCATCCTAGGAAAAAAATATTCGCCTGCTGATCCGGGGAGGGCTGCAGACTACCACATGCCTTCTCCCATACATGTGGAGTCGCCAGCCGCTTCTTTTCACCTGACAGGGAGGAGTTTCACCAGGGGGACGTAGCACGTGGGAGGATCACGCTATTCCCCCAACTTCCCCTTCCGCTCTGAACAGGCGCCCCGACTGACCAGAGGAGGCGCTAGTGCAGCGACCAGGACATATGCCCACATCCAGCTTCCCACCCGCTGACACGGCCAATTGTGTCTGTAGGGACGCCCGACCAAGCCGGAGGTAACACGGGGATTCGAACCGGCGATGCCCGTGTTGGTAGGCAACAGAATAGACCACCACGCCACCGGGCTCACTATTTTAATTGCATTATTGAGTTTTGATAACCTTTCAGGTTATCAAATTAGGGGCAGTCATTACATGATAAACCATCGTCATATTACAGTTCTCCACACACCGTCTATTTAGAGGGGATTTAGTGTTCCTGGTGGATGGCAGACAAGTATCTAGGGACAGGTTTTGTTACACGTGTTTATTAGCATACTTGTTATCATCTAAAGTTTCTGCTTTCGATGGGGGGAAGATGGCGGCGCAAATTCACATTTGCAGAGGCCTCACCCGGTACTGTCCATGCAGTGTCTTTGTCCACATCTGCATCTAAGTTTGTGTCTTCGTTTGATGGCTGGGAGAGCTGGCGCTGGATCGGTTGGGAGAGCTTGGTCTGCTGTGTCCTGTGGGCCCAGGGACCACGGCCCTGCCTGGAACTGTACCCGAGGAGGAAACCCCGAGGGCGGTCTGACAGGATGCGGAAGCGGGGCAGGCTAAGCTAATTGCTAGCCCATGTAGACCAGCAGTTCCGATAACACCAAGGGCGGGCTGCAGGACGTGGAAGCGGGGCAGGCTAAGCTAACTGCTAGCCCATGTAGACCAGCAGTTCCGATAACACCAAGAGCGGTCTGGCGGCGGCCTCGCCTAGCAAGTGGAGTGCGGGGAGGTGTGTCGAAGATGTCTGGTTGGGAGAGCTGGCATTGGATCGGCTGAGGGAGCCTGACCGGAGCTGCGTCCTGTGGGCCCAAGGACCACGGCCCTGAGCGGAGCTTCGCCTGAAAAGGAAACACTAAGGGCGGTCTGACAGGATGCGGAAGCGGGGCAGGCTGAGCTAACTGCTAGCCCATGCAGACCGGCAGTTCCGACAGTCATCCTGGCTGGCGTGCCTTCTCTTGAACAGTGATTTATTTTTATTTATGTTTTGTTTAGTTTAGATATATGTGTTAATTTGGATATATGTGTTCTTGTAGTTTTTTGGTATGTGTTGTTGTCTTTGTGTTGCACTGCTGTAGGCTGGGGGAACCATGTTTCGTTTCATTTCCTGTGCGCAAGTGCATGAAATGACAAAGTGTTTGTGATTCTAAGTTCCTTATCTCCCCTCTTCAGTTGATTACGTGCTATGTGTGTATAGCTAAATAAGAAAATAAGTAGTGAATGCCATAACGTGGAGAGGAAAATGCCTCGACCTCCAAAATGTGACGAAGACCACTTCAGCATACATCTGCTGGGCTCCGCTGCAGACCTTTAAACCGAACAACGGAGTCTCTCAGTGTTTCTGGCTGGTTCCACTATGGGCAGCCATTCCCCACCGAGATCCAACCTCTGAGCAGATGCAGCTTGTAGATTCCAGAGGTTAGGGTGCCCCCTCCTCTCCCCTCCGCTCCGCAAGGTCGGGTTTGCTTTGACAGCTTCACAGGTCATTGGCTGGGCGCTCGCCATCCGCGTGTTAGAGTCACACAGGAGACTGAAGGAGTCACGGCTTGCGTGATCGCCATTCTGTGGGAAACATGGAAAATGTCTCAGCAACTGCATAACGTGTGTGTACGTATGCTGTGTTCGTGAGGGGCAGGGTTCGAACTGTGGTGGGGGCCGGGGGCCTGAGACCCCAGATATACCCCACTGGATGTTGCCAAAATGAATGTCGGTGGGTGGTTTGGTGGTGGTGGTGGGTGGATGGGGGTCGGCTTCCATCTCACTGTCATTATATTGGGGAAAGGCACTGGAGGGATTCTGATTGGCTGATCATTCTCTCAGGTTCTGTCTTTATTCTTGACCTAGCTCGTGTTATGTTGTGTTAACCACACACACATACGACACACACAGGAGGTTGATGCTGCACATGGGTACTTTTTGCAAAGCTTTGGCTGGTCCCGGTTTGGCTTCTGTTATTCTGAGCCATGATGGGGATTCGTGGGAAATGGTTTTGGTGTGTAAGACACAAGCGTTTACATGGTGACCTGTGCTTTGCACCAGCCTGTTGATAACGTACTGACACTACAGACAGACATGTGGGCTCCCCCCCGGGGGGGGGGTAATATATTAACGCCCATGAATGAGTGGACTCGCTAGCCGGTTGGCTAACGGGTCGGAACCTTTAGTTGACTGGTTAGCGCAGTCGCCCGTCGTGGTGCGGGCGACCCGGGTTCACATCCCTGCTGCCCCCGGAATTCACTACGTTACTACCCCCCTCCTTCGGGAAGCGCGTCCCCGCGCTTCAGCATACCAGCTCCCTCACGCCTCTGGGCGCACGCGCTCCCCGAAGTAGGTGGGGAGTGTAACGATCACGGATGACTAGACTCGCTAGCCCGCTGGCTAACGGCTAACTCGCTCCCTGGCTGCGGCGGCGGCTCCCGGCTGCGCCCCCCCCCCCCCCCGGGGCGCGAACCCGGGGAGACTACGCTAACCAGTCGACTAAAGGGTCCGACCCTTTACAATATAAGGGTCGGACCCTTTAGTCGACTGGTTAGCGTAGTCGCCCGTGGTGCGGGAGACACGGGTTCGCGTCCCGGCTGCGGCGGTTCCCGGGCTGCCCCCCGAATTCGCTACAATAGATATAAGCTATATACTCAACCAGGTGAAGCTAATGTGCAGTAACCATGGGCTATATGCCATATTAAACACAAGACACAAGATTGTTTAAATCCTAAAGGAGAGGCCAGGGTGAAGAAGAGGTGGGAGGGGAGCCTGTTTAAAAATCAGGTGTAACCACCTCAGCGGGCACGAGACAGAGGAGGAAGACGACGATGCTCTGAGCACCGTCGCATCCAAACGCTCAGCGGCCGATGACCTAGAAACGAGCGGTGCGTGTGTCCTATACGTGCGTCAACATCCACGGGGCAGCTGCTGACCCCCCCTCAACCCCCCCCCCAAAACCGACTGGGAATGGGACTAAAACGAAGAGGTCTATGAGCGGACCGGATCGCAACACACGTGACATTACTCGGTCTGTGTTTGTCCGCGGGAACCTGCTCCACGCGGGACACCGTCCACGCCGCTGCACGTGCACGTTGTTTTGCACCACAACAACGACCCTGACCACCCGCACGTGCAGACGGGTTACCCAAGGAGGTGCACGGTGAACGACACGGGGGATGCGACGAGAGTGCGTGGCGCCCGGTCACGTCTCGGTACCTTAGGGGGGGGGAGCTCGCGCCATATAGGGAATTCGTACCCGCCCCGACATCCAATAGAATAAAAGTGAACCGGAGAGAAGCTGGACGCGGGAGGCGGAACCCGGACCCCTCCCTCCACATCCCCCCATGTGAGGAGATTATGAAGACACTTCCACTGGCCGACGCGCCACACGACATGAACGCAGCGGCTGTGAAGGCGCACACGGGGACCGGGCGGAGCTGAGCGGAGGACCAGGCGCCGCGGAGCGACGCAGAGAGGAGCTGAGCGGAGGACCAGGCGCCGCGGAGCGACGCAGAGAGGACCCTGCCGGCCGGCGGTGTGGAGATATTTGGAGTTGGCGGATACTTGCGTCCACTTATCCGGTAAGGCACCGACGATTTACGACGCCGTACGAACGGCTTTGTCTTTCCTCCTCTTCTCCTTCCTCCTCCTCTTCTCCTTCTTTTATTTTTTTTCCGCCAACACGTTGAGTGACGTTCAGACACACATAAGCCCACCAGGGAAGCTGAAGGTGCACTGCGATGGAGGGAAGGTCAAGGGACGAGATGGCCGTGGTGCTGCGCGCAGCCAG
The DNA here is from genome assembly GCF_029633865.1 of Lampris incognitus. Classification (NCBI taxonomy): domain Eukaryota; kingdom Metazoa; phylum Chordata; class Actinopteri; order Lampriformes; family Lampridae; genus Lampris; species Lampris incognitus. The sequence goes on along the minus strand of NC_079212.1, from coordinate 89,696,923 downwards.
GTAGACTCGCCGCGACACCCAGAAGCATCACGCGCATCCCGGCCCGTATCTGTGACGTCGGGTTACCAAAATTCAGTGTCAGGTCCACGCCAACGCCAAGCAGAACACCGACGGCAGCTGACGTCGGGTGTTTTAAGTCGTCGTGGTGCCAAGTAAACCCAAACCCACCGTCTTCCAAACGTCTCATTCCAACGTCGTGCTGGGGGTAGGGTACCGACGTCCAGTCACGAGGTGCGGCGACCAAAACCCAACACCGTCACGGCGTTGATGTCCTGACAACATGACGTCACAACAAGTCACGGCGTTACCTCCCCAAAACCCAGCATGTGCTGAACACCAGCGTGCTGACGTCCGTCTAGCGCGGGGCGCAGACAACTTCAGACCGGGTCACCTGGCTGTTGTGTGGGGTTTCAGGCGTGGTGTCGGGTAGAAACGACTCATAGCAGCAGCTTCATACGGATGCAAGGCTTCGTGGCAGGCTGACCTGCTGCGTCCCACGGCTAGTAAGCGTCAGGTGTCCAGTGAAGCGTAGCACCGCGTTGTGTTTACAGGCCTGGTGTGGACCGTAATCTAGGCTGCGGTGTTTGCCTCTCCATGCAAGTCCACTAGATCCTATCACGTTTGACCCAGTTTGGAAGGATGCACAACAACACACCCTGGGTTTATACTTGTTACTTCACTAACTGGACTTTCCCAGCCCTACTGGTTGCTCACTGGTGGAGCTACTTTCTTTCTGTATCTGCTGGGTGAAGCCACAGTGTTACCAAAGCAAAGTAGCTCCACCAGTGGTGCAGCGGTTAGCGCTGTCGCCTCGCAGCAAGACGGTTCTGGGTTCGAGCCCCGGGGTAGTCCAACCTCGGGGGTCGTCCCGGGTCGTCCTCTGGGTGCTCCAGTTTCCTCCCACAGTCCAAAGACATGTAGGTCAGGTGAATTGGCCGTACCAAATTGTCCCTAGGTGTGAATGTGACGGCCCGGTGATGGTCTGGCGGCCTGTCCAGAGTGTCTCCCCACCTGCCGCCCAGTGACTGCTGGGATAGGCTCCAGCATCCAGTTTGGAAGGATGCACAACAACAAACCCTGGTTTTATACTTGTTACTTCACTAACTGGACTTTCCCAGCCCTACTGGTTGCTCACTGGTGGAGCTACTTTGTTTCTGTATCTGCTGGGGTGAAGCCACCGTGTTACCAAAACAAAGTAGCTCCACCAGTGGCGCAGCGGTTAGTGCGGTCGCCTCGCAGCAAGACGGTTCTGGGTTCGAGCCCCGGGGTAGTCCAACCTCGGGGGTCGTCCCGGGTCGTCCTCTGGGTGCTCCGGTTTCCTCCCACAGTCCAAAGACATGTAGGTCAGGTGAATCGGCCGTACCAAATTGTCCCTAGGTGTGAATGTGACGGCCCGGTGATGGTCTGGCGGCCTGTCCGGAGTGTCTCCCCACCTGCCGCCCAGTGACTGCTGGGATAGGCTCCAGCATCCCCGCGACCCTGAGATCAGGATAAGCAGCTTGGATGGATGGACGGATGGATGGATGGAGGACTGGAACAGATCATGTTCAATAATGAATCCCAAACCACCGTGTGTTGTTTTGCGTCCTTCAAAACATTTTCTTTTTCAGCTTTGGGTTGCTGCTCAAACCCGTGTTGTTTGCAGGTCTAGCCACTCCATTAACCGTGGAGCAGCACACTCCTGGTGAGGCGCTCGTTCTCACACCAGGGAAGGAACGTGACAGGTCCCATTTGGATCATCTACAGTACAAAACAGAGATCAGAACCAGATCTGAACCACCACTGTATTGTGCCTTTGGGTAACCTTTGGGTCAGAAGCCAGAATGCCACTGTGGCAGTTTAACATATGGAGTGATGACTGCAGGTTGGGACAGACGGTAACAATAATCCAACATCTGTTTAACACGCAAATGTCCGACCGGAGCTCCTAGTACGATCCAGTCTGTAGCTGTTTCGTCAGGCCTACACCTTCACATGTTCTACCAGGAGAGCCGCTGGACCACCTCGTGGCCCTGAGCTGTTTGTTGTAGCGCAGTTGTATAACCCACGCTGGCCTCTTGCAGATCACCCAATTTGGCTTGCATGAGCCTCAAGCATTGCACCCATAGTTTCGTTCTCTGCTTGTGCGCCATGACAGTGCAACTGTCAGAGAAAAGCCAAGCCACACAAGTGTCAAGCCTGTCTGGCTGCCATCACGGGCAGCGCAAAGCCCTTGATGGTGTACACAGCCAAGTCACTACCTGGGCATGTGCCAGCAGCCCATCTGGTAGTGAACCCGGGCTGTTGCATACGAGGCGGACGCAGGGTTGCTTCGCCAGCCCACGCCTAGACCCGTGGCAATACAGCCAACGCCAGCTTCAACTTCTCCCTGGCTGCTTTGGCAGGTGTTGGTTGTTGGGGGTCAGCCAGCTAGCTGCCTCTGATGTGCCTGCGTTGGCAGTGTGGTTGAGGTAGCCACCAAGGCTGTTGTGGCTGGGCGGGCAAACTCCTCCACTGGGCAGCCTCAAGGAGACTGACGCCTGCTTGGCTGTTTTTATTCCCTCACCTGCAAGGTTAAAATAGGGAAGTTATTAATCATTTCCCTGCCTTTTGGTGTCTGCATTTGGGGAAAACCTGCTGTAAACATGACAGGTGATGGCTATTCTGGGCTACTGGTGGCTTGGCTGCTGAGAGGGACCTCCTAGGTAGCATGCTAAATCATTAAGCTGTTTTGTTTCTGTGGCTTTTGATGATCCAGCACTGTTCTGATGGTTTGATGATGTAATGACTGTGGTGGCTCTCATTGAAATCTCAAGCTGATCTTATTTAGGTTGAAATGCAGTGGGTTAAGTGCCATTGGCCCATGTTTATCGTACCAGTTTATTATACAGCATCCAGAACCTATCTGTGAATGTTCTCATTCATCCAGGTCATAGTTATCCAAAGGAATTGAATCAAGTGCAACTGGACGGATATATTTCACGGATATAGTATAACCAAGTCCAGTTGCACTTGATTCAATTCCTTTGGACATCCAGAACCTGGTTTCAACGTGCCATCCAAATACTTTCCTTTAAATTTTCCTTCAGGATAACATTTTTATGGACCAATACCTTCAAGGATTTTAGTCACTAGTTTTAATACTACTAACATTATTATTATTATTATTGATGAATAATATTAAATAATGATAAATAGTATTAAAATATTATATAAACAATATTATGATTATTATTCTAACAGGAGCAGCCAAAAGTAGTACTATTATTATTATTATTGATAAATAATATTAAATAATAATAAATTATATAAATAATATTTTATTATATAAATAATATTATGATTATTATTCTAACGGGATCAGCCAAAAGTAGTACTATTATTATTATTATTATTATTGTTCTTGTGGTTGTTGTTGTTAGTTGTTGTTGTTGTTGTTGATAAAGTTATGTGATCAGTTACGTGTTTTGCTCATCACTTGTGTTACTGTCAGACTGGACCGACCAAACTGGCTCGATGTCACACCGTGGCGAACAGTTTGGAAGATCGGGGTGCTCACCATCAGGGACATGTTTCATTAGCATTCGAGGCATCGGGGTGGTAACTGAGTTGCCTTCTCCTGCTTCAGGATCCAGAGCTTGAAATCCTGAACCCCTGATGCTGTGGACAAGAAGCGGTTTAGCTGAACTTCGTCTCTACAGGCTCTAGGTGCCAGCCTGTTGTCATGCTTGGTGGTCAAGCCTATAGAGTGCAAGCCAGGCCGTGGGTGCTGGACGGTCAGATGGCAGGTCTGGTGAGCAGCAAGCAGCCATCACAAATGCTGGCATCATTTGTATTACGAGGCTCTGCTGCTTTTTTCTTCTTTTTTTCTCTTTTGGTCCACAAAGCATTTATTTGTCTGATGCTGCCTGCATGTTTGAGGCTATGCATGGAAGAAATGAATGTTTAAACTACCCCCTGGTTTCTTGAAAATATTAGCACCAGGATGTTATATGTCATTTCATCACTATAATTATTGGGGAGACAAAGAGGGTGTATTTGTTTATCCTATTTATTTATCCAGTAGAGTTAGGTGTAGGAAATCTCACATAGGGCCCAGGTACCATCCTCCAGTGGGCACCTGGTTTAACCAAGCTCCTCCTATCTGTCATGCTGAGGCCCTTCTGAGGGCCAGGAAGCAGCATGTGAGAACATGTCGGCCGGACTTGACAGGGGAGAGCAGATGAGGGTTCATGTCAGGTCTGCATTGCTATATTTGACAGAGTCCACTGGCCTGTCATTGGGCCCATTGTTAAATCCCCAATCACTCCCATGCACACACCTCAGTCCAGATCAGATCACATGAATCAACTGATCCGGCTTTAGCTTTGGACTCTGACCTTTTGATCAAGTGTTTGGTGATAAAGCCTGTATTTTTATCTGTATTGTAGCTATAACACTTCTACACAAGTTAAGTGGTATAGACAATGACAGGATATACAGACACCAAGTCCTTCAGTTTAGTCTAGCTCTTTATATTTTGTAGATTTCCTATTGTTTCTTGATTTATATTCTTTCTATTGTGTATATTTGTGATGTTGTGCCTTTCGACAATTAGGCGAGCTGTAATGACATTTTAATTTCCTTCGGGATCAATAAAGTATCTCTTTATCCATCTATCTATCTATCTATCTATCTATCTATCTATCTATCTATCTATCTATCTATCTATCTATCTATCTATCTATCTATCTATACCCCATGCCGGGTGTAGCGAATTCGGGGAGGGGGGAGTCGGGTCTCCCACACCACGGGCGACTGCATTAACCAGTCGACTAAAGGGTCTGACCCGTTAGCCAAAGGCCAGCGAGTCTACTTATCTGTGGTCGTTACACTACCCCCTCCTTGGGGAAGCGCGTCCATACAGCTCCCTCACGCCTCTGGGCGCACGCGCTTCTGATGGCCTCATGGTCTCACCATCACATTTCTGACACCAATGTAGCGAATTCGGGGTGGGGGGGGCAGCTGGGAACCGCTGCAGCCGAGACACAAACCCGGGTCTCCCACACCACGGGCGACTACGTTAACCAGTCAACTAAAGGGCCAAGGGCTAGCGAGTCTACTTATCCGTGGTTGTTACACAGGGTAAATTATACTCATAACTGTCAGTAGGCAGCACGGTTGTGCAGTGGTTAGTTCACAGCAAGAAGGTCCTGGGTTCGAACCCCGGGGTTGTCCATCCTTGGGGGGGGGGGTCAGCATGCAAACTCTGTGTGGAGTTTGCATGCTCTTCCCGTGTCTGCATGGGTTTCCTCCGGGTGCTCCAGTTTCCTCCCACAGTCCAAAGACATACAGATCAGGTGAACCGGCCATACTAAATTGTCCCTAAGTGTGAATGTGTGGGCCCTGTAATGGACTGGTGGCCTGTCCAGGGTGTCTCCCCGCCTGCCGCCCAATGACTGCTAGGACAGGCTCCAGCGTCCCGCAACCCTAATTAGGATAAGAGGCTTGGATAATGGATGAATGGAAATATCAGTAGTCCATGCGAGCAACAAATGGTGTCCTGACCTCACAAACCAACCCTTTTGGGCTCGTGGTGGGCAAAATGAATGAACAAACCCTGTTTGAATGAATCATTTCAAGTTTGGTGAGAACTGAATGTTAAATAGTACGTACTCAATGTTACTAATGTGCTAAATTGTATGTACTGAATGTAATGACTTGAGTCATGCTCACGTGTACGACAATTCTGCAGAACTCAAAAGCGTTGAAGGAATCGAACATCACAGGCCAGGTCTGAATGGGACATCATATGGTTCAGGTGGGCTTATCCCTGAGCCTGGAGTGTCCTACAGCCCACTTCTTCTTCTTTCGGCTTGTTCCTTGTTTCTCAGGGGTCGCCACAGCGGATTTTATAGTTTCCATCGGCACCCTGCGAGGGCACAGCACCAATGGCTGATGTTGTTAACCTGGGCCTTGACAGATCGGTATGGATCCTCGACCGATCCGATATGGTCTTGATTTGGTGGAGTTTTACGTCGGATGCCCTTGAGCTGAAATTATGAAAGCAGCAGCCTGGAAACTTGCTCTTTCTTTCTCTTTCTGATCCTCTGTTTTGCACTCTTAATCTGTACTGAGCTAACCAACACTCTAATCCATGCACACTCTTGTATCATGAATTGACACTACCCAACTATTCTTGTATTCAGATCCAGTTACTACAAAGTTCTGCCTTTTTGATATTCTTGCTAAAAGCACTTACAAGTTGTATTATTTACTGTGTTTCTCACTGGTTTGAGGAATTTTACAACTCGCCGCTATGATGCTCGCTTAGCGCTAGCTGGCATCAAGCCAACAAAAGAAGTCACCTCCAGGACAACCAGCTCATGTCGGCATCTTCTGCCTCAATGAAAGACACCTCCAAGCTTAACTGAGTACAACTTTTGGCTGGACCGCAACAGTGGGGCCCAGGCGCGGATTAAAGCACAGGCTCCCCTATAGGCTGCAGCTTAGTGTCCCCACGTGTGCAAGGGCCCCGGATCAGCCAGACTATTTCTAATTATTCTAAATTTCATTCAGATAAGAAAAAAAACCAACCTTGACCCCTATTGGCACATAAGAAACATTTAAAAAAATGGAGCAGCTGATTGGGTACATACGTGGGCCACATTTACCCAATCAGCTGCTGGCCAGGTCATGTGGCCAGGTTTGTTAATTTGGTTTTCAAATTATACATCACTGCTTCTTGACAGCATAGCAGCAAAATGTCATAAAGAAGGTCTGATAGTAGAGCACAAAACGAAAAGGAAAACGGCTGAAAGAACAGCGTGACCAAGATCTAGTTAAGTCGATTTTATTAGTCTGTGCTGACCAGCTGGCCCCCATTTTTACACTGATCTTCAACAGATCACTGGAGCTGTGTGAAGTCCCCTCCTGCTTCAAGAGCCCCACTATCATCCCGGTCCCCATGAAACCCTGTATCACAGGATTAAACGACTACAGGCTGGTTGCCCTAATGTCTGTAGTCATGAAATCCTTTGAGACACTGGTGTTGGCCCACCCGAAGGAAATCACAGGCCTCCTGCTCTACCCCCTGCAGTTTGCCTACTGAGCAAACAGGTAAGTGGGGGATACAGTCAACATGGGACTGCACTACATCTTCTAACACCTCATTTCCCCAGGGACACACGCAAGGGTCCTGTTTGTGGACTTCAGCTCAGCGTTCAACACCATTGTCCCAGATATCCTCCACTCCAAACTCACCCAGTTCACTGTACCAGCCCCCATTTGCAAGTGGATTAAAAACTTCCTGACAGACAGGAGGCAGCTGGTGAGGCTGGGGAAAATCACATCCAGCATCCAGACAATCAGCACTGGCGCCCCACAGGGATGTGTGCTCTCCCCTCTACTCTTCCCCCTGTATACAAATGCACTTCAGGAGACCCGTCTGTTCAACTCCTGAGGTTTGCAGACAACACAACTACCATTGACCTCAACTGGGATGGTGACAAGTCTGCATATAGACGGAAGGTTGAACAGCTGGCCCTCTGGTGTGGCCATAACAACCTGGAGCTGAATATGCTCAAAACTGTGGAGATGACAGTGAACGTCAGGAGGAGCCCCCCCCCCCCCCGCCAGTACTGCCCTATCTCATCATACTCAACAGCACATTGTCTGCAGTGAAAACCTACAGATTTCTGGGTTCCACAATTTCCCAGGACAATTACCCAGGTTTGCATCCAACATAGACACGATCGTCAAAAAGGCCCAGCAGAGGATGTACTTTCTCTGTCAGTTCAGGAAGTTCAACTTGCCTCAGGAACTGTTGATCCAGTTCTACACTGCAATAATCCAGTCTTGTCTTCTGCACATCCATCACTGTCTGGTTTGGATCGGCCGTCAAACAGGACAGGGACAGACTACAATGGACAGTGAAGTCTGCAGAGAAAATCAGTGGTGCCAACCTGCCCTCCAATCAGGACTTGTACATCTCCAGTCAGGAAACGAGCAGGCAACATCACTGCAGAGCACAGCCGCGGGAACGTATTTTGAGCAGGGGGGCTGAGAAAAAAAGAGGCGGGGGGGGGGGTTGAGTTTTGCTAGTGTAACCCACATGATTACATGTACCCTGTGACGTATGTAAGTTCCACGAGTTGCCTCTAGGAGGCACACGAGCTACAGAGTTTAAACCATGCAAACAACCGTCGACAATAGAGAAGAGAAATACGGATATTTAGAAATACGGACAACTTTGACTATGGATACCTGAATTATTGATATTTGAACTACGGATATTTGAGCTACAGGACATTTGAACTACGACAAAAAAGATCCCTCCCACGAAGCTTCCTTGGTGAGCCGCTAGCCAAAGCTAAAAAGTAAACAGCTTTCTGTGTTCCATGTAATCATAGTGTTGCGGGACAGCTCCCTGACAGACAGTCTGACTAAAGTAACGCGAGACCCTGTTAGCCAATGAGAAGAGACTTAGGAATGCGTGCGTGCTGCCTATTGTTATCCATTGCACAGCACAGCGTGAGTTAGTTGTTATAGTGGTTTACAGACTGTCACACAGTGTTAGCTTAGCATAACGTGTTAGCGATCAGACGTAACATTCCTGACTCCTACACCTCGACTGAGCTGACGCTAGACAGTGACTAACCAGCGACGACCATAATAGAACCAGTAAGAGTGATTACCAGCCCCCAGAGAGAGATCAGAGTGTGCAGCCAGTGACAGTGCGAGTGTCTGCAGAGTGAGACCATCCCAGCCAGGCTAGCCAGCGTCCGTCATCGTCTGCAGACTGCAGGAGCAGTGCAAGGTGGGTTGCTAAACCCGTAGCCTAGCCCGGCTAATTAACGCCAGAGACTGTGTTGTCGCACCATAATTCCCAGCCTCCAACTACTTAATATAAGAACATCTAAACCCAGTCCCGCGACAAGTGGTGTTCAGAAGTGGTGAAATTGGATTGCATTCTGTCTCCATACAGAATAGCGGTGCTATTGCTATTTACGTTAGCGTCCTTGCTAACTAGCAACCGGCTAATTACGTGCAGTAGCACTTTATCAAGGCCATCGTTGCATGTGATCTAGATGATGTTGGAACCTACTGAGGAGATCGAGCACGTGGAGCACGGTGCTGTAGGGGGGGGAGAGGATAGCGCTGTGGAAAGCGAAATGGAAAAGCAGATGTGTCGTCTAGCCCAAATGTTTGAGCGGTCCCTCCTTAACCAAGAAAAGCAGGAACAATCAATGGAGGAGGTGAAGTGCATGCTTAAAGGGGTACTTGTCGGGCGAGTTGTGCCACATCCCCAACCTCCCGCTGTGCAGCAATTGAGCACGGGACTCCACCCGCTCCCTAGTTCCCCGCAGCCATTCAATGGCTATCAGGAGGGCTTTGATAGTGGCCATGGAGCCAGTCATAGCATTACAACATTGGAGGTGCAGGACATGGAGTTAACTACTCCACTGGTCCCCCGTCCAGACGGACCGGATGTGAGACCCCGTGAATATGCTTTGCCCCCGGGAATGGAGAATGTCGGCCCAGTAGCGGATGGCCGCAACAGAAGTCACCATCCCAAACCTCTTGTCACCAGTACTCCAGCGGAGCGGGGTGGTAGGAGCGCCAGAGCCCGGAACGCATTTCCGGAAGGGAGTCACCATTTCCTGAGCACGCCCAGCCGGGGTGACGCGGCGCCGCCTACTGGTGGTACCGGAGGGCCGCCATCCGTCATAACAAATAGTCCAGTGGTAGGGAACGGTCGGGACCGGAGTAGTAGCTACAGGAGAGAAGTAGGACACGAAAGTGAAGTGAAGCTGCTAGCTACTTACGATGGGAAGGGCGACTGGGACTCCTTTATTGGCCCGTTTGAGAGGATGGCCCGGAAGCGGAATTGGAGCAAGGAAGTCTGCCTGGACATGCTCTACCTGCGACTGCGAGAAGGCGCTATGTCATTCGTTATGGCGCAACCGACTCCTATCCGCGAGGACTACGACAAGCTGGTGGAGCAGCTACGGCGCCGTTTCGGACGAGAAATACCCGAAAGTACTGCCCGCCGTAAACTGAGCGAGGTTCGGCAGGGGAAGGAGACTAGCCTGTCTGAATTTGGAGAGGAAGTACGGAAGCTGGTTACGCTAGCCTATCCAGGGGTCGACGTCGGACTGCAGGAGGAGTTCGCGGCCGAGGCGTTCCTGCGAGGCCTGCGCAACCAAAACATCGCCTACGAAGTCCTGGGCTCCGAACCTAAGACCCTGGCAGACGCCCTCAAGAAGGTAGAAGCCCGAGAATACGACTATCGAGCAACGCTTGGAAGGGAGAGCGAAGCTAAGGAGCGGATTCGCCGAGTGTCATGGGATGATGAGCGTAAAGGGGGAGCGCCAAACCCGACATCGACGGCCACCGGCGCGACGCAGTCCGACCTAAATGCTGACATCAAGGAGTTGAAAGCCGAGGTAGCGGCGCTGCTGCAGGAAATGCGGCGTTCCTGGAAACCGTCCCCCCCGCAGCTGACATCCGACACAGCCGAACAGAAGAAGGAGGAACGGGGCAGAACTCTAGAGCGGCCGGCGAGCAGCACTAATGGGCAGCGGCGTTACCAATCACCGAGTCCGGGCGCCACCCCTAGAGGCTCCTGTTACCAGTGTGGAGGCCAGGGCCACTTCAAACGAGACTGCACCTCCCGCTCACCGAGCCCTCACGTCAAGGAAAAGGCCGATAGCCAGCCAGCACCCCGCATAAACCGAGCAGCAGGAGATGGTCCTAGTCTGGTAGTGCCCATCACGGTCAACAAACTGGAACTCAAGTGCGTTGTGGACACCGGCGCGGAGGCGACCGTCATGTCTGAAGACACCTTCCGTCAGCTGGAGCTAGCTGGTCAGCCAAGTGTGGGGACTGCCGTCCTGAGGAACGCGGAGGAGGGGAAAGAAATGACCGAGACTCCGAAGTATAGAGTCACCATCCGCTTGGGCCGTAAGACCAAGGACTGGGACGTCTACGTCGCACCCATCCGCGACCCCTTTCTCCTGGGTCTGGACTTTATGCTAGCCGCCAGAGTCACAGTTTCGGTCGGAGGACAAGTACACGTTGATGGAGAACCGATCGGCACTGTCGTCATAGGCAGGTCGCTAGGAGAGTACACGGTTTCCAGAGTACTGCTGGAGTGCCCCTCGACTTTACCAGCGGAGAGCGAACGCGACGTCTGGGGTCTAGTGGAAGGCCCAAAGCCAGGAATTTCTGCCGTCCTGGAGCCCACTGGCCTTGCAGAAGGAGTCTCTTCAGGCAGTGTAGTAGTCGACGTTGCCAAGAGAGTCCCTGTGCGACTATGCAACTTGTCGCCCCACGAAGTGACCCTAAGGAGAGGTGTTTGCTTGGGCGTGTTGGTTGAGGCAGAGGAAACCCCGTCCCTAGAGCCGAACCCCACGAACCCGGCGGAGAAGGAACAAGTGTCAGTGCGACGGCTGGAGTCCGCAACAGCCTTGGATCTACCAGACCATCTGTCATCCCTGTATGCAGCCGCCAGTAAGGAGCTCGAAGAGGGGCAGCAGAGAGCCCTACTGCAGCTTCTGGTCAAGCACAAGGAGGTCTTTGCAGCAGCAAACGACGACCTGGGCTGTTTTGATGCTGTCCAGCACCGCATCGACACCGGAGAGGGACGCCCAGTACGCCAGGCAACCCGCCGCACACCGCTGGGGTTCCAGCAAGAGGAGGAACAGCACCTCCAGGAAATGCTGAAGGCTGGAGTGATAACGCCATCGACGTCTGAGTGGGCTTCACCTGTGGTCCGGGTGAGGAAGAAAGATGGAGGCGTTCGATGGTGTATCGACTACCGAAGACTCAATGAACTGACGCTGAAGGACGCGTACCCGCTTCCAAGGATTGAAGAGTGTCTGGACACCCTGGAAGGCGCAACCGTGTTCTCCACGTTAGACATGCAGAGTGGATAGTGGCAAATTGGAGTCCATCCTGCTGACCGATGCAAGACGGCCTTCATTACTCGCTATGGCCTGTACGAGTACGCCCGAATGCCTTTCGGACTCTGCAACGCGCCAGGCACCTTCCAGAGGGCCATGGAGGTTGTCCTGCGCGGGTTGCAGTGGAAGAGCCTCCTCGTGTACCTAGATGACGTCATCGTCATTGGCCGCAGTGTTGAAGATGGGTTGAAGAACCTGGCCATCGTCCTCGAGCGGGTCCAAGCCAGCGGGCTCAAGCTCAAGCCCTCAAAGTGTCATCTCCTGCGCAGCGAAGTGCTTTTTCTGGGCCACATAGTGAGCGGACAGGGGATCGCTCCCAACCCCGAGCTGGTGAAGGCAGTGGAAGACTGGAGTCCACCCTCCAACATCACGGAGCTCCAGGCCTTTCTTGGGCTGTGCAACTACTACCGACGCTTCGTCCGCAACTTCTCTCTCATCTGCAACCCGCTGTACGAGCTTCAGAGTAAAGGAACAGAGTTCCACTGGACCGATCGCCAGCAGGAGGCGTTCGAGGAGATGAAGAAGAGACTCACATCCACTCCGGTGCTAGCCTACCCCACCAAAGATGGCGAGTTCATCCTCGACACTGACGCCTCAAACACCTGTATAGGCGCGGTGCTCTCGCAGGTCCAAGAGGGGGAGGAAAGGGTTGTCTCCTATGCCAGCGCCCACCTCCAAAAAGTCCAACAACGGTACTGCGTAACTCGCCGGGAGTTGCTGGCCGTAGTCCGGTTCGCCAGACAGTTCCGGCACTACCTGCTCGGACGGCACTTCACCTTGAGAACTGATCACAACAGCCTGACCTGGCTCTTCCGCTGTAAAAGTCCCGAAGGCCAGCTAGCAAGGTGGATTGAGGAGCTTAGCCAGTTCCACTTCAAAATAGAGCATCGAGCAGGAGTCAAGCATGGCAACGCGGATGCACTTTCAAGGGCGCCAGCGCCAACTTGTGACTGCTACCGGGCAGGAGAAAGCCCCGACTCACTGCCCTGCCAAGGCTGCCCGTACTGCCGACGTGAACACCAGAGATGGGCAAGGTTCGACGAGGATGTCGACGACGTGGTCCCCCTGGCGATCCGTAGGACGACGAGGACCCCGGCGACTACGGATCCGGCGTCAAGACCTTCGACACCCGACCAGAACCCGGTGGACACTGCCGAGCCACCAGTGGACGAGAACTCAAAAACTGGGATCCAGTCATCGCCACCCACTGTTAACTGGCTGCCCCAGTATACCGAGAAGGAGCTGGCAGAGTACCAGCGCAGTGACCCTTTGCTGAGGAAGCTTCACGCCTGGAAGGATGGAGGCCAGCTACCGTCTCAAGATGAAGTAGCCCTGGAGGGTCCGGCCGTGCGCAAGTTCTGGTTGTGCTGGGACCATGTGGAACGCCGTGGAGACGTTCTCTATTACCGCTGGGATGAGGGAACCGGCCAAGTCCCTGTCTACCGCCTGATAGTTCCAGCAGCCCTCCAACAAGAAGTCCTGCGTTCTTGCCACTGCCCTCCGCAGTCAGGCCACCTGGGAAGAGAAAAGACGTGCCACCGAGTCAAGCGGGAGTTCTTCTGGGTGGGACTGGCGGACAGCGTCCAACAATTTGTCCGCCGGTGCCCACAGTGCCAAGCCTGCAAGTCTTCCGGGAGGGTCGGCAGAGCTCAGATGCAACTGTTCCAGGCCGGTGCTCCCATGGACAGGGTCCACATAGATGTCGTCGGGCCGTTCCCTATCTCGGCATCCGGGAACAAGTACGTCCTTGTCATGGTGGACCAGTTCACCCGGTGGGTGGAGGTCGCAGCTATCCCTGAACAAACCGCGGAAGTGACTGCGACGAAGCTTCTACAGGAGTTCATCTCCCGGTTCGGGTCGCCCCTAGAAATCCACACAGATCAGGGACGCAACTTTGAAAGCAGCCTGTTCCGTGACCTCTGTGAGCTTCTCCAAATAGCCAAAACCAGAACGACTCCTTACCATCCTGCGTCGAATGGCCAAGTTGAGAGGTTTAATCGGACGCTTCTCCAAATGATCCGCTGCTACGTAGAGAAAAACCAGCGTGAGTGGGACAAGAACCTCCACCTCCTCGCCAGCGCATACCGCAGCTCACCCCATGCCCTTACAGGGTATACGCCGAACCGGATGATGCTTGGCCGTGAAGTCCACCAGCCCCAAGGACTCACTCTACGGGTGCAGGAGGCCAACGCCCATCGTAGTCCCCCAGCCGAATATGTTGCTGACCTGGAAGCCAACATGCTAGACATCCACGAACTGGCACGTGAGCGTCTCCGTACATCTCAACTCCGGAGCAAGAAAGACCACGATCTGCGGGCCCGTCAACGCACATTCCACCCCGGAGATCTGGTGTATGTCAGGGACGACGCGCGAAAGAAGGGCCAATCGCCAAAGTTGAAGCCACGGTGGAGAGGCCCGGCACTCATAACAGAGAAGATGGGAAACGTCCTGTACCGTGTCCAAGAGGGCAGGAAGGAGAGAGTCCTCCACCATGACCGACTGTTGCCCTACCTCGCCGAGGAAGTACCCATCTGGATTCAGCGGAGGCGGCACGCACTGCTGCAGATTCCGGCGTCAGGAGAGAACCTGCCGAGTACACCAGGAGAAGACCTCGAGGATCCGGAAACAGAGGCAGCGGACGACAAAGAGATTGAGCGACAGGAGGATATCGGTGGACTGGCGGAGGATCAGGGGTTCGAGAGCGATGACGACCTCGACCTACGTCTGGAAGACGTGTTCCCCGATGAGGAAGATGACACATCGGGCCCCCCCACGGAAGCCCCACGAAAGCCCCATGAAAGCCCCACGAAAGCCCCACGAAAGCCCCATGAAAGCCCCACGAGCGCCCAGGTGTCTCCCTCCTTGTCTCCGCCCTTGGCTGCCAGCAGTTCTCCAGGGGAGCCGACCACTACTCGACGCCGAGAGGCCGCAGCCCGTGTTCCAGGCGGGCAGTCTTCCGCCCCTGACCCAGAGGGAGCCGAAGCAGACGTTGCTGAGCCCCTGCCCCTCCCCACCACTAGACGGGGCAGACCAGTCCGGCCGCCTGCCTGGCTCCGGGACTCTGTTCGAGACTGATCTTGACGGACGTGACTAGTTGACTTAGGGGGTTACTAGGCTAGTCACAGGAGTCCTACTTTAATAGTGACCACCCAACCAGTTTATTTTGACGCCCTTAGTTCCGGGCCTAGTTGTGTGCCGGGTGTTTTGTCCCGGGTGTAATTCCGACTCTAGTTCCCAGAGTTATTTTATCTTTATGTTGAAGGGACTCAACAATCTAAAGGGGGGGTAGTGTTGCGGGACAGCTCCCTGACAGACAGACAGTCTGACTAAAGTAACGCGAGACCCTGTTAGCCAATGAGAAGAGACTTAGGAATGCGTGCGTGCTGCCTATTGTTATCCATTGCACAGCACAGCGTGAGTTAGTTGTTATAGTGGTTTACAGACTGTCACACAGTGTTAGCTTAGCATAACGTGTTAGCGATCAGACGTAACATTCCTGACTCCTACACCTCGACTGAGCTGACGCTAGACAGTGACTAACCAGCGACGACCATAATAGAACCAGTAAGAGTGATTACCAGCTCCCAGAGAGAGATCAGAGTGTGCAGCCAGTGACAGTGCGAGTGTCTGCAGAGTGAGACCATCCCAGCCAGGCTAGCCAGCGTCCGTCATCGTCTGCAGACTGCAGGAGCAGTGCAAGGTGGGTTGCTAAACCCGTAGCCTAGCCCGGCTAATTAACGCCAGAGACTGTGTTGTCGCACCATAATTCCCAGCCTCCAACTACTTAATATAAGAACATCTAAACCCAGTCCCGCGACAATAGCCATTTACGTAGGATATCTTGATTTTATCCAAAGACAGATGATCTCCTGTTGAAGGAAGAAGGAAGACTCTTTTCTCTTGTGTTTTGTACGCTGCTGGAATCCTGGTGAGATAAGAGTTTAAAGTCTTGAAATCTAAAGACTGACAATTTTCCATTGGTTGCTAAGCTAAGCTAACCCAGCTAAAACGTATATCTATGATCCTTAGCAGTTCCCATATGATTCAGAGCTTTAAAACCAGTCAGGACACCCGGTCCATAGGGTTTATTTGATGTAGGAATGTTAGACATTTTAATATAATAATATGCTTGTTGTTAAAAAAAACTGTAAGCTCCAGTTGCCACTAGCCACCGAGCCAACTCGGGCTACATGGCATCCATGGAACCCATAGCAGCCAGCTAGACGTGAATTCACGTTGATAGTGCCGCAGCCTGGATGCAATGACATTGTTTTTAACTGTTCTTACAGCAATAGGCTGTTGTCATTCAGCCGCATATTAGTTATATGTAGGAAATGATTTTTCTGAGAATTGACTCTAGATTTGGGTATTTTTATTTTGTTTGTAATTGTTTGATAGAGATTGCAATTAATAAGGAATCTGTACAATTTTGTGCAGACTGGTTTTTTTAGTACCCCGAACAACCCCCCTTGCTACACCTTTTTGGAACCCTTGGACACCCCCTTTGGATTGCCCCCATCATCGCCCTGGATTTGGATTCATCATCATCGCCTCAACATTAACTTGCCCCTGTGATTGTGGTAGGATCTGGACATTGCACCTTGCACAGATTGGAAGACTGAATCATTCCCCCTTTTCTTTTCTTTATTATTTTCTTTGAGTGCACTCATACTTTATTTTGGATTATTTTCTTTAATTTGTTAGTGTAGAATATGGCTGCATAAGTAATATATTAGAAGGGTATAAAATAGAATATAGATAGATATAGACAATAAATAGAATATTAGGAAGAACTTTTAAAAAGTATAATAGAGTAAAATATATACACTACCGTTCAAAAGTTTGGGATCACCCAAACAATTTTGTGTTTTCCATGAAAAGTCACACTTATTCACCACCATATGTTGTGAAATGAATAGAAAATAGAGTCAAGACATTGACAAGGTTAGAAATAATGATTTGTATTTGAAATAAATTTTTTTTACATCAAACTTTGCTTTCGTCAAAGAATCCTCCATTTGCAGCAATTACAGCATTGCAGACCTTTGGCATTCTAGCTGTTAATTTGTTGAGGTAATCTGGAGAAATTGCACCCCACGCTTCCAGAAGCAGCTCCCACAAGTTGGATTGGTTGGATGGGCACTTCTTTGAGCAGATTGAGTTTCTGGAGCATCACATTTGTGGGGTCAATTAAACGCTCAAAATGGCCAAAAAAAGAGAACTTTCATCTGAAACTCGACAGTCTATTCTTGTTCTTAGAAATGAAGGCTATTCCATGCGAGAAATTGCTAAGAAATTGAAGATTTCCTACACCGGTGTGTACTACTCCCTTCAGAGGACAGCACAAACAGGCTCTAACCAGAGTAGAAAAAGAAGTGGGAGGCCGCGTTGCACAACTGAGCAAGAAGATAAGTACATTAGAGTCTCTAGTTTGAGAAACAGACGCCTCACAGGTCCCCAACTGGCATCTTCATTAAATAGTACCTGTTAGAGCCTGTTTGTGCTGTCCTCTGAAGGGAGTAGTACACACCGGTGTAGGAAATCTGCAATTTCTCGCATGGAATAGCCTTCATTTCTAAGAACAAGAATAGACTGTCGAGTTTCAGATGAAAGTTCTCTTTTTCTGGCCATTTTGAGCGTTTAATTGACCCCACAAATGTGATGCTCCAGAAACTCAATCTGCTCAAAGAAGTGCCCATCCAACCAATCCAACTTGTGGGAGCTGCTTCTGGAAGCGTGGGGTGCAATTTCTCCAGATTACCTCACCAAATTAACAGCTAGAATGCCAAAGGTCTGCAATGCTGTAATTGCTGCAAATGGAGGATTCTTTAACGAAAGCAAAGTTTGATGTAAAAAAATATTATTTCAAATAAAAATCATTATTTCTAACCTTGTCAATGTCTTGACTCTATTTTCTATTCATTTCACAACATATGGTGGTGAATAAGTGTGACTTTTCATGGAAAACACGAAATTGTTTGGGTGATCCCAAACTTTTGAACGGTAGTGTGTATATATATATATATATATATATATATATATATATATATATATATATATATAAAACACATCTAATTTAGTATTGATATTGAAATAACTTTACTTTGAACTGTTGAAATAAATTGTTTTTTTTTAATGTAAACTATACCCACGAGTGTGTGTGTTGTCTTTGGGGCGAGTACTAGAATCTGGTCTAGAAAAAAACCTACACCAATCTCCACTGAACTTAGACATTAGACTGTAAACTATCCCTGCGCAAGCATAGGCCCATTCCCCTGTGGTGCAGGTTACACTAGGATTGACGTTATCACGGTGCATAGCCTAGACGCTTAAGTAAAACATGGATAAATGACTAGAGTGCGAGATTAGTTGCTGCTAAAGGACAAATAGACTCTCTCTCTCTCTCTTACACACTCACACACTGTGGTGCCAGGCCTAACGTTGGCACTGCTTTTCTATGTGGAGTGCTTGTACACTGAACAGCAACACTCACTTATGCATGACACTTAAAAGCACGTCACCACACAAATGCAGACTGCTCGGCGACAGCATAAAAAACCCAAACAAACACACGTAATATGTACGCCTATAGCCAAAGCACAATCTCCAAAACACAACTGCAGACTGCGCGGCGGCAGATATAGCCTAAAAATCCACCTATAATAACACATGGGCCTACAGACAGCGCCATCACCTCCCTCACTATAATGCAGCCACCTCCGTTTGTTGATCCAGTTTGCATTGAATGAAGGAGAAAACGTGTCTTTTCCAAACTGCCTTCCAGGAAACCTGAAGCTGGTTGGTTGGTGGGGAGTGAAGGCCTCGGCTGAGACCACGTTAGCGCTAGCCAGAGCCCTAGAAAGAGAGAGTTGCGCCAATGAGGGGTCAGACCGCGAGAGGGTCACGTGGTTCGTGTAGCCGCCGAATAGTTCCAAACGAAGCTTGGCGGGACATTTAAATTAACTACTTAGCCGCGATTTCCGGTAACATACTGTAAAATACTAATAAGACACGTTAGTCCCTAGCTAATGGGTCTGACTCTTTAGCCGAGCGGTTAGCGATGTCGCCTTGTGGTGCAGTACACTCCGTATCAAATCCCGCACCGGGCAAGAAAATAACCGCTTACATTGGTGGCAGCGGTGGGATCCGGAAGTGTGCAGATCCTCAGAAGTCTCTTCCTGAGCGCGGGAATAACAAAGCGCGAGGGCGCGCTTCCGGGGAGGGTGACGACTGTAAACTACTAATAAGACCCGTTAGCCCCTAGCTAGCGGGGCTGATCCTTTAGCCGAGCGATTAGTGATGTCGCTTTGTGGTGCAGTACACGTCGTATCGAATCCCGCACCTGGCAAGAAAGTAACCGGTTACACTACTAACCAATGTTTTCAGATTTTTACATTTATATATAGATATAGATATATTCCGACGCGGCGCATATTCTATGCGCATGTGTAGGAACATTAAAACGAATATTTTGTTTGAAATTGACGAGCTGTCACGCTTTAAATTACGTCGTTGATTTGATTCAAACATGCTTGTAAAATGGTCAACGTTAAAAGGTCAACTGTAGCTTCTTACCTGTAAATTAACCTTTGATTAATGCGAGAAACACACCTTCGCCTTGGAAATCCTATTGCCCCGGGTCGCACTGCTTGGAACTATCCGGGGCTCCCGTGATCCGCCATTGCTGTTAAATAATTGGCCCATTGGCGTCTACGGAGTTGACGTAACTCTCTCTTTCTAGCATTCTGTCCCGCTACTGCCGCCATCTTAGCTTGAATTAGCGCGGCTCCTGGGCCCGGGGCAGGTATGGCGGTCGCTTTGGAGCCGGAGGTGCTGCAGCTGCTGCTGGTAGGCCTGCTCGGCTTAGGCTCCAAGTCTTCTTCCTCCTCCTCCGCTTGATCCACCAATTCGAGGCTCAATCTCCTTTTGTCTTTTTTTGGGTTTCCCAGAAAACTCAGAAATGCGCTTCTGCATCTCCATACAGCCATGACAAAACACTAGCGTGCACCTGCACACACTCATGGTCTTGTAAAACTTCAGACATTTGGCAACACACGAACAGCTGTCCTGCCTATGTCACCGGCCTCCTGAGCGGCAGTCCTGTCCACGTCGCCGGCCTCCCGAGCGGCAGTTCTGTCTATGTCGCTGATCTCCCGAACGGCTGACCCATTCACATCACCGGCCTCCAGGTCATCCACCTGCCTGTCCGCCGGGGCTGCTCCGCCCTTCAGTCCTGCATCCTGGTCGCCCTCCAGATCGGTTGCATCCATCGGTCCGACCCTCTGGCCATCCGTCTGAGATCTCTGGCCCCATTCATCCACTCCCAGATCACTTCGTCCTAGAGAACTCCCCCAGACCCCCTCCATCTACCCTGCTTGGTGCTCCTGGTCTGTTTGTTTGGGATGTCTGGAATCCATCCCTTGAGAGAGAGGGGGGGGGGGTCCTGTCAAGGTTGTCTGGTCTGGGTCAGCTAGGCTCACCTGTCCCCCGTTACGTGATTGGCTTCCCACGTCTGTTCCTGCCCCTGCGTTGCTCGCGTGTTCTCCATTCCCTTATTTGGCTCGCCGTTTCAGTCCCTGTCCTGCCTTTCTCATCTGTTCCCCATTCCCTGATTGGCGAGCCTGTTCCTGCCCTGCCCTGCCCTGCTCACCTGTTCCCCATTTCCATGGTTGGCTCTCCAGCAGTTATATATCCCCCCTGGTTGCCCTGGTGCGCTGTCATATCTTTACGTTTAACCTTTGGTAGCGGGATGCTTCCCCTCTCGCCTCGAGTCTGAATCTATGATCTTTTTGTGTAGGTTTGTTTGTTTTAATAAAACATTGTTCTAGCATTTGGGTCCTCAATTCCTGCTCCCGGTGTGACACCAGGGCCCGTTTAATGTGGGATTTCTCCACTTCCCCGGCCGCTGTGTGGGTGGGGACGTCGTGAGCTCGGTGGTACAGCGTCCTAGAACAACTTACTGCAATGTTTTCACAAGACTGCTCTACAAGCAGTTGAGCTGGATTCATGTAACGCTGTTAATTTGATCAGCTCATTGAGGGATTATGTGGTCAAGCCTACGGGATCATTTTGACAACTTTGAGTGATGCAAAAAACACGTCTCCATCTGTGTCCCAACACTACAAAGTGGACACAGAAAAAGGGAAAAAACAAGCAGATGAATCCGCTGAACCTGACTGTGAGCGCTCAGGCTGAGACAAATTCAAAGCAACAGTTTTTACCACCATCGTATACTGACTTGTCATGGAACTGGATCTGCAGTATCACTCCTGCAAAGGTACTCAGCAGACGTTTGGATTTTTGACAATATTCCATCCATCTCCGTACAGGATTTTCGTGCAGGAGGGGCTAATCTCCAGAAGACACATGCAGGCGATCTGGGGGAAGATTTTGTGGACGAAATTGGACAATTCGGTGGATTTACTAAAAAAACGAGGATGCCTCAGCTAGGTCGCTGCTGCAACTTATAAGAGGAAGGAAACTACAGTCAGTGTTTCCAAATGTTGATATAGCACTCCAACTATTTATTTATGGCTTTGCCTGTAACAAATGCCAGCGGGGAGCGTTCTTTTTCAAAACTGGGACTAGTTAAAAATAGACCGAGTCCCGCAATGGGCCAAAACGGACTGAATCACCTGTCTCTGATGTCCATTGAAAGTGATATTCTGTGCAAACTGGACTTTACCAGCCTCATTAGGGACTTTTTGGTCAGAAAAACTTCCAAAGGTTGGGATATGTATTCATGATTGTGCTGCTGGCTTTGTTTTATTCGAGAATTGCACAGCGGTTGGATTCGTGTGTCTGTAAGGATGTTGTGAGTTTGCCTCAGTAAAACAGGGTGTTCTGTACTGCTGTAAATGTTGCCCCTGTTAGTTTAGAAAGCTAAAGGCTGTTAACGGCTCAGCTTGCGGATGCTCCGTGAAGGCCTTTTTCTCTGTAGCATTGCTGTTCATAGTAAAGACTGATAGTAAAGGCTGATAGTGACGGCTGATAGTTTTCGGCTGATAGTGACGGCTGATAGTGACGGCTGATAGCGACGGCTGATAGTAAAGGCTGATAGTGACGGCTGTTAGTGACGGCTGATAGTGACGGCTGATAGTAAAGGCTGATAGTGACGGCTGATAGTTTTCGGCTGATAGTGACGGTTGATAGTGACGGCTGATAGTGACGGCTGATAGTGACGGCTGATAGTAAAGGTTGATAGTGACGGCTGATAGTAAAGGCTGATAGTGACGGCTGATAGTGACGGCTGATAGTGACGGCTGATAGTGACGGCTGATAGTAACGGCTGATAGTAAAGGCTGATAGTGACGGCTGATAGTGACGGCTGCCTCAGTGTGTGTGTGCGCCAGTGCACTCCGAGTGTGTGCAGATAGGCTGTGTAATATTCCTAGCAAGCTTTTAAACATGGCACTTAATTACTTCTTCCCACAGCGCGTGGGATGTGTGTGGCAGATTGTGGTCACTCACTCACTGATGGACCGCCCGAGAGGGGCGTTTAGTGGGGTGCGCGCGCATGCAAACTGTTGCACTGCGCCTACACGTGCAGTACAGGTGCGCCGTGGGTCTGGACGCTTTCGTGCTCGTTTTCTGGTAAAGCATAATGAGTAAAGGGGCCCCACAGAAAGAGTAGCCGAAGGGCCCATGACCACCTTAATCCGCCCCTGGCGGGGCCAGCCCTACACATGCGGTTGTGCGTGAGTGAGTGCGTGAGTGAGCGACGGAGTTCACCCATTGGTCGAACGGCCGAGCTGGAGTTTCCCCATTGGCTGTTGCTTTTACAAAATTTTAATTTTCCTCTTTCATAATGAATCGGCGTGAACAGTTTTCTGTGACGTCACCGGCTTTTCCACGGAACCTATATCAAAACAGCCGCGACCGGGATTTCAGTCCTACATAAAACGACTATGGGCGGTCAAAATGACCGCCGGTTTTTAAACTCTATATTCTGTCAGGATAAATACCCAATTGAGATATGAACGCATTGCGTATGTGAGTATGTATGTTAGGAAACTAACTGACACCAAAATTAACATTTTAACAACTTTCATACTATTTTTCAAACAATTTAAAATGGCCGCCGTCCAACGCCTGTAAGTACTGCAGCGCCTCGGTGTTAGTCATGGTGCGTCTGTAACGGCGTCTGTAACCAGACACGTTGGACATAATCACACATCAAGTTTAGACTATTTCTCTGCACTGGAGGGCGCTAGTGTGTTCCTAGGACAGAGCAACGAACTTCACGAAGGAAATGACGCCACCAACACACGTCATAAATAGTGACATGACTCACGCGCAAATTACGCGCGGTCATTTTGACCGCTCATGGTCGTTTTCGGTAGATCTTACAACTTTTTTAGTGCAATTGATCTAAAACTTATTTTAATGCAAATATATGCAATTTTAGGAGCATCCAGGGAGCGGCAGGTCTGTACCCCCCCCCACAAAGTTATTAAACTTTGAAAATCCAAAACGGTCAAAATGACCGCCTTGGTCGTTCTGGTGTTAAAAGTAGTCGTGCAGAAACAGCCGTTTGATAAATGCAGTGGCGGTCCAGAGATATTTTTCATCTGTGTGTGACTCATCTCTTCCTCGCTGTGGGTTGCGAGTTAATGCATGGCTAAATAGGCACATGGATTCAGTTCCTAATGCACCATAGTCTTGTTCATCTGGAGCACACGCCTTCCCTACACACAGGCATTTGTTTAGCGACTTCTAGGGCTGAAAAGGAAAACACAAGGAGAATTATCTTACAATGACACGGATGATGGAAAAAAATACCCCCAACTTTGTCCAGAAAGTGTCTGTCCGGCCTGGAGGATGAACACCGATCAGCCATTTCTCTTCTAAATGACGGTGGGGAATCTTTGCTGGAGCCTTTCCCCTGCCTGTTACTAAAAGAGTCAGCGTTGCATCTGTAGACGTCAGCAGGCAAATGCTTAACCCACTTATTACTAGTAGCCAAGTAGGACAAGACACTTGAGCATAGATTTTGGCCTGCACATGCACACATAGTGGTTTCAGGCAATGTCCTGTACCGACCTGTAGTCTCATCTTTTAGCTTAGCTCGTGTTGCCAATTGCCACCAAGAGAAATTCATCCATTTATTCAGTGGGCCATCAGTTTACAACTTATACGCTGCTTTAAGTAAGAGTACAGTAGATGTCAACCCAGCCTTTCTGATGGAAGCGACTGGATTCGAAGGAGGAAGTCCTGTTTGTCACAAGTCTCTGTAGTATTTTTCATTTTGGTGCATTTTGGGTTCACCGGTTTAAAGGCGACGCGTGTTTTCAAAGATGATGAAATGTCCTCCTATCTGCCAGTCACAGGGTGACGTCTCCGTAAGGGAGAGCTAATATTATACGCCATTAACCTTAACGCTACCTGCACAGCCCCTCTGGGAGGGGAACAGTAGCCGGGTATGGAAGAGGCACATGTCTACACTGCCTCTGTAGAAAGCAGCTGTCCGGGAATGCAGACAGACACCATATATATATATGCTTGGATAACTTGGTGTGCTGCGTCCTGTGGGCCCAGGCACACGGCCCTGCCCAGAGCTGCGCCCCGAAGAGGAAACGCTGAGGGCGGTCTGACAGGACACGGAAGCGGGGCAGGCTAAGCTAACTGCTAGCCCATGCAGATCAGCAGTTCCGATAACACCGAGGCCGGTCTGGCGACGGCCTCGTCTAGTGTTGACTGTGTGGCGTGCTGGGAGGTGTATGGAAGGTATCTGGCTGGGAGAGCTGGTGCTGGATTGGCTGGGGGGCCTGGTCAGCTGCTGCCCGCAGCTGCGCCTGAGGAGGAAACGGGACAGGCTAAGCTAACTGCTAGCACACGCAGACAGTCAGTTTCGACAGTCATCCTGGTGTTCGCTCTTTTTGACAGTGAATTTTTCTTTTTTGTAGTTTGGATGTGTTTCTGTCTTTGTGTTGCACTGCTGTGGGCTGGGGGAAACGATATTTCGCTTCATGTGTGCAGGTGCATAGAATGAATAGACAAATAAGTTTTCCTTTATATATATAAATATATATACACGCATATACACACACACGCACACACACTTATACATATACATACATACATACCTATATATATATATATATATATACACACATACATATATACATACATATATGTGTATATATATATGTATATGTATGTATGTGTGTGTATATATAGGTATGTATGTATGTATGTATGTATGTCCTTAACTGCCAATGTAGGGCTGCATACTACCACTTGCAGTGATAATAATGACAGTTATAACTATATCCAGATGGAGGTCAGTGCACAGGGTCAGCCAGCAGCTTCAGCAACAGTGTCCCTGGGGACGGCTCATTGCCTTGCTCAAGGACATTTAAGCAGGGTGGCTGATGAACGATGGGTCTG
This sequence comes from Lampris incognitus, assembly GCF_029633865.1. Classification (NCBI taxonomy): domain Eukaryota; kingdom Metazoa; phylum Chordata; class Actinopteri; order Lampriformes; family Lampridae; genus Lampris; species Lampris incognitus. The sequence goes on along the minus strand of NC_079212.1, from coordinate 89,671,610 downwards.
TTTAACCACCAGGCTGCCCGGATTCCCTGTTGCCATCCTAGAAGTGTTACTCCCTACAATCAGGTGAAGCCGTGGGTGTGTTTCTCCTCTTTGCTGAGGCTATTGTGCTCCACATAGTTCTCAGATTTTATAGCTAAGCTCCTCCGTTGATCTTCTTACACAACCAGCCTGGCCGTGCTCTCAAGTCCTGTGTCAGTGGATTGGGGTTTTGACTTTGATGATGGCGTGGCATGTGATGCGGTCAGCAGTGCAGCACACACCCACGGTGACCACTCGCTGTTGGAGTTGTATTTCCAGCTGAGTGAGTGCCTTTGCCCCCGTGTTGCTCCCTCTCTCTCTCTCTCGCCCCCCCCCCATGTGATGAAGAGGAGTGAGAGAGGGGGCACAGGTGCCAAGAGAGGATGCTGCTTTGTTTTGGGGCACATGACTGAAATGGGGCCGAGCTGGTGTCGTGTGGTGCGGTGGTGAGGGAGGAACTGCCTGGCTGGAAGTGGGCCTGTTCGCTGATGACGCTCACATTGTTCAGACTCACATATATATTATACGAGGTTTCCTCATCGCCCCACGTCCTGGCTTAGTCAATGCTGTCCTTTATCCCTGCTGTCATGCTTGGGCAAGCTGCTTCGCGCCTCACTTGGAGCCTCGTTGGAAGCTGAACCACAGCTGTCCTGCCGGTGGAGTAGGAAAGGAGCTCCGTCCTACACGGCCTCTACCGTATCGAGTCTAACTCGCTAGGTAAGCAACATCCCACATTATATGTAGTCATGGGTTGCATAACCAGTCCTAAAGGCCAGGAAAAGCAGTGCTCTTTCAGCGCTCAGAGGTGAATGCCTGTTGTTGTTCCGTGTGCTGGGCTCCCCCGTCGGTCAACGCCGAAGCATCAGCGACAATAAGCCTTTGTTTCTGTGATGCGAGCCAAGGGGGCAAAGCTGACGAGCCCCGTATGTAATAACGCGTTATCAAGGAATTCTTGAATTATCAAAATGTTGCCACGTGCCAAAGGAGGAGGGTTTTGTAAATGAATTTGCAGTGTGTTGTGTCTCATCCTCAGATTGTCAAGCGGTCACGGCAGGCCAGTTTTACTCAGGTCGTGCTGAGGAACTGGGTGGAGAGCTGGCTGGACATGCCAGCGTTGTTGGGTTCAGAGTTTTAACTCATAAGAAATACTAAACAAATGCAAAAATTGAATTATCCTGCAGTTACGCTGCTGTGTGTTGATACTGTATAGGGATATTTTTTGTCCTTGCATTACACATTGGCTTTACGCTGGACCGAGGTTTTCTTCTGTCTAAGGATTACTGGACAGCTTGCCAAGCACGTGCTGTAAAAAATTGGGTGCTCAGCTTTAAAATCACCAATACTTCAGGATCATTCCTCATATATTTAGCAAACTACAAACATGGACATTAGAAGGATGGTGACACTACCATGACCAACTAGAGGCCGGAAACCTGCAGGGTTTTTTGGGGGGAGGGCGAGGGGGGGGGGCAACATTTAAGAAGCAATTGAACAGCACAGTGGCTTATTGGGAAACATTTGTGGTTGCAGTGACATTAAGCCTGCATCATGTTTATCATGAGAATTTTAAGTCATCGTGATATCGGCACGATATCGCGATAATTACCACGATATAATATCACGATATTTTCATATCATACTTTCATATATTATATGTTTATAAAGTACACTGCTCAAAAAAATAAAGGGAACACCTAAAAACACAATATAGACCTCAATGAATGAAATATTTCAGCTGAAAATCTTTATTTATTAGACAGAGGAATGTGTTTAGAGCAAAATAACCTAAGAATGATCAATGGAAATCAAAATCATTAGCCTATTAAGGTCTGGATTCAGAATCATACTCAAAATCAAAGTGGAAAATGAGAACATAGGCTGATCCAACTTCTGTGGAAATTCTTCAAGACGATTCGAAATGAGGCTCAGTAGTGTGTGTGGCCTCCACGTGCCTGTATGCACTCCCTACAATGTCTGGGCATGCTCCTGATGAGACGACGGATGGTCTCCTGAGGGATCTCCTCCCAGACCTGGATCAGGGCATCGGTCAACTCCTGGACAGTCTGTGGTGTGACATCGCGTTGGCGGATGGTACGAGACATGATGTCCCAGAGGTGCTCGATTGGATTCAGGTCTGGGGAACGTGCAGGCCAGTCCATAGCATCAATGCCCTCGACATACAGGAACTGCTGACACACTCTGGCCACATGAAGACGAGCATTGTCATGCATGAGCAGGAACCCAGGGCCCACTGCACCAGCATATGGTCTGACAATTTGTCTGAGGATCTCATCCCGGTACCTAATGGCAGTCATGGTACCTCTGGCTAGCACGTAGAGGTCTGTGCGGCCCTCCAAGGATATGCCTCCCCAGACCATCACTGACCCACCGCCAAACCGGTCATGCTGGAGGATGTTGCAGGCAGCAGAACGTTCTCCACAGCGTCTCCAGACTCTCTCACGTCTGTCACATGTGTTCAGTGTGAACCTGCTCTCATCTGTGAAGAGCACAGGGCGCCAATGGCGAATCTGCCAACCAAGATGTTCTCTGGCAAAGGTCAATCGGGCTGCACGGTGTTGGGCTGTGAGCACAGGCCCCAATTGTGGACGTCGGGCCCTCATACCATCCTCATGCATTCTGTTTCTCACTGTTTGAGCAGAAACCTGCACATTAGTGGCCTGTTGAAGGTCGTTTTGTAGGGCTCCGGCAGTGCTCCTCCTGTTCCTCAATGCACAAAGGACCAGATAGCGGTCCTGCTGCGGGGTTGTTTTCCTCCTGCGGCCCCCTCCACGTCTCCTGGTGTACTGGCCTGTCTCCTGGTACCTCCTCCATGCTCTGGACACTGTGCTGGGAGACACATCAAATCTTCTTGCCACAGCACGCATTGATGTGCCATCCTGGATGAGCTGCACTACCTGAGCAACTTCTGTAGGTTGCAGATACCGCCTCATGCCACCTCTAGTGGTGAGGGCACTAGCAAAATGAAAAACTAACCAAAGATCGGCCAGAAAAGATGAGGACAGGCAAATGGTTTGTGGCCACCACCTGCAAATCCATTCCTTTTATAGGGGTTGTCTTGCAAATTGTCTAATTTCCACCTGGTGGAAATTAGACAATTTACCAACAGGTGAAATTGATTCACAAATCAGTGTTGCTTCCTAACTGGACAGGTTGATATCTCAAAAGTGTGATTGACTTGGAGCTACATTGCATTGCTTATGTGTTCCCTTTATTTTTTTGAGCAGTGTATATGATGAAATATATGCATATACATATATATGATGTATAGGTGTATGTACACTACCGTTCAAAAGTTTGGGATCACCCAAACAATTTCGTGTTTTCCATGAAAAGTCACACTTATTCACCACCATATGTTGTGAAATGAATAGAAAATAGAGTCAAGACATTGACAAGGTTAGAAATAATGATTTGTATTTGAAATAAGATTTTTTTTACATCAAACTTTGCTTTCGTCAAAGAATCCTCCATTTGCAGCAATTACAGCATTGCAGACCTTTGGCATTCTAGCTGTTAATTTGTTGAGGTAATCTGGAGAAATTGCACCCCACGCTTCCAGAAGCAGCTCCCACAAATTGGATTGGTTGGATGGGCACTTCTTTGAGCAGATTGAGTTTCTGGAGCATCACATTTGTGGGGTCAATTAAACGCTCAAAATGGCCAGAAAAAGAGAACTTTCATCTGAAACTCGACAGTCTATTCTTGTTCTTAGAAATGAAGGCTATTCCATGCGAGAAATTGCTAAGAAATTGAAGATTTCCTACACCGGTGTGTACTACTCCCTTCAGAGGACAGCACAAACAGGCTCTAACAGGTACTATTTAATGAAGATGCCAGTTGGGGACCTGTGAGGCGTCTGTTTCTCAAACTAGAGACTCTAATGTACTTATCTTCTTGCTCAGTTGTGCAACGCGGCCTCCCACTTCTTTTTCTACTCTGGTTAGAGCCTGTTTGTGCTGTCCTCTGAAGGGAGTAGTACACACCGGTGTAGGAAATCTTCAATTTCTTAGCAATTTCTCGCATGGAATAGCCTTCATTTCTAAGAACAAGAATAGACTGTCGAGTTTCAGATGAAAGTTCTCTTTTTCTGGCCATTTTGAGCGTTTAATTGACCCCACAAATGTGATGCTCCAGAAACTCAATCTGCTCAAAGAAGTGCCCATCCAACCAATCCAACTTGTGGGAGCTGCTTCTGGAAGCGTGGGGTGCAATTTCTCCAGATTACCTCAACAAATTAACAGCTAGAATGCCAAAGGTCTGCAATGCTGTAATTGCTGCAATTGGAGGATTCTTTGACGAAAGCAAAGTTTGATGTAAAAAAAATCTTATTTCAAATACAAATCATTATTTCTAACCTTGTCAATGTCTTGACTCTATTTTCTATTCATTTCACAACATATGGTGGTGAATAAGTGTGACTTTTCATGGAAAACACAAAATTGTTTGGGTGATCCCAAACTTTTGAACGGTAGTGTATATATCATGTGAAATATAATTATATATGAAAATATTTTTTCATATCATACAAAATGAGGAGAGATTTCCATCGTGATCTCGTGGGAGTTTGAATTCGTCTGAATTCATATCGGGAGACTCGAGCAGCAGAGCAGCTTTTTGGAAGATATTGCATCATGCAGTGAGCCAGCATGATGTTTATGGCGGGACTCTGCGCAGGTCACGCAGGTGGACATGTGTCGCGTCCTCCTGAGCATGCAGCCATGTGCTGGCCACGTCGCTTTCCAGCCTTATTAGCAAAGTAGTCCCTTGCGAGTCGAACTGAAGGCGGCGTTATTGTAGACGCAGCATGGCGGAGACTGTTCAATCCCGCCTTCCACGCTGATATACAGCAGCGATGGATCCTTTGTGTCCCGAGGTGCCCGGTTATTAAGAAATACCGGTTGGCAACCGGCTTCCCAGAATCGGGGGTATTTACCCGGGCAAAGCGTCCAAATAATTTTAATGGACTTCTGCGAAGGCTGCCAGAGCCACGCTCCACACGGATCAATGCGGTGATTAGACAGGCATCTGGTCGGTCTATCGACCCCTCATTCTCACAGCCTCCAGAGTAGCTGCTGCGATGTACAACTCCAAACTGCACAAGTTCTTCAATATAAGAGTTTCGTGATGAGATGCATTTGTGGAGTTTAGCTTTTCTTGCTTGTCGTGCACCACGTTTGCTCAGAACATCCACCTCTCTGGTGGAGGAAAAGCTGCAATCTGCTTCTTGACAATACACTAATCTCCCATGTAAGCCGGCGGTTCTGCCGCACAATCAAGCCGTACAATCAACAGCGCGTGCGTGTCGGTGCGCGCGCGCGCGAGAGAGAGCGAGAGAGAGAGAGCGCTATCTCGGGGAAATCTGTGTTATGTCCACACTTCCCAGTATGTCTCTGCAGGACGCGACGGCCCGGTGGTCCCCGTGTTAGAGACGAGCAGCGCTGATGGGACGAGTAATGAGATGGCGGCAGCAGGGTTCCGGCTGCTAACCTGCTTTGCTGCTTATTTGTCGGTTTACTCGGGCAGGAGAAACAGGGGCAAGCTTGTTGTGCAGGGGGGAGGGGCAGCACCTGGGTTTGCACACACACGTGCACACGCGCGCGCGCACACACACACTACCAATCATAGTCTTGCCCTGATGGCAGCGGGTCAGTGGCTCCAGGGCAGGGGAAGGTTAATTGTCTTGCTCAGCGGTATCTCGGTAGCAGGAGGGTGGCCCCTTCCCAGCCGTTATGGCCCAGATATTTGTAGAGATGTCAGACTTTGACCCTGCGGTGGCGTGAATCAATATACCGCCCCCCCCCCGTTAGCTGTCGGAAAAACGGAAATTAATCTGTCTCGCAATTTTCTAATTCCATCGATCGTGTCACTTAAAGTTTGTCCCTCGACCCGAGAACGTGAATACCTGCACCCCTGCCTGCAGCTGCCTTGCTTGCATGCTCCATAACCCAGGTAAAGGGTGAACCACACACAGTGTTTACTGGCAGATACGCTTCTTCATCATCTAGGTGACCAATTCAGTCTCAACTGACTGCAGGTACCCCCACCCTTATAAACAATACAGTGTCTAACGACCCAAACCAACGACCGCTTTCATTAACACACGCTGGCCAAGAGGATGATGGCACAACACAGGAGAGCCGACACGCCAGGCCAGGACCCCACAGTCTACACCAGGGGTGTCAAACTCCAGGCCTCGAGGGCCGCAGTGTCTGCAGGTATTTGTTGCAACCATGCACTACACCACCTGATTTCACTAATTAGCTCACCTCCTGGATCAAGGAGGGAAAGGAACTAGTTTAATCAGGTGGTGTAGTGCATGGTTGCAACAAATACCTGCAGACACTGCGGCCCTCGAGGCCTGGAGTTTGACACCCCTGGTCTACACCATCTACAGGCCAGTGGCCACCCCTTCAAGGGCGAGGATGTGCACATCCTTGATAGGGAGCAACGCTGGTTTGAATGGGGAGTCAAAGAGGCCATCTATGTGAAGAGGGAACGACCATCGAACCGAGGGGGGCGGGGGGGGGGGAGCTAAGAGTACATCTGTCACCATCTTACAATGCTGTGATTGCATCTATTCCCCAACCCTCTGTGAAGAGTACACATGGCCACTGAAACTCTAGTTAATGGGCACGCCCATATCTGATCATGAAACTGGTGGTTGGTTTGGGTCGTTAGACACTGTGTGGCTTATAAGGGTGGGATACCTGCAGTCAGCTCAGACTGAAGAGGAGGTCACTCAGATGATGATGAGATGTATCTGTCCATATACGTTGTATCCAGAGGAACTGATTCACCCTTCTTTGACTTGCCTGAAACTGTTCGTTTTCAGTGCCCTGTGTGTTCATGCATCCTCCAAGCCTTCAGTCACCACACCTCCTCTCCATGATCATCACTGCACAGTAGCTCCCCCACTTGGCAATAACAGACCTGTATTATTCACCCTTGTTCTGTTCCTGCAGCCCATGCCCGTTGTCGGTGTCCCTGACCTCGTCCCCATGACCTCTTTGTGCCTCACATCTGTTCTCTCCTGCATCATTTGGACTCAGTGCACTTGCTCTGCGGTTGTGTTGCTGATCCACTATCTGTGGGCTGTCCGTTGAATGAATTCAGCGAGAGTGACAAGATGTGACGCGCACTTCTATAAATAAACCGCACTTCCAGTGAGTCACCGGGCTGGAGCCCCCACACTGGCGTGTCATGAGGGACCAAAGGCGATCCACCCTGCCTCACACTCCATATCTCCTGGCCAGGCCCCACACTGCAGCCCAGACGGCCTCCGTCCAGCAGGCAGGGCAACAAAAACACAGACCCTCACTGACCTTGGATTCTCTCACTCTCAGAGAAGGAACAGATGCAAAGCGAGGCCCTGTAATGCCGGTCGAGCCACTCCGTTGTTACGCTATCTCACTTGTCTTGAATGACCTTCATATCCTTACTTTAGGGCGGCACGGTGGTGCAGTGGTTAGCGCGGTTGCCTCACAACAAGAAGGTTCTGGGTTTGAGCCCCGGGGTAGTCCAACCTTGGTGGGTTGTCCCGGGTCGTCCTCTGTGTGGAGTTTGCATGTTCTCCCCGTGTCTGTGTGGGTTTGCTCCGGGTTCTTCCCACGGTCCAAAGACATGTAGGTCAGGTGAATAGACTGTACTACATTGTCCCTGTGTGTGTGTGTGTGTGTGTGTGTGTGTGTGTGTGTGTGTGTGTGTGTGTGTGTGTGTGTGTGTGTGTGTGTGTGTGTGTGGGCCCTGTGATGGACTGGTGGCCTGTGCAGGGTGTCTCCCCGCCTGCTGCCCAATAACTGCTGGGATAGGCTCCAGCATCCCCGTGACCCTGAGAGCAGGATAAGTGGTTTGGATAACGCATGGATCCTTATTTTAAGGCTCTTCGTGTCTGAACCAGTACCCGTTGACAGGAAAGTCCTACTCTTAACTCTTATTGCAGACCTAATGACCAGTATATAACCCAGCAGAAGAGCCTCCCTCTGTCGGCAATTCCTGTTACTATAAGGCCATCTATACAGTGCACAGAGCAGATTTGAGCCTGCAGACGAGAAAGCGAGGTCATGTTTCTGCATTTCAGCGTATTTGCAGCGTGCCACGCAGTTCTGCCCATCGTATCAGCGGAGGAATGCATCGGCATGCATCTGTTTCCAGCCAGATGTAGGCTGCCAAATCATTAAAGGAGATTGAAGGGTAATTCATTGTAATCTTTTCCTTCAACCCTTAATGCGTTGTATAATCCTGATTAGAGACACTGTGATAAACACTTGACTTGCTGCAAGAGATAATACAGTCCACCTGATCGTGGATATTTAAATATGTTGGCAAGCACACACACGCACACACAAACGCACACACCCTGCTGGCTAATCACATTGGGACTCAGAGCCTGTAGCTGAGAGAAAGAGGCAGAGAGAGAGAGAGAGAGAGAGAGAGAGAGAGAGAGAGAGAGAGAGAGAGAGAGAGAGAGAGAGAGAGAGAGAGAGAGAGAGAGAGAGAGAGAGAGAGAGAAGAGAGAGAGAGAGAGAGAGAGAGAGAGAGAGAGAGAGAGAGAGAGAGAGAGAGAGAGAGAGAGAGAGAGAGAGAGAGAGAGAGAGAGAGATGGGAATGATGGTAAAAAGAATCGTGCAGTGGAATTCTTTGAGTGTTTCGGGCCAACGGGCTGAGCAGAAGGGTAACCACGTGTCCCCCGTGAGTAGTAGGATGTTGTGCACCATACCTGTCTTTATGAATGCAGTACTGAGGGAACACACAAGTGAGAACGCTTTGGGAGGATCCCTACCAAGCCACATGTGGTTTCACATGCGAGCTGAAATCTGCGAGTTTTCTCCTTAATGTATTGTCTTTTTATCCATTTGGATGATGGAGTCGGGTTACACGATACTAGAACAACATCTTAACCATGGCCCGATACTCTCTCCAGTCTCGGTATAATGCTGTGGAAATGTTTTGGTTGGTGGTTTTTCCATTGAGACGTGATGCCGATGTGCAGATCCCTCTGTCAAAACAGCAATCGATGTTACCGTAGAACAGTGTTACAATGTGTTACCGTAGAACAGTGAACAGTGTTACAATGTGTTACCGTAGAACAGTGAACAGTGTTACAATGTGTTATCGTAGAACAGTGAAGTGTTTCAATATGTTACCGTAGAACAGTGAACAGTGTTACAATGTGTTACCGTAGAACAGTGAATAGTGTTACAATGTGTTACCGTAGAACAGTGAACAGTGTTACAATATGTAGAACAGTGTTACATATGTTACTGTAGAACAGTGAACAGTGTGTTACCGTAGAACAGTGAATAGTGTTACAATATGTTACCGTAGAACAGTGAACAGTGTTACAATGTGTTACCGTAGAACAGTGAACAATGTCACAATATGTAGAACAGTGTTACATATGTTACTGTAGAACAGTGAACAGTGTTACAATATGTTACCGTAGAACAGTGAACAGTGTTACAATGTGTTACCGTAGAACAGTGAACATTGTTACAATATGTAGAACAGTGTTACATATGTTACTGTAGAACAGTGAACAGTGTGTTACCGTAGAACAGTGAATAGTGTTACAATATGTTACCGTAGAACAGTGAACAGTGTTACAATGTGTTACCGTAGAACAGTGAACAGTGTTACAATATGTAGAACAGTGTTACATATGTTACTGTAGAACAGTGAACAGTGTTACAATGTGTTACCGTAGAACAGTGAACAGTGTTACATTATGTAGAACAGTGTTACATATGTTACTGTAGAACAGTGAACAGTGTGTTACCGTAGAACAGTGAACAGTGTTACAATGTGTTGCCGTAGAACAGTGAACAATGTCACAATATGTAGAACAGTGTTACATATGTTACTGTAGAACAGTGAACAGTGTGTTACCGTAGAACAGTGAATAGTGTTACAATATGTTACCGTAGAACAGTGAACAGTGTTACAATGTGTTACCGTAGAACAGTGAACAGTGTTACAATATGTAGAACAGTGTTACATATGTTACTGTAGAACAGTGAACAGTGTGTTACCGTAGAACAGTGAATAGTGTTACAATATGTTACCGTAGAACAGTGAACAGTGTTACAATGTGTTACCGTAGAACAGTGAACAATGTCACAATATGTAGAACAGTGTTACATATGTTACTGTAGAACAGTGAACAGTGTTACAATATGTTACCGTAGAACAGTGAATAGTGTTACAATGTGTTACCGTAGAACAGTGAACATTGTTACAATATGTAGAACAGTGTTACATATGTTACTGTAGAACAGTGAACAGTGTGTTACCGTAGAACAGTGAATAGTGTTACAATATGTTACCGTAGAACAGTGAACAGTGTTACAATGTGTTACCGTAGAACAGTGAACAGTGTTACAATATGTAGAACAGTGTTACATATGTTACTGTAGAACAGTGAACAGTGTTACAATGTGTTACCGTAGAACAGTGAACAGTGTTACATTATGTAGAACAGTGTTACATATGTTACTGTAGAACAGTGAACAGTGTGTTACCGTAGAACAGTGAACAGTGTTACAATGTGTTGCCGTAGAACAGTGAACAATGTCACAATATGTAGAACAGTGTTACATATGTTACTGTAGAACAGTGAACAGTGTGTTACCGTAGAACAGTGAATAGTGTTACAATATGTTACCGTAGAACAGTGAACAGTGTTACAATGTGTTACCGTAGAACAGTGAACAATGTCACAATATGTAGAACAGTGTTACATATGTTACTGTAGAACAGTGAACAGTGTTACAATATGTTACCGTAGAACAGTGAACAGTGTTACAATGTGTTACCGTAGAACAGTGAACATTGTTACAATATGTAGAACAGTGTTACATATGTTACTGTAGAACAGTGAGCAGTGTGTTACCGTAGAACAGTGAATAGTGTTACAGTATGTTACCGTAGAACAGTGAACAGTGTTACAATGTGTTACCGTAGAACAGTGAACAGTGTTACAATATGTAGAACAGTGTTACATATGTTACTGTAGAACAGTGAACAGTGTTACAATGTGTTACTGTAGAACAGTGAACAGTGTTACATTATGTAGAACAGTGTTACATATGTTACTGTAGAACAGTGAACAGTGTGTTACCGTAGAACAGTGAACAGTGTTACAATGTGTTGCCGTAGAACAGTGAACAATGTCACAATATGTAGAACAGTGTTACATATGTTACCGTAGAACAGTGAACAGTGTTACAATATGTTACCGTAGAACAGTGAACAGTGTTACAATATGTAGAACAGTGTTACAATATGTTACCGTAGAACAGCGTTACAATGTTTTTCATGGCATTTGTTATACATTACACCGCCTATGTCAGCTTTGGTCCACAGATGTCATTTTTACTGCTGAGCTGATGATGAGTGGCTGCTACACCTTTATTGTTGTCCAACTAAATCAGTTTCTATAGATCTATTTCTCTTTGCCTCCTACATCCATCCATCCATCCATCCATCCATCCATCCATCCATCCATCCATCCATCCATCCATCCATCCATCCATCCATCCATCCATCCATCCATTCATTCATTCATTCGTTATCAGCCACTTCTCCGGGGTCAGGTTGCGGTGGCAGCAAGCTAAGTAAGGCACTCCAGCTCTTCCTGGGGCATCCCAAGGTGTTCCCAGGCCACATTGGACATGTAGTCCCTCCAGCGAGTTCTGGGTCTACCCCGGGGTCTGCTCCCAGTTGGACATGTCCGGAAAACCTCCAAAGGAAGGTGCCCAGGAGGCGCCTTCGGATGTCCGAGCTCCTCACTCTACCTCTAAGGCTTAGCCCAGACACCCTACGGAGGAAATAAAAAAAAAAAGTGACAAATTGAGAGCTTTGCCTTTTGGCTCAGCTCCCTCTTCACCACAATGGTCTGGTACAACGTCCGCATTACTGCTGATGTTGCACCAATCCGCCTGTCAATCTCCCGCTCCACCCTACCCTCGCTCTTGAACAAGATCCCGAGATACTTGAACTCCTTCACTTGAGGCAACAACTCATCCCTAACCCGGGGGGAGCAATCCACCATTTTCTGGTAGAGAACCATGGCCTCAGACTTGGAGGTGCTGACTCTCATCCCGGCCATTTCACACTCAGCTGCAAACTGACCCAGTGCGCGCTGGAGGTGGCGTTCTGATGAAGCCAACAAAACCACATCATCTGTGAAGAGCAGAGAGGCAATTCTGAGGTTCCCAAAACGGACACACTCCTCACCTTGGCTGCACCTTGAGATCCTGTCCATGAATATCACAAACAGAACTGGTGACAAGGGACAACCTTGGCAGAGTCCGACACTCATCGAAAACGTGTTTGACTTTGTGCCGAGAATGCGGCACAAAGCTCCCACTTTGGTTCTACAAGGACCGGATGGCTTGTAGCAACTGCTCCGGGACCCCACACTCCCGCAGCACCCCCACAGAGTGCCCCGGGGTACACGGTCGTAAGCCTTCTCCAAGTCCACAAAACACATGTAGACTGGTCAAACTCCCATGCCTCCCTCAGCACTTCTGCAAGGGTAAAGAGTTGGTCCCTTGTTCCATGGCCAGGATCCTCCTGGATCCGAGGTTCGACAGTCGGTCAGAGCCTCCTTTCCAGCACCCTAGAGTAGACTTTCCCAGGTAGGCTGAGCAGTGTGATGCCCCGATAATTGGAGCACACCCTCCAGTATTATTATTATTACATCTATAAAAAAAATCCCCTGCAGTGTCTCTCAATATGTTCTCTACAAACTCAAACCATTGTTGGACATCATCACACGTCAGCAGGCAAAGTTGAATTATTTCACTTATTTCTAGTAAGTGAAATCCAATTTCACTCTCAAACGAGCGGTCAGTTCAGCGAGGTATGGAGGCACATTAATGTACTGCAGGTCCAGCAATCTTCACATGGGATGGTAGGTGATGCCTTTTTAGCTGCAGTCTGGCTGATGATTTAAGTGCCAACTTCCAAATCCAGCAAACCTCCAACAATACAGACGGACAGGCTGACATCATCCAGCATACTGGTGCAAGCTTCTCTTCCGTCGTGGAGCTGCTTACCGCTAAACACCTTGTGCTGGATTTATGACCACCGCTGTAGCAGATGCAGGCCTACCCCAGACAGCAGACACACCTTGGCCTAATCTGGGGCACTTTCACTTACACACTTGCACTACATGTTATGGGCCAGAATGAATGTAAAGTGCTTTGAGTGGCTGTTGCAGCTAGAAAAGCATGTAACTTGATTGATTGATTGATTGATTAATTGGTTGGTTGATTTTGGTACTTACGGCTCAGTTACGGCACTGGCAGCTCTTGTGTGGACCAGACGTGGCCCAAATGTCATAAGCCGGGCCTGACTTGGGCTACAGCACATATTATGTGGGCCAGATGTGGCAGAATTGAGGCTGCTACACTCACCCCGAGTCAACGCCGTCGTTCAAGGTGAAACGTGGGCCGTAAGATACCTGCAGATGGGGGCCATATTTGGGCCGAAGATTCTTTGCTGTCTAGGACACCTCGCTCATGCACAGCTGAGCCCAAACTATTTCACCCTGAGTCTTTGCCTCTGTCTCCCAGATTTCATTCACCTGACAGAAGTGTCCCAATTCCCTTCTGATGATATTGCGCGCGCGCGCGCGCGTGTGTGTGTGTGTGTGTGTGTGTGTGTGTGTGTGTGTATGTGTGTGTGTGTGAGGAACCAGAGCACAGACAGATGGTGGTTGGGCTGCATCCACCACAGTCATGTTTGCTCGGCGTTCTCATTTTAGGCAGCTGCTGTGTGTTTAATGGCACATGTAGCAGCAGCGGTGCTTAAATACAGCTCTCTCTCTCTCTCTCTCTCTCTCTCTCTCTCTCTCTCTCTCTCTCTCTCTCTCTCTCTCTCTCTCTCTCTCTCTCTCTCTCTGTGTGTGCACCCTGTGGTGGCCTGGCGGCCTGTCCAGGGTGTCTCCCCACCTGCCGCCCAACGGCTGCTGGGATAGGCTCCAGCATCCCCGCGACCCAGAGAGCAGGATAAGCGGTTCGGATAACGGACGGATGGATGGAGGCCAGAGTGTGTGGAGGGGCAGGAGTGGGCAGGTTCTGCTCTACGGAGACGGAGTCCCTAATCCGATCCGTCCTTCTGATCCTGAGGTTCAGAAGTGCTGCGAGAGGCCCTCCAGATGTTTTTTGGATCAGTGTGATCTGCGGAAGAGACGCGCCTCTCTATTAGCTGCTCATCAAGAGAAATCGTGCAAACGCGTAATCTGTTAATCCGCAGGAAGCGGCTCCCTGTTCATCCGCCGCGAGGGATGATGAGCTATTGGGACGCTCAGTGTCGCCCCCCCCCCCAGTAAAGATACTGTAATAACCAGGTCTCCGCCATTTTAGTAGCCAACATACAGATGTATAGACTGTCAGGGTGGCATATTTAGCGAGCCGTGTGACTGCGCGACTCTGCGGAAGCGCCTTTTAGGGGGACCGCATTTGAGGTTACGCAGGCTTCATGACGGCGTCCCAGCTGCTAATGACAGTGGACGAGCCCCTGCAGCAGATTAGAGTCCTCTGAAATTGCGCTGCGGACTTCATTAATAAAGCTTAGCGCCCGCGCGGGCCGAGGAGCGCGCGGTGGACTGGGGATGGTGGAGGCGGTGTTACGCTCTGCAGTTCGTTCACTGAATAATCAAACACACCGACACACGCAGGGCACGGCGACAGCAGCGCTGAGGGCAGTAATCCTCACACACACGCACACACACGCACACGCACACGCACACACACACACACACACACACACACACACACACACACACACACAGCTCTCTGGCTCAGGCATCTGTTCAGCAGGACCTCCGGGTGGAACTGCGCACCCCCTCTGCTGGAGTGACGTCTTCCGGCAGGGTCGCTTACGTCAGAGCTGACGAGCTGAGACACACACACACATGCGCACACATGCACGTACACACAAGCACACACACGCATATGCACACGCATGCACGCACGCACATATATGCACGCACACATACACACATGCACACACATGCACTTGCACACACGCACAAGCACGCACGTGCACATACACACGTGCATGCACATAGACATGCACACACAAGCATGTACACACACACACATGCACATACACCATACACATGCAAAAACACACACATGCACACACGCACAAGCACACACATACACACACGCACAAACACAAGCACACACTCACACACTCAAGCACACACACACACACACACACACACACACACATGAACCCTGTGTTCTCCGGGGTGACATATGGAGGTGTCTGGAGGACGGCATGAATAAAGGCGGGTTCCACCCCTGCAGTGAAGGGACGGGGGGGACGGGGGGGGGGGATACACTCCCACCAAAAGGCACCGCAGCGCAAGTTGTTTATTTGTTGGCGTTTGGACGCGTCGTCACCCTTACCGGACAGCTCGCTAGGAGCTCGGGGGGGGGGGGGGGGGGGACAGCCGGGACCAGCCCTGCTGCCTGTCAGGCGGGCAGGGGTGCACTGGTGTTTAGGCCGTGCCTGTTAGCGTGGTGTGGTCGCCAGCAGCGAGCAGGCCGGGCGAGAGCTAGAGCGAGTCTCTCTCTGTCAGCGTTTCCACATTCTGTAATGTTTGCAGCGGAAAACAAACCTCACGTCGTCATTTATGTGGAGTCCTTTAAAAACAACCGCATGCAGCTTTTAAACGCGTATGGTGTAATTGCGTGGACGCACTTGTGCCTCCACCTACAGACAGCGGGGGCAAAGCTCCCTTAACAATGCTTCTGGGGGCCGTCTTGGAAATTGGATGGAAGCTAAGCGGTGATTGTCGGAGCAGACAATTGCACATGTTGTTCAGCATGACATAGTGTCTGCAGGATGGCTGAGGATGTGAGCTCAGCTCTGCTGTCAGGACCCGGACTCTCTAGACATGTGCTCACAGGCAAACTGCAGCTAATCGTGCAGCAATGCCGTAGTTATATCCACCTCCGTTTATCTTTATTTAGTTGCCAATACCCACCACCTTGCTGGCCAGCCATACGTCTCAGCACCGGCATCCCTGCAGGCACAACGCCGCCCTGCTTCGTACCGAGCACTCTTCTCTGTTTATCCTCAGGTGCTCATGGTGCAGCTCAACTTGACCTGGACTGAACTCATTGTGCTTTGCAACAGAGGAAATAAGAAGCCTTGGTGGCTGCGTGTGTTTTCACTCCCAAACTATTTCCAAAGATGTCCTGCGCCAGCCCATGCAGACCGGCAGTACCGATAACACCGAGGGCAGTCTGGCGGCGGCCTCGCCTAGCCTTGACTGTGTTTTTGGTAGAGTGTGGGGGGGTGGTGTCGAAGGTGTCTGGCTGGGAGAGCAGCCGTTGGATTGGCTGGGGGAGCCTGGTCTGCTGCGTCCTGTGGGCCCAGGGACCACAGCCCTGACTGGATCTGCACCTGAGGAGGAAACACTGAGGGTAGTCTGACAGGACGCGGGAGCGGGGCAGGCTAAGCTAACTGCTAGCCCATGCAGACCGGCAGTTCCAACAGAATGAGTGAAGGGGCCTCTCTATTCTGTCCAGTCAGGTAAGCTTCTTTTGAAGCTTCCTTGCTTGGGGCCGTCCATCCATCCATCCACCCATCCATCCATCCATCCATCCATCCATTATCCAACCGCTTATCCTGCTCTCAGGGTCGCGGCGGATGCTGGAGCCTATCCCAGCAGCCATTGGGCGGCCTGATGTAAATACTAGTAGCTAATTCAAGATAATTCAGTATGTTATCTCATACGAGTATTACAGGGGTCATCCCAGGCCGTCCTCTGTGTGCATCTTCTCCCCGTGTCCGCGGTGGGTTTTCTCCGGGCGCTCCGGTTTCCCCCGCCGTCAAAAAGACATGCACGTTATGGTTAATGCTCCTGTCTGTGCTTGGGGCCACCGAAGAGACAAACTTCCACGCAGTCACTCACATATTGCGTGGATGGCACTTCTCCCTCAGACGGATCCACCCCGGCCTCCTTATGATGTGCGGGCCATGGGATTCAATACCGCAGTCCTGTCCAGGGACTTGCCCTGCCTTGGGCATCACTACCCTCGGCATCTAAGCTACAAATGTGCATGAATGGGGAACACTGGCAGTTGCCGAATTCAAGGTGGCGTCTTTTCAATTAAGGCCCAATGAAATACCTTTTCAGTCCTTCGAGTGGACCAGTGAACCACGGCCAAGGGGGCCCCCGGTGGTATAATGATGCTTGGCACAATAGTGCCACTGTTCTCCAGCTCGTTCCCAGGAAACCGCACAACATGCGCCATTGTGCGCTGTGCTTTGCTGCCCAGCCACGTTGCCTGGCTTTACCCTTAGACACCAGGAGCCTTGGCCGTGCCTTAAAGCTCGCAGCAACGTGGTCGGCAACACCGGACTACAAGGAGCGCTATATGGAGACCAGGGGTTTATTCACCTCAAACAAGGTTGGGCGAGTGAAGATAATATTACGAAAAAAGAGGCTATTTTAATAGGGTGAGCCGTGGAGCGGAAGAGGCCAGAGCGAGCAGAGGGCAGCTGAGCGGCTGCCAGGAGTGGTACTACAGAAAGCCCCGAGCATCGCCGCTGTGCCGATGCCCTGCTCAATAAAAGAGGAGGCCGAGAGAAAATGTGGCAGGCAGGGAAAAAAAAAATGGAGGCGCAAACAGGGCTAGAACTGGTTTTTAGCTGGTCATAGCTGGTTCTGCTCCTTTCATGAACATGTGGGGGTCCTGCTATTTGTGTGTGTGTAACTCATTTACAGCCTCAAACTTGCGCCCCCCCCCCCTCTGCGCCCTTCACCTTTTGTTTACATGGCATAGCAAATGAGATCTTTGAGGGCCGGCCAGATATGGAGCCTCGCTAGACGGCATGCAGAGGACTTTCAGGCCTCCTACGCACCAGCAGGGCGGCTAAGAAACCACTGTGAGGCAGCCAGGATGTAGGGGCCCAGTGAAGAGGAGCCTTCACAAAGCTTTGGATGCCACAGTTAGCCATGTGCTTTCTGCACAAAGGGAGCACTGGCAACTACCTGTCGGCTGATATGTCAATTAGGCGAGGCATCCCCCCCCCACGCCTTGGAAACGGCGCCTCTTTAACTTTACTCCACTTTGACTGACTGACGTTTTGTTCTGAAGAGGCAATCTTGGAGGATTTACACCTGAATAAATGTCTGTTGAGACGCCGTCTTCCGTCACACAGGGATTAGTCAGCATACTGCCCGCTGACGAGAGCCCTTGCATTTGCAGCAACACAGAAGAAGAAAAAACTAGCTGACAGCCGCAACATTCCCGGAAAAAATTCCAAGATTCGCGCGGATGGAAACACATTTTACTCCAGCCAGCAGCGACCGGTCCACCAGAGAGGAGGAGGCAGACCTTCCTCTCAGCCGGAGAAGCATCAGATATGGCGGACATGCAGCCGATAGTAATGCAACACACGCTGGAGATCTGCGAGGGTGCCACTTCGGGTGATGCGTTGCTTCTCGGGTCTTCGGCCAAGAAATTCCAGTTTCAGATGTCTTTAGCGTAATTAAAACCTCGTGACGTCATCACTTTCACAGTTGTTGCGACGCTGCCTTGGGTCTTGTAAAGGTGGCATGAATCACAACCTGGTGTGAGATCCTGCAGCCTCGCTGCTTCCTGTCATCACAGCCTCTGTTGTCATTCACATCTAAGTGCTGTTCAACCCAGTCACGTGCCCCCCGGGCTTTAAAGGGGGGCTTGTTTCGTCACCTCGGGTGGCTTCCATCATCGATCTCAACACGACTCTACATTATTATTATTATCAAACACTTGAATATTTTTCCTTTTGCATTCTTGCTTTTTTTTTCTGCAAATAAAATAATTACAGGGACGTCCGGGTGGCAGGCTATTCCGTTAATTACCAACACGGGGGATCGCCGGTTCGAATCCCTGTGTTGCCTCCGGCTTGGTCGGGCATCCCTACAGACACAATTGGCCGTGTCTGCGGGTGGGAAGCCGGATGTGGATATGGTGTCCTGGTCGCTGCACTAGCGCCTCCTCTGGTCGGTCGAGGCGTCTGTTCGGCGGGGGGGGGGGGTGCTGGGGGGGAATAGCGTGATCCTCCCACGCGCTACGTCCCCCTGGTGAAACTCCTCACTGTCAGGTGAAAAGAAGCGGCTGGCGACTCCACATGTATGGGAGGAGGCATGTGGTAGTCTGCAGCCCTCCCCGGACCGGCAGAGGGGGTGGAGCAGCGACCGGGACGGCTCGGAAGAGTGGGGTAATTGGCCAAGTACAATTGGGGGAAAAAAGGAGGGGGGGGGTCACATAACTTCCAGCTACAATTATGCTTAATATCTGAACATAGATTTTCAGACTTATGGTCAATTTCTGCGATGCTACATCTTTCTACACTGCTTTTATGGGTTTTGCAGCTTGTGTATTTTGACTTTCGAGAGCTGATCAAAGTAAATCTGCTTCTCTAGTAGTCTAGAGCAATGTTTCTCAACCCAGTCCTCAAGGAACCCCTATCCTGCAGATTTTCATTGTAACCCTGCATAGGGAGCCCTGCTTGTACTTACTCAACCAATCATCTCGCAGCACTTAATTATGCAAGCTGTGCAACGTCTGACAAAATTCATTGCTGATTGGTTGAATAACTACAAACAGGTACCTATTCAGGGTTGCAAAGAAAATATGCAGGATAGGGGTTCCTTGAGGACTGGGTTGAGAAACACTGGTCTAGAGGAAGTCCAGCTCACCATAAACTGCGTGAACCTTCTTTGGACAGCGAGTGTTTATGTGCGGCTCAGCCCGGTGGTGGACTGAGCCGAGCTCTGTGCCAACTGTTCATATGCGGTGAGCACATCAGTATGATTCACACTCGCGATCTGTTTTCCTTTTCTTACCCAGCTCTCCCTGACCAACTGCAGTTACATGAGAAATTACTCACGTTACCCTCTTTTACTAACTGCCCCTTGTCTTTTCTGCCCCGCAGGTCTCCCAAGGAAAACTCGCTCACTCCACAAACTTCGGCACAACACGAGCAGCCTCATCTTCTGACCACTTTTCTAACACCCCTCGTTCATATATTTCCATTGATATCATATACTGTACACACCACGGCCTCAGAGTGAAGATGAACGAGGAGAAACCCTCCGAGTCCGTGGAAACCGCCTCTCCCGAGGAGAACACCATCCCCAATGGGAAGGGCCCGGAGCCGGGGGATGAGACCACGGCATCGGCCAAAACGCATTCCACAGAGGACACTGAGAAGTAGGTACACTGCCATTACTGCAGCATCATTAATCTGAACCTTTCCTTAGGACAACACCCTAGGGAGTACTTTCCATGTAAGAGCCTAATTGTGTTGTACAGTATACCGACTAGAAGATGGGCAGTTGTGCTGATATTGACTGAAAGCCTTTCCTTAGGTGAAACATTTGAACCCTCTTTTGCATCATTACTTGCACTGATTTGCAGGATAGCCCTGAGTCTGCAACTTTGTCAGATTAGTTAAGCATCACAGTTTTGAGGAGCGCCCTCCTTTAGGTGTCATTTACTGCAGGAGCACTCGTGCAGAATGGTTATTGGCGTCGACTCGGTGCTGCGGCCTGCGACTAAGTGAGGGAGTTGTGTCTCCTTGCGTGCATCACATCCCATCACAAACTGTTAGCTGTTAACGGCACACAAAGGGAAACCGGTGTCGCGTAGCTCGCGATCGAGAGGTTCTCTCCCTCAGCGTGGAAGTAAAAGACACGGGAAGCAAGATGACCTGTCCTACAGCGTATCCCCGTACAGCCCAGTGCAGTTCAGCCAAAGCCAAAGCGTTCGTTTAGTAAAAGGTTATCTGTGTGAGGGGTGGAGGGGGTTGTGATGGGGGAATGGGAAAGGCATAGAGGTAGTAAGACACAAAAAGACATCAAAGAAGGTTGAATCAGTTCATCTGGATACAATGTTTATTAGTAAGACACCAAAATACATCAAAGAAGGTTGAATCAGTTCAACTGGATAAAACCTGTCACTTAGTTGAGTGATGAAATGTATCTGTCAATAAACATTGTATCCAGATGAACTGATTTAACCTTCTTTGATGTCTTTTGGTGTCTTACTAATAAACATTGTATCCAGTTGAACTGATTCAACCGTCTTTGAAGATGTCACTTAGTTGAGTGATGAAATGTATCTGTCAATAAACGTTGTATCCAGATGAACCGATTTAACCTGCTTTGATGTCTTTTGGTGTCTTACTAATAAGCATTGTATCCAGATGAACCGATTTAACCTTCTTTGATTTTGTTACCTGGATTATTGAGCGCACATCAAGACCACACCAAAAGACATTTGAAGAAACAACACGGTAACAGCAAGGCTGATTTAATAGTCCTGTCTCCGGTTCTGCGGTATGTTTCCGTTGAGTACCGCTACATGACAGATGCTGATTCTATTTAAATGTAGCTCTCTGGGATACGGATGACAAATAGGTTCAGCAGATTTCGACCCTAAAGTTTCTCCTAGTTATCGCAGCATGACTGAGCGTGTTGTTTCTCCTTTTCTTGTGCTGTCGCTGGATGATGGATGGCGACTCTCTGCACCACTTTGTAGAGAAATTGTGCCCAATAATGAACAGAATGAGAGGTAGGTAAGAACTGATGATCCCTGTTGCCTACCAACACGGGGGATCGCCAGTTCGAATCCCCGTGTTACCTCCGGCTTGGTCGGGCGTCCCTACAGACACAATTGGCCGTGTCTGCGGGTGGAAAGCCGGATGTGGGTGTGTGTCCTGGTCGCTGCACTAGAGCCTCCTCTGGTCGGGGGGGTGGTGGTGGTGGAGGAGGGAACTGGGGGGAACAGCGTGATCCTCCCACACGTTACGTCCCCCTGGTGAAACTCCTCACTGTCAGGTGAAAAGAAGCGGCTGGTGACTCCAGAGGAGGCATGTGGTAGTCTGCAGCCCTCCCCGGATCGGCAGAGGAGGTGGAGCAGAGACCGGGACGGCTCAGAAGAGTGGGGTAATTGGCCACCAAGTACAATTGGGGAGAAAAGGGGGGGGGTAAAAAAAAAGAAAGAATTGATGAGCCAAGAGTAGGTTTCAAATTTAGCATGCTCTTGCTTTTTGATTTTTTTTGTCACCTGACCACATGAGCAGAAACGAGTGCCAGCGGACGCAGAAGCGACATGATGTTTAAATCTGTCTTATAGAAAAAAGAAGCATGTCACTTGTGACGCAAGTCGCCCGTGTCCTCGAGCGGCTGTGCCACGTTGCGTCATTACGACGTGTTCTTATGCCGGTGCTTTTCCCCCTGTGAGTTCCCACAGGAGCCAGGACACGGAGGCCAACCGTGCAGACAGCCAGGAGTTCCTATCAAGCATGGAGGGCAAGAAGACCACGCGCTTTACAGACGTGAGTTCGGACAAGGCCAGGGGAGTATTCCCAAGTACAGCATTCATGTGAAAGTGCGTGTGATCCTTCAGCTTCTAATCTTGCTCTCCATATCTCTCTCCATATTTTTTTTCCCTTTTTCAATGGCACCAGTTTGAGGGGAAGACCTCCTTTGGGATGTCAGTGTTCAACTTGGGAAACGCCATCATGGGAAGTGGAATTCTGGGACTGGCGTATGCCATGGCCAACACCGGGGTCATCCTATTTTTGTGAGTTGCCCATATATGAATGAATTAATGATTGGAGAGGAGAAGAGAATGCGTGGCGCTGACGTCTGATGACGTCATCACTGATAACAACTGTCTGTAATGGCTGTAATTGCAATTTGTAAGGATTATAACCAAATTGGGTCTCCCAGACAGATGTTGCCTGACTCAGTTGATTTCCGTTACGATCGGTCCACTGGAGCTCTGCCTCACGCTGGAAAAGCATACATTTGTCGGTGGTGATTAGACGATTAAATGGAGGTGTTTAGATGGAGGTATTTAGATGGAGGTGATTAGATGATTAGATGACGGTGATTAGATGGAGGTGTTTAGATGATTAGATGGAGGTATTTAGATGGAGGTGATTAGATGATTAGATGGCGGTGATAAGATGGAGGTGTTTAGATGATTAGATGGAGGTGTTTAGATGGAGGTGATTAGATGATTAGATAG
Source organism: Lampris incognitus (assembly GCF_029633865.1). NCBI lineage: Eukaryota > Metazoa > Chordata > Actinopteri > Lampriformes > Lampridae > Lampris > Lampris incognitus. The sequence continues at coordinate 89,648,517 of NC_079212.1, read as the reverse complement.
AGGTGTTTAGATGGAGATGATTAGATGGAGGTGATTCGATGATTACATGGAGGTGATTAGCTGATTAGATGGAGGTGTTTAGATGGAGGTGATTAGATGATTAGATGGCAGTGATTAGATGATTAGATGGAGATGTTTAGATGGAGGTGATTAGATGATTAGATGGAGGTGTTTAGATGGAGGTAATTAGATGGAGGTGATTCGATGATTACATGGAGGTGATTAGATGATTAGATGGAGGTGTTTAGATGGAGGTGATTAGATGATTAGATGGAGGTGATTAGATGATTAGATGGAGGTGTTTAGATGGAGGTAATTAGATGATTAGATGGAGGTGTTTAGATGGAGGTAATTAGATGGAGGTGATTCGATGATTACATGGAGGTCTTTAGATGGAGGTGATTAGATGATTAGATGGAGGTGTTTAGATGGAGGTGATTAGATGATTAGATGGAGGTGTTTAGATGGAGGTGATTAGATGGAGGTGTCTAGATGGAGGTGATTCGATGATTACATGGAGGTGTTTAGATGGAGGTGATTAGATGGAGGTGTCTAGATGGAGGTGATTCGATGATTACATGGAGGTGTTTAGATGGAGGTGATTAGATGATTAGATGGAGGTGATTAGATGGAGGTGTTTAGATGATTAGATGGAGGTATTTAGATGGAGGTGATTAGATGATTAGATGGCGGTGATAAGATGGAGGTGTTTAGATGATTAGATGGAGGTGTTTAGATGGAGGTGATTAGATGATTAGATAGAGGTGTTTAGATGGAGATGATTAGATGGAGGTGATTCGATGATTACATGGAGGTGATTAGCTGATTAGATGGAGGTGTTTAGATGGAGGTGATTAGATGATTAGATGGCAGTGATTAGATGATTAGATGGAGATGTTTAGATGGAGGTGATTAGATGATTAGATGGAGGTGTTTAGATGGAGGTAATTAGATGGAGGTGATTCGATGATTACATGGAGGTGATTAGATGATTAGATGGAGGTGTTTAGATGGAGGTGATTAGATGATTAGATGGAGGTGATTAGATGATTAGATGGAGGTGTTTAGATGGAGGTAATTAGATGATTAGATGGAGGTGTTTAGATGGAGGTAATTAGATGGAGGTGATTCGATGATTACATGGAGGTCTTTAGATGGAGGTGATTAGATGATTAGATGGAGGTGTTTAGATGGAGGTGATTAGATGATTAGATGGAGGTGTTTAGATGGAGGTGATTAGATGGAGGTGTCTAGATGGAGGTGATTCGATGATTACATGGAGGTGTTTAGATGGAGGTGATTAGATGATTAGATGGAGGTGTTTAGATGGAGGTATTTAGATGGAGGTGATTAGATGATTAGATGGAGGTGTTTAGATGGAGGTGTTTGGGGCAGCCCTGCCAGAACACCCACTAGACCAACACAAGGCTGGGGAACTACAGCTAACTACTGTGAGAGCTTTACCATCACGGCACAGTACAGCAACAGATCAGGCAAAGCAGAACTGTTTGATGAGTAAATGGGTTTGAGATGAATTCTCTTCAGGCCTCGTGGAATGAGGGCAATCAACAGAAAGCCAGGCCTGAGATTAGCTTAATGCAGGCGTAGCTTAGCAATGTCAAAGTAAGATGGTTATAATGATAGACGCTGAAAATAAATAGAGTTCCCACACGCTTTAGTCTACTTTCTGCTGTGAGACGATGCATGAGCACCTCAACAGGAGACACAGCCTCAGCGGGGGCATCTCGTGTCAGGATGAGGGAGTCGTAGACTCACAGCCGCTGGATTCGTCCTCTGGCATTTCACGATGCAGATCTGACATGTATACCTCCCTTCAGTTGCAGAGATTTATCAGCAAGATCTGAGTCACCCCAAAAACACAATGACACGCGATATGAGCTGTGGGGTGTTGGCAAAATTGAGGTACACAAACTAGGACAAATACTTTATGTAAGACGGTTGATTTGAGTTTCTGCCATTAGGGCCTTGGCAACACCAGGCCCACAATGTTGGGCCATCGGTGAGCGTCTGTGACCCTAGTTTTTGCGGTGTGTCCTGCACCATCGGCACTAGTCGGACCCATCAGCAGGTTTTCGGTGAGAGAGATCACTCTGATTGGCTGTTCAGCTTAGTGACTCAGTGCAGAACCTACATGCTAGTTGGCCATGGGCTGTAGTCTTTGGGGTGTGTTCAAGTCCAGCTTTTTGGCCCAGACGGCAGGCGGCGTGAGGCGACGCAACAGTCGGCCTTCATCGCCGCTAGTCGGTTTGGTGTGTCTGGGCTCTTACACCGTCACGTTTTACTCCATCAACAACTGTCTCCCCCGCAAGCCCTTCAGCAGTCTACCAGCTGTAAGGCTGTTCTGTCTGCATATCCACCCGTCCATCCATTATCCGAACTGCTTAGCCTGTTCTCAGGGTCATGGGGATGCTGGAGCCTATCCCAGCAGTCATTGGGCGGCAGGCGGGGAGACACCCTGGACAGGCCACAAGGCCATCACAGGACCAAGACACACATTCACAGCTAGGGACAATTTAGTACATGCGATTCCCCTGACCTACATGTCTTTGGGCTGTGGGAGGAAACCGGAGCACCCGGAGGAAACCCACGCACACACGGGGAGAACATGCAAACTCCACACAGAGGACAACCCGGGGTCCGGGTAGCGTAGCAGTCTATTCCATTGCCGACCAACACGGGGATCGCCAGGTCGGGCGTCCCTCCAGACACAATGGGCCGTGTCTGCGGGTGGAAAGCCGGATGTGGGTATGTGTCCTGGTCGCTGCACTAGCGCCTCTTCTGATTGGTCGGGGCGCCTGTTCTGGGAGGGGGGGGCTGGGGGGTATAGCGTGATCCTCCCACGCGCTACGTCCCCCTGGCGAAACTCCTCACTGTCAGGTGAAAAGAAGCGGCTGGTGACTCCACATGTATGGGAGGAGGCGTGCGGTAGTCTGCAGCCCTCCCCGGATGGGCAGAGGGGGTGGAGCAGCGACCGGGACGGCTCGGAGGAGTGGGGTAATTGGCCGGATACAATTGGGGAGAAAAAAGAGGACAACCCGGGACGACTCCCAAGGTTGGACGACCCCGGGGCTCGAACCCAAGACCTCCTTGCTGTGAGGCGGCCGTCCTAACCACAAAAAGAAAGAAAAATCAGGCTGATGTTTCCAGAAGGTGCTCTCACCAGACGGCACAGGCGACATCACCACTTGACTCTCGTCCTGGTGCTGTTTCTGCACCTCGCGTCGTTAGTGTTGTGTTGTGTTGTGTTGTGTTGTGCTGTGCTGTGTTGTGTTGTGTTGTGTTGTGTTGTGTTGTGCAGTGTTGTGTTGTGTTGTGTGGTGTGGCGTTGTGAGGTCGGCTGGCACCGAGGGTGGCTCTGTGAGTCCCTCCGGGCCTGTGGCCGTGAGCCTTCATAATACTCCTTCCATGAGAAACCTCACACCCCCCTCGTGCAGGCTTCTTTGAGAAAAGGGGCCGGCGGATGAGCTTACGACAGCAGCGCTCCAGCGAGGGGTGCACAAATGTTCCGAATATTTGTATTTATGCCACGGCTTTTTTTAACCCCGGTGTTTTCGCAGACGGGGTGTAATACCCGTTGATTTCCTCCCCTTTTTAGGTCATGAGTACTTTCTTTGTTTTTCGTTTTCCTCACCAGGCTGTATTATTAGATAACATTTCTGTATGTGGATATTCCAGACCCGAGCCCCCCCCCACGGAAGAAACGCTGAGCCAGTTTAAACGTTAGACATCCGTGACCTACTAAAATATCACGCAGCGCTTGTTGAACTCCTTCCCTTGGCAGGCGTCTATGGAGGATTTTCTATCCGGACAGAAAGCTCCTTACTCTGAGCTGAGAGGTGTGACTGCCGTCTCTCAAGCTGTCTGCTGTCTGGGCTGCCTGGAGCGTCACTGTACTCCGCTGTCTCTGGCCCCGTTCATACTTGGCTTTAATATGCGTTTTGTTTTGGGTTTTTGTGATGGGATCACAAGTGGACGGCACTAAATACAAGTGTAAACGACCGCCAAAACGTTTCGTGAACCGGTTACTCAAACCACGTGCCGAGGTGGTCTGGGACGCATCTGACCACATATCTGTTGTAGTGTAAACGCTAATGCGTCCTGATGCGTCCCCGACAAGGACTTCTTCTTCTTCTTTTTCTTCTTTGGAGTAACGAAATCTGCTCACAAGTGGTCAGCAGGACGCATTTGAAGATGCATGGGAGACACAGGTGTAAACGGCGATGTGTCTCGCTGTCCACTTGTGATCCGGTCTCCCAGAACGCTTTTTAAAACCAAGTGTAAACAGGGTCGCTGACACCTGCGCTGGGCATGAAACTAATCTAGGCTGCTCGCGATGCGATGAACACTGCAGTTTGCATGCACTGCGTTTACGCAGCCTCCTTTAGATGCAAAGTTATGTCCCTCAAGCTCCATAGCGCCCCCTCTCAAGACACAAGAATCTTTATTTGTTACGTCTCATTATAAAAGTACAAGAGAGTAAAATTCTTGTGTTTCGGCTCCTCAACACTGCAGCAACATCTGTCCTTTATCCAAACCGCTTATCCTACTCAGGGTCGTGGGGATGCTGGAGCCTGTCCCAGCAGTCATTGGGTGGCAGGCAGGAAGACACGCTGGACAAGCTGCCAGACCATCACAGGGCCGACACACATTCACACCTAGGGACAATTTAGTACGGCCGATTCACCTGACCTACATGTCTTTGGACTGTGAGAGGAAACCCATGCACCACCAGGTTGGACTACCCCAGGACTCGAACCCAGGACCTTCTTGCTGTGAGGTGACTGCGCTAAACACTGCGCCACCGTGCTACCACTACAGCAACAATAGCAATAAAACAACAAAACAGAACAAAAAAGCAGTAATAATAATAAATAGTGTGTGGTGTATGTAAGGTGCCTCGTGTGTGTGTGTGTAAACTGATGATCCGCTGAAGACCATAGGTCAGTACCAGTCAGTCCGGCACCAGGCTTAGTGTCTTTGCGGTTGTAGGCAGTACAGTTCCCATGCCAGTCAGGACGCTCCAGTCAGGACGCTCTCGGTTATGCCTCTGTAGAAGGCCCGTAGAATCCTGGGCCCCGTGCCGAGCTTCTTCAGTCGCCTGAGGTGAAAGAGGCGCTGGTGTGCCTTTTCCACCACATGGCTGGTGTGTTCACCCCAGGCGAGGTCCTCGGTAATGTGGACACCGAGGAACTTGAAGCTCTTAACCCTCTCTACAGCAGTCCCGTTGATGGTGATGGGGTCCAGCCTGCCCCCTCTCTTCCTGAAGTCCACAATCAGTTCCTGTGCACATCTGCACCTTTGCATGCAACGTAGCACGGCTGCCCGAGCTGTGCAGAGACAGAAAGCCAGGACACGAGGAAACGGTAGTCTGTTTGCACAACTCAAGGCTGTGATGTATCGGCGTGTTCCGGCCCCTGTTGTCCTCTGACCGGTTTGCTGTGCTCGGGCTGAGAAGCACCTGGTTCAGCTGTATTTTGCTGGAAGATGTGCGGTGAGCACTCTCCCAGACAGGAAGTCAGGGTCAGAGGCAAGTGGAAGCCGTTTTCTTTATAACCCACAGAAACCTAGAGGGTGGTACCCGCCTCGCTCTTTTCCCCCGCTTCTTGTTTTTTTCTTCTGCCAGTCTACAGTATCATCCTGAATCTGATCCAGGACACTGATTCAAAAGGGGACAGAGAAGACTTCAAGGAGAGGAGTCATTGCCTTTTACAACATAGAGAGAAAAACAATGACACGTGGGCGTCCGGGCAGCGTAACGGTCTATTCCGTTACCTACCAACACGGGGTTCGGCGGTTCGAATCCCCGTGTTACCTCCGGCTTGGTCGGGCATCCCTACAGACACAATTGGCCGTGTCTGCGAGTGGGAAGCCGGATGTGAGTATGTGTCCAGGTCGCTGCACTAGCGCCTCCTCTGGTCGGTAGGGGGCGTCTGTTCGGGGGGGATGGGGAATTGGGGGGGAATAGCGTGATCCTCCCACGCACTACATCCCCCTGGCGAAACTCCTCACTGTCAGGTGAAAAGAAGTGGCTGGCGACTCCACATGTATGGGAGGAGGCATGTGGTAGTCTGCAGCCCTCCCTGGATCGGCAGAGGGGGCGGAGCAGTGACCAGGGCGGCTCGGAGGAGTGGGGTAATTGACCGGGTACAATTGGGGAAAATCCAGAAACAACGGCACATTAATGGATACTGCTGCAAATGAACGAGGAAAGAAGACATGGCCTCTCTTGGTGTTTGGGTTAGGCAGCTAGGCAGGCTGGTACCGTTGCCTGTACTGACCCAGTCGACTAGTGGGAGAACAACGCCGCCTGTAAAGATGAACCACGAAGGGTTCATCTAGCGACACAGTCCTCCGGTCTGGCTTGTGCAGATCTCTGTGAGGCGTGACACGTCGGTCCGCTCCATCCGACCGCTTGTCAGTCCGGCCTTAATTGTACACGAGTGTGTGTCCTGAAGGGAGCCACGCCGTCTTGACTGGTGGGGCTGCTTCAAGTGCATGAGCATGTTCATCGAAGAAGAGATGTCAGCGTGTTATTGCTGTGAAAAATACCCCAATTTTTTGAATGATTTTTCATCCAACAAGGAGCGCGTCTATGATTTATAAAGAGCTGGTTGAGCCAGCACCTCCACTTCTGAGGCCATGGTTCTCCACCGGAAAATGGTGGCCTGCTCCCTCCGGGTTGGGGATGAGTTGTTGCCTCAAGTTGAAGGAGTTCAGGTATCTCGGGGTCTTGTTCACGGGTGAGGGTAGGATGGAGCGGGAGATTGACAGGCGGATTGGTGCAGCATCAGCAGTAATGCGGACGTTGTACCGGACCGTTGTGGTGAAGAAGGAACTGAGCCAGAAGGCAAAGCTCTCAGTTCACCAGTCAGTCTTCGTTCCAACCCTCACCTATGGTCATGAGCTTTGGGTAGTGACCGAAAGGGTGAGATCGCGGATACAAGCGGCTGAAATGAGTTTCCTCCGTAGGGTGTCTGGGCTCAGCCTTAGAGATATAGGGTGAGGAGCTCAGACATCCGGAGGGAGCTTGGAGTAGAGCCGCTGCTCCTTCATGCCGAAAGGAGCCAGTTGGGGTGGTTCGGGCATCTGATTAGGATGCCTCCTGGGCGCCTTCCTTTGGAGGTTTTCCAGGCACGGCCAACTGGGAGGAGACCCCGGGGTAGACCCTGAACTCGCCGGAGGGACTACATGTCCAATCTGGTCTGGGAACGCCTTGGGATCCTGCAGGAGGAGCTGGAGGGCGTTGCTGGGGAGAGGGACGTCTGAAGTGCCCTACTTAGCTCGCTGCCACCACGACCCGACCCCGGAGAAGCGGATGAGGTGAGATGAGACAGTTGAAGCTGTGCCCAGTCCATTTTGAACTTTACTTGCTGGGCTCAGCGTATAATGGAGGACAGCGGCGAGGATGACGACCTTTGCTGTATCGAAACCAAGGCCAGAACGTGAATCGGGTCATCACACATCTGTAGCTCGCCATGAGAGTCTCCATCTCGTACCCTCACTCAGTGGCCTGAAATATTATATAGTGTTTAGTGAGTTTCCTCGGCGTGTACCGAGGCATGAGCGGATTGCTGGCCCCGGCCTGAGCAGGACTATGGCGGGGTGGTGTTGGTGGTGGTGGTGGTGGGGGGTGTTGGAGTGAGTGACCAAGTGTGTCGATCTGTGTGACGGACGGTCAGCAGATCTGTCCTCCCACTACCATCTCACTAACTGACTGCTGGACTCCAAGTCAGGCCCGCATTCCTCTGCCCAGGCACACACACACACACACACACACACACACACACACACACACACACACACACACACACACACACACACACACACACACACACACACACACACAACGTGTGAAAGGGCTGTGAGTTGAAGCTGGGGTGAACGATCTGCTTCTCTGCCATCTGAGTTAAGGGAGGGCGAGTGGGAGAAAGAGAATGAGCGAGACGGGAGGAGCGGGACAGAAGGAAATGGCAAAAGACAAATAGAGAAAGAGAGGAGGGGGGGGAGTTAGAGCGTGTCCCTTGCCAAAAACACAAAAAAAAAATCACAACAAGTAGGAAATAGTTGGAATGAAGAGGACCTGCCCAGACAAAGTCAGCAGACCGAGGCCTTTGCTGGTGACCACATCAGGATGTTTGGCCTGAGTGAGGCGCCCAACCATGGGAGCAGTGGGTTCGGTGGATGTGGACCAAAGAGTTCAGTATTTTTCCTCTCACTTACATTCACACTGTAGGCATTCAGCTGAAATTCGTATCCAAGGCAACCTACGATGAAGGCACCAGCCGTTAAAGGGCGTCCCGGTGGCGTAGCGGTCTGCTCCGTTGCCTACCAACGCGGGGGTCGCCAGTTCGAGTCCCCGTGTTACCTCCGGCTTGGTCGGGCGTCCCTACAGACACAGTTGGCCGTGTCTGCGGGTGGGAAGCCGGATGTGGGGATGTGTCCTGGTCGCTGCACTAGCGCCTCCTCTGGTCGGCCGGGGCGCCTGTTCGGCCGGGGGGGGGGGGGGGGGATAGCGTGATCCTCCCACGTGCTACGTCCCCCTGGAGAAACTCCTCACTGTCAGGGGAAAGGAAGTGGCTGGCGACTCCACATGTATGGGAGGAGGCATGTGGTAGTGTGCAGCCCTCCCCGGATTGTCAGAGGGGGTGGAGCAGTGACCGGGGACGGCTCGGAAGAGCGGGGTAATTGGCCAAGTACAATTGGGGAGAAAATGGTGGAACCCCCCCCCCCCCAAAAAAGTGGTAATAGTCTAGTAGTAATTAGTGCACAAGTCAGTGCCAGGGCGTTTCTGAGCAGACGGCTGCTGTACAGAAGGCATGAAGAGAAGAGGCTGACCAAAGGAAGGTAATTAAGGACGCAGGCTAGTGAATCGGAGGGGATGTGATTTGTTATGATGGAAGATGGGGAAGGGGGGATTTTGGCTGTTTCGACTGAAAGCTGGAAGGCCGGTCCACTTTTGTAAAGCGACGAGGGAGAACATTAATGTCGTCAAAGAGCGGCTCACACTGCGGCTCTCCTCCTCATACAGCCGGTCTCTGTGCTCGCTTGGAAAGATCCAAAAACGTCCCCCCCCATTACACCCGCCCGTCTGGTGCGTGCGGTTACTTCCTGTGGCAGAGCGGCCGGCTCGGCACAACTGGAGTCCGGCCCCGGGTGAACCGGAACCGCCGGGGGGTCCTGTCCTCAAACGCATTCTCGGTTCTGACATCCAGAAACCATACCCCTGCGATGCAGCTGGGTAAATAGCTTGCCATGCAGTGGACAGCGTGGGAATGTCCTCTGGACGGCCGAGACATTTTCCACAAGCTGTCCATGTTGCCAAGGAAAAGGCTCTGCGTCTGTCAACACGATCAGCTGAAATGAATGTTGTTATGATTATTACTTGTGTGCGTCCTTTGTAGGGTACTCCTAACGGTGGTGGCGGGCCTCTCGTCGTACTCCATCCATTTGCTGCTGAAGTCGTCCGGAATTGTAGGTATGTAGCCCCGAGTAAACTAACCCACCGCCTGTGTGGAGATGTTCAGCGCCAACAGAGAGGGGTTCCGAACCCTGGAGTGTAGGAGGAGCAGAAGGGTGGTGGTGTCGTGATTAGCGAGACAGCCAGAATGTCCGTGGAAATAAGCATCGTGGATCTCTAAAATGGGCCTGTAGGGTGTCCGGGTAGTGTGGCGGTCTATTCCGTTGCCTACCAACATGGGGATCGCCGGTTCGAATCCCCGCATTGCTTCCGGCTTGGTCGGGCATCCCCACAGACACAACTGGCCGTGTCTGTGGGTGGGAAGCCGGATGTGGGTATGTGTCCTGGTCGCTGCCTCCTCTGGTCGGTCGGGGCGCTTGTTCGGGGGGGGGGGACAGGGGGAAATAGTGTGAGCCTGCCACGTGCTACGTCCCCCTGGTGAAACTCCTCACTGTCGGGTGAAAAGAAGCAGCTGGCGACTCCACATGTATTGGAGGAGGCATGTGGTAGTCTGCAGGCCTCCCCGGATTGGTAGAGGGGGTGAAGCAGCTACCGGGACGGCTCGGAAGAGTGGGGTAATTGGCCAAGTACAACTGGGGAGAAAAAGGGGGCAAAATAGAAAATAAATAAATAAATAAAACGAGCTGCAGCAAGACATCGTGTCCCCGCCAGCTTTAAGCTTGCTGTCACCTGTAGTTGTTCCCCCAAAACACAATTTAACTGCCTTGTATTATCCAGCAGGACACCCGGAACAGAGTCGAGCTTTCTAGAAGTCTCCGTTTTGCAGCTCCATGTCTTGCAATGATGGCCTCGCTGCAAAAGAATATGTTGTTGTCTGCTATTTGTGCCTCAGGTATCCGTGCTTATGAGCAGCTGGGCTACAGGGCCTTTGGGACGCCAGGCAAGATGGCTGCAGGCATTGCCATCACACTACAGAACATTGGAGGTGAAGCATTTGTCACACACTCTCTGCCATCTTGCCATTCAAAGCACACTAATACACACACATACACACACACACACACACACACAGTGTGCAGACACAAACTCCGTGTGTGCGTTTTTGCAAGTAGTGCTAACCTTTTAGCTCTGCTAACGGTTTCCCCTTCTGCCTTTTTAAAAATGTGATGTGGTTTATGTGATGACAGGTCAGCATGGGTATGAAATGGATGTTCAGATGTGGGTCACTGGCAATCTAAATATAGACAATGACAAATTGTTACCCATTAGCAAGGGGAAAGTATGTGCCTACCTTCCTTACTTCGCATTATTTTTTTGCCCAGTCCTGCAGGATATATATACTATATATGTATGTATGTATGTATGTATGTATGTATGTATGTATGTATGTATGTATGTATGTATATGTGTGTGTGTATATACACACACACACACACATATATATATACATACATATATATATACATATATAAAATTCATGATGTCAATCAATCCACAAAACATCAGATTTATCACTTCGTTCTTGTCTTCATCGTTTCCTGTAATATTGTCCCCAGGACAACACTTGCTGGATGGACACTGTGAGTTTATGTGGGTCCTGGACAGACTTAGGATGTGTGCTCAGTAGGTTCTGTATGTGTTTGAGCCTCCTGCACTGTACTTACATATTGTTACGACTAGAGTTAAGGCAATTTTATTTGTATAGCCCAATATCACAAATCACAAATGTGCCTCAGTGGGCTTTACAGCAACACAACGTTCTGTCCTTAGACCCTCGCGTCGGATAAGGAACAACTCCCTAAAAAAAACCTTTAACAGGGAGGAAAAACTAGGAAGAACCCTCAGGGAGAGCAATAGAGGAGGAGCTCTCTCCCAAGACGGACAGCGTGCAATGGATGTTGTGTTTACACAATTTACACAATACAACATCGAAAGAGGATAACACAATTATAATGGAATTACAACATATATGAAGAATATGATGAGCAGGATGCCAAGCAGTGCCTGGTGGTGACCACCATCACCATGGAGACCTGGGAGGAAGACAGACTATACGTGCACACGGGAGACTCACATCACACCATTCACATACACAGGAGAAGAGAAAGGAGAAGACATCATTCAGAGAGAGAGAAAAGATGTGAGAGAAGAGATCAGTTTACAGTAGTCAATAATCTATACTCTATAATCTCATCAGCACAACAGTGGTTGGTAAATTAATTGAGACAGAAACTGATCCACCATGCAGTACAGGTTGTGAAGCACTCAATTTAAAGGCAACTAATTGTAGGTTAAAGCAGAAAGATGAGCTTTCATTTTGGATTTAAAGGACTCAACGGACTCCGATTGCAGCAAACAGGTTATTCCACAAGAACAGGGCTCGATAGGAAAAAGGCCCTGCTGCCAGCTGACTTATCTTTAACTTTGGGTACACAAGGAGCCCTCTATTTTGAGAGTGTAGCGCTTGGGATGGAATGTACGGGTTAAGGACATCAGACAGGTATGATGGGGCAAGCCCATGTAGGATTAAATAAGTCATCAGAAGCACCTTGAAGTTTAACATGGATATGAAGCCAATGAAGGGAGGCAAGAATTGATGTAATATGATTAAATTGTCAAGCATTAGCATACTAGCTGCAGCATTCTGAACCATCTGAAGACTTTTAGTACTAGAATGTGGCAGACCTGACAACAGAACCTTACAGTAATCAAGTGTGGGTGAAATTAATGCATGTATTAAGAGTCTCTGCATCAGCCATGGACAGAAAAGACCGAATTTCAGCTATGTTACATAAGTGAAAAAAGGCAGTCTTGGTGATTTCTTTAATGTGCCTGTCAAAGGAAAGGCTGGGACTAAACGTAACACCAAGATTTTTGGCTGCCACACTTTGTGACAGTTGTCGATTGTTATTGTTACTTGATCAAATTGGTGTCTGTGTCTAGCAGGGCCAATGACCAGCATCTCAGTTTTATCTGAATTTAAAATCAGGAAATTTAGCGACAACCAATTTTTTCAAAGCAGCCAAGCAGGCCTTTAAATTAGTGATTTGAGTACAATCACCAGCCTTTACGGGCACATACAGCTGAGTATCATCCGCATAGCAATGGAAATGTATTCCATAACAGCGTATAATTTGGCCAAGAGGTGAAATATAAAGAGAGAAAAGCAGAGGGCCATGAACTGAGCCCTGAGGTGTGCCATATTTAACATCAGAGAATTTCGATGTTTTATACTAAGTACAATGTGTTTTTCCAGATAAGTAGGACTTAAGCCAAGAGAGAGCTAAGCCAGAGACGCCAAAATTACAACTTACTCTGTCTAATAGTATACAGTGATCAGTGGTGTCAAAGGCTGCACTGAGGTCCAGCAGTAGAGGCACAGAGGTGGAATCAGAGTCCATAGCTAGTAGAAGATCATTCACTACTCTGGTCAGAGCAGTTTCAGTGGTGTGACAGGCCCTGAAAGCTGATTAAAAGGGGTCATATAGATAGTTTTCTTCTATATGAGTCAAAACTTGTTGATTCACAACTCTCTCTAGTACTTTAGAAAAGCATGGAAGATTAGAGACTGGTCGATAGTTATTAAGAGACCCCTATTGGAGCTGTGTGCATTTTTTTTCTGATTAGTTGTGTGTGTGTGTAAGTTTCACATTTTGTATATTTTCATAATAACTTACATCTGCCCCTATACCTATCCTTCACAGCCATGTCCAGTTACCTGTACATAGTCAAGTATGAGTTTCCTCTGGTCATTCAGGCCTTCCTCAAGGTGGACAAGCCTGCAGGGTGAGTGGCCTTTTGCCTTTGCTTTTTATACATAACAATTGATATAACGTATGCCTTTAACATGAACCGACATCAGGTCCACGGGAAACGTAGCCATGGAAATGTCATATGGGGAGAAAGCGCATATCCCATAGATGTAATTTTCTTGGCTAGGGATAAAGAAGCTTTAATCTCAGTGTGGCAAGCATTTGTCCTGAGAACAGCTGTGAGAGTAACCCTGGGAGGAGAGGGCAGCATGGCCACGGAGAGGCACACATCTATACACAGCAAGACTGTTGGGCTGGGAATGTAAACTATAGGATATCAGTGGCTGGTGCAGGTGGCCTTAAAGCGATAAACAGCCTTGATTTTCGTTTAAAAAAAGTGTTACAGTACAATTACTCCACACACACACTCATACACACACAGAGGATAGAAAACCCTGCAATGCAGGCATATGGAATGGCACTCCTGGGTGCCGATTTGAGGACAGATGTGTTTTGTGCATGCAATTGATTCATAGAAGCCCGGTTTAGAGTTTCAGAATATATACTTCACTATATCTTTTCTGGTGTCAATATATATTCTTGTATGAGTATCAGTGCTCAGTGCTGCATGCAGTGGCAGACAGGCAGTGTTTTGGTTAAAGGAAGTTCTGTAATGCCTCTGCAGCATATTATCCTCTGAATGTTAACATGGTCGTCCACTGGTATGAGTGTCCATAAGTCTGTGTCTGCATGCATGTATAGTCAGTAAGTCTGTCTGTGCACGAGCTGTCCAGGGCTCTCAATAAAATCACCGAATAACAGACCGATGCTATACCCATTTGTTTGTGCACACGTTTGTTGAACCAGTCAAACTGTTATAACGCTGCTGGTCTGTCAGCAGGGGTATCGAATGAGTTTGGATATTTGTGCATCTTTACATGGCCTGTCTTATCAGGTTTCCTGCCATTGCTCACGCACATTTTGTATTTTCAGTGTGTTAGTGAATTTGTGTGTTTTTCAAAATCGACGAGTTTATTGTGTGCAGGTGCCAGATTGCTGGGCAGCCCATATGGGTGGACTGACAGCGGATTGGATGAAGCTGTGTATTTTGGAAAAAAAATGCGTGTGGGCTACAGATGCTGCATCTCTATGACGTCTGACACCTCATGAAAGACATGAAATTAATCATCCCTCACCGCATCGATCCAAAAATAGCCACCCCCCCCCGGACACGGCGCTGTTGTGAATGGAGGTGTAATGTGCGGTGGAGTGTGTGTGTCATATGTCTTTCCACCTTGACTCATTCACCTCTTCCATACAGTCAACCTGCGATGTTTTTCTGCACCCCAGTGTCACAACGCCTGTCCAGGGCTCACAGTGATAGACAGCGTCTAGACCTTGGACTTGATTCTTCACACCATTCCCCACTGGTTGTTGGATGCCAGAGGATTGTCATAGTGGTCCACTTAATTGGGCTACTCAGTTGGTCAGTCAGTTGGTCATATGGTCATTCAGTCAATCGGTCAGTCATATGGTCATTCATTCAGTCGGTCGGTCATATGGTCATTTTGTCAGTCGATCAGTGGGTCGGTCATATGATCATTCAGTCGGTCGGTTGGTCATATGGTCATTCAGTCGGTTGGTCGATCAGTCGGTCATTCAGTCGGTCGGTCATATGGTCGGACAGTTGGTCATTAAGTCAGTCAGTCAGTCGGTCGGTCATATGGTTGGTCAGTTGGTCATTGAGTCAGTCAGTCATAGCTGAATATGAGTGAGCTGTGTTTTCGACTGGTATTGGAGATGCTTAGATTTTATTCAGGGACATGTCCCCTGTAAAGGTTTGGTGTCAGGGGGAAAACAGGGATGATTTGTGTGTGGCATAGTATGCTTAGCTGTGTACGTAGTAAGTTTGTGTTGGCCTTAAGATTTACCACCTGTGACTGGTAAGTCTTCAGACTTTACACCGTAATCGGTGATGCACACATCTAGGCACGATAAACCACATCCTGCTATCGACTGCTTTTGCCCTTGCCTTCTTGATCAATACCTGACACCAACCACTGAACATGGGGACATGGACTTCAGACTCACTGGCGTGTTTAAGTTTAAGTGCCCCTATTTTCTCTCCCCTCCTCTCCTCCAGTGAATGGTACATGAATGGGAACTACCTGGTGATCATCGTGTCGATAGCAGTGATCCTTCCTCTGGCTCTGATGAAGCAGCTGGGTGAGTGGCAGCTTCTGCATCACAGCATCAGTGCTCTCACTAGTCTGCCTGTCTCACATTCTGATGCCTGCTCTCTGTTCTGCACGAAAAAAGAAAAATAGATTAGGACTGCATATTAAATAAAACAAGTCAGTAGATGAAAAGGTAAACCGAGACTGATGGATAAGTAAGAACAAGCTCAAATTAAAATCGTTGCCTTCTGAGGAAAAGTCCAACGACCTTGAAATATTTTCCATTTTACTGATTTGGCCATTACCCTACCGAGAACAGAGAGTGAAAACTGTGGTAATGAATGTGTGCGGGTAGACCTAAGAAATATATAATGAAATCAAGTCAAATTTATTAATTTAGCGCTTTAAATGATCTAGCTAGTTTGCACCAAAGTGGTTTACAAAACAGGAGGAAGAAAAAAGATGGATAAGACGGTGAGAGCACAAATAAAAGCAATATGTATAAAAGCCAAGAAGAATGTGTAGCGAATTCGGGGGGCAGCCAGGAACCGCCGCAACAAGGACGCGAACCCAGGTCTCCTGCACCACGGGCAACTACATTAACCAGTCGACTAAAGGGTCCGACCTGTTAGCCAACTAGCTAGCGAGTCTACTCATTCATGCTCATTACACCACCCCTCTTCTTCGGGAAGTGCATCCCCATGCTTCAGCATACCAGCTCCCTCACGCCTCTGGGCACACGTGCTTCTGATGGCCTCACGGTCTCACCAGCCCACTTCTGACACCAAATGTAGTGAATTCGGGGGGCAGCCGGGAACTGCTGCAGCTGGGATGCGAACCCGGGTCGCCTGCACCAGTCGCCCGTGGTGCAGGCGACCCGGGTTCGCATCCTGGCTGGCCCGTGAATTCACTACATATGATATAAAAACTGTCAGACACAGTGTACGGCAAGTGGATCGAAACCATTTTGAAACGATAAGTCTACTATCACTCACATGCTAACGCAGATCTAGCGGGTGGCCTTCCTCACAACATACCTCCCCTCCCCTATGGTCTCCCACTGTCTACAGCTAGTACACAAAGATGCTGATGTTGTGTTAATTACCAGATGACGTGGCAGTAAACACTTGATGATAACCTTGTTGGTCTCATTACTCCACTGTAGAGCTTCCTGCCAATACTCAAATTACCACATGGTCATGCAGAAGGGTGCCAAGATGGCCTCAGCACTATACCTCCGACAGGTTTCTTAGTCTGTTATACTTAAATAGTCATTTGTATTGATTTATCAGATTATGTCTCCTCATCCTCTTAATTACACAACTATATAAGATACAATTGTGTTGTAAAGAAACTGGTGCAGATTATGTGAACGATTTGAGTGCCATCTCCTGGTTATCGCCGCCTCTTCTATGGACATCCCAGTGGATCTCCTGCTGGCACCATTGCTCACGTTTACTATTTTTCTGACTAAGCGGGAAAGCAGAGGAAATTATAAGATGTGGTCCTAGGCCATGTGGCGTTTGCCCACAATATGGCTCTCGCGCCAGCTATTTCTGGGTTCTTTACTTTATTAATGATGATGATCCTCCTCTTTGCAACATGAACTCTATCTTCTACATAACTGACTGATCGTTCCGTTGACAGGAGGATTATAGATAACCCTGCTCCGTCCCTCTCCCTATGGTTGCGCCCATTTCTTCTTCTCCTCTACTTTTTCCCCTTCTGTCAGCACATACATACATATAATTCAATTTTATTAGCATCTCTCTTCGTTTGAGCTGTACAGCGGAGATGTACGTACTACCTTGGTGCTTCCAGCCAGACCAGATTTCTTTTGGGGGGGGGGTTCCACCTTTTTCTCCCCAGTTGTACCTAGCCAATTGCCCCACTCTTCCGAGCCATCCCGGTCTTTGCTCCATCGCCTCTGCCGATCCGGGGAGGGCTGCAGACTACCACACGCCTCCTCCAATACATGGTGGGGTCACCAACTGCTTCTTTTCACCTGACAGTGAGGGGTTTCACCAGGGGGACGTAGTGCGTGGGAGGATCACGCTATTCCCCCCAGTCCCCCGAACAGGCGCCCCGACTGACCAGAGGGGGCGCTAGTGCAGTGACCAGGACGCATACCCACATCTGTCTTTCCATCTGCAGACACAGCCAATTGTATCTGTAAGGATGCCCGACCAAGCTGGAGGTAACACGGGGATTCGAACCGCCGATCCCCGTGTTGGTAGGCAGCGGAATAAACCACCACGCCGCCCGGACGTCCCTTAACATTTTCTTTTGATGTGCGCACACACACAGTAAACGATCACTATCAGGCGACCCCCCCCCCCCATGTTCTCTTTGTGTCCTCATACAGTCTGTTTGCAAGAGTGGGTCCTATTTATGTAAGCTCAACCCAAGTCAAGGCAGCAGTGACAGAATGAATCATTATGCAAGTACATGAAATAACTGAGCAAAATACAGAGAGGAAAACGGAGGAGGGGAAAAGGGGCCACTAAGAGAGAGAGCGAGAGTGAGAGTGAGAGAGAGAGAGAGAGAGAGAGAGAGAGAGAGAGAGAGAGAGAGAGAGAGAATCTGTGTTTGGCGGCTGAGCTCTTATTAAGAATCTATCTCCTTTGAAAACAATACAGAAAGCAAAGCCAGTTGGTGCAGCCAGAGCCCAGTAATGAGCTCCAGCATCCCTCACACGGGCTCCGTCCAGTTTATTCTGGGTTTGAAGAACGCACAGTGGAGGGACAACCCAATCCCCATCATTTAAAATTAATTGTGAAAAATGATACTTAACCAATTTCCACGGCCCCAATGATTACTTATTACTAGTAAGCGAGGAGGTTGGTTAGTGCAGAGAGCCTCTATGTTAGCTAGAATGTTAGCTAGGATAGTTAGTCCAGAGAGCCTCCATGTTAGCTAGAATGTTAGCTAGGATAGTTAGTCCAGAGAGCCTCCATGTTAGCTAGGATAGTTAGTCCAGAGCCTCCATGTTAGCTAGAATGTTAGCTAGGATAGTTAGTCCAGAGAGCCTCCATGTTAGCTAGGATAGTTAGTCCAGAGCCTCCATGTTAGCTAGAATGTTAGCTAGGATAGTTAGTCCAGAGAGCCTCCATGTTAGCTAGGATAGTTAGTCCAGAGCCTCCATGTTAGCTAGGATAGTAAGTCCAGAGAGCCCCCATGTTAGCTAGAATGTTAGCTAGGATAGTTAGTCCAGAGAGCCTCCATGTTAGCTAGGATAGTTAGTCCAGAGCCTCCATGTTAGCTAGAATGTTAGCTAGGATAGTTAGTGCAGAGAGCCTCCATGTTAGCTAGAATGTTAGCTAGGATAGTTAGTCCAGAGAGCCTCCATGTTAGCTAGAATGTTAGCTAGGATAGTTAGTGCAGAGAGCCTCCATGTTAGCTAGAATGATGTCATTCAGTCTACCAGTGTTGACGTGCCGCTGTAAGAATAACGTGGTGGGGGCGTCCGGCTAGCGTAGCGGTCCATTCCATCGCCTACCAACACGGGGATCGCCGGATCAAATCCCCCTGTTACAGGCCCGTAGCCAGAAACATATCTTGGGGGGGGGGGGGCAACACTGCCGAAAACTACCGGTAAATAAAATTCCCACATTGTATACTATAGCCTAATACCCAACCGTACGGTAAATGTCAACGTATTAATGGCCCATAGATAATCATCAATGCATTAATAAATAAAAGTGGGTCTTACCTTATAAAAGCAGGTCCAATCGTCTTTTTTTTTGTCTGCAAAAGATGTCCAGTACCTCTTCCGGCGTCACCACAATGTCTCTGTGCTCCGAGAGCAATGTCAGTCCATCAAGCCGTCTTTCCGTCATTGTATTGTGCATTTTGTCCTTGATCCTTCCCAGACGGGAAAAACTTCTCTCGACATGGGCACTGGTGACAGGAAGCATGGTCAAAACGCGGAGAAGCTTGAAGATGCTTGGAAACAACTCACCGTTACAGGCATTTAATGCCTCAATGGCATTTTGTGGAACATAAGTTGCATCTTTCCATTTATCCCGCCAGGTGTCAATTTCTGACTTTACAACTTCCAGATGCGGTGACACTTCATCAGGATACAGGTTGGAGAGCGCTTGAGCTGAGCTGTCGTTCAGCATGCTGACCTTAGATGGCAGTAAGGAGCAGAGGTTGGAGATCACATTTCTGTGTTTGCTGAAGCGTTCCTTCATCTGTGATGAATAAAAGTCAAGCATGACTATGAAAAGCTTTTGCCAGTAGTGATTTTCACAGGCCTTCAATGGATCCTCATTGCAGTCCATGCCTCTTCGTGGTCGAAATTCAACCCCATACTTGGCTGCTTGGGAAGAGGTCTTTTGGAAAATCTGCCTGAACTCCATCTCAGAGTTAGCCCTCATCTCATCTACCTGCTTAATAACAGCATCAGCAGCTGAAACGCAACTCACCAAGTCACAATTTTCCTTCTGAAGGAAGGTGGACAGGTGGTAGGTTTTTGCAAGCATCTTCTCACTCACATTCATGGACAGCATGAATTCTGCATTGTCAATTGAATTAAAGAGCTGAGTGGCTTTGACAGATGTGTCTCCTGTGAAGGTTTCACCGATTTTCTGCAGGCTGGATCGCACAGGGTCTAAAAGCTCGTTGAATGTAAATATTGCGTCATGGCGTTCGACCCATCTCGTTTCACACAACTTCGTCAGTCGCGTTTTCTTGCAGTCGGGTAAAAGACGCTCCGTCTCGTGTCGCAGACTGGCAGACCGCAAAGCCGAATCATGGAAAAAAGTGCAGATTTCCGAGACAATTCCAAAGCAATTTCGCACCATTTGTACAGTGCAGCACTTGTTTAGGACCAAATTCAAACTGTGGCTGGCACAGTGCACATAAACTGCTTGCTTGTGCTTCTCTTTGATTTTAGCTTGGGCACCATTTAAACGGCCACTCATGGCAGATGCGCCGTCGTATCCCTGGCCACGTAAAAACTGTAAATCAACGCCTGCATTCGTCAACTGACTTTCGATTGAATTGGCGATTGCCTCCCCGGTTAACTTCTCGATATCAACAAAGGACAAAAAAATCCTCTCTGATGCTATATTGGCTGTCATGCTGGTTCACGTATCTGACACAGACAGAACGCTGCTCCCGCCCTGAAACATCTTTCATTTCATCTGCCAACACAGCGAAACACTGCGCGGAGTTTACTTTCTGCACCAGTTTGTTTGTTATCACATCTCCAATTATGCTGATTATTTCATTTTGTACATCAGGACTGCAGTAGCTAGCGTTTGCTGCACATTTACTCAAGTGTTGTAACAGTACTGTGTCGCCAGATGTAGCCCTAAACCTGAGTAAAGCCCTGAAATTTCCGTCATTGTGAGTTGGCTCATTCAATGTCACTGGTCCTGAATCAATATCACCTCTCAGGGCGAGTTCTTGGCGACCGCAAAAAATCAACGTTGCAATGATGCTTTTGAGTTTTTCTCTGTTTTCTTGGACTCGCTTTTTTTCTCTCAGAATCTAGCCTCAGTGAAATTGCATCCATTTTATTGTTGAGAACCATTTGGAAATTGTCCGCTTTCAAACATGCATCCTTGTGATATGCCTTTCGTGCATGGTCTTTGAACGTCTCTAAAGCATGTTTCCAGTCTGAGAAGTGGACATTAATTAGCTTGCCAGCTTTTCTGTGCCCTCCCTTGCCCACATGCTCGACTGCAAACGCAACACAGTGTTTACAAAAACAACCGTCGGACCTTGTTGAGTATACTAGTGTAGCGCTATCTATCCCTTTTAACTGTCAAGGACAACGCTCCTGAGTTCTCTATACAACTTGGTATCGAATAAACTATTGAAGTATGTTAACTTCGCTTCTTATGTGTTTAAAGTATGTTCTAAAGGCTCTAAATGTCTTACAGTGTCATCTGGTAACTCCAACTAAAAAGGTTGACTACCCCTTTAAGGCGCTCAAATATGGCATTTGACCCCTTTAAGGCAATCTAACATGGTCTAGACACCTCAATGTGTCACCGAGTAACTTATATTAAAATGGTGGACTAGCCCTTTATGGTTGTCTCAACATGTCACTTACCATAGCCTAGACACCACAGGAATAAACACACATGAATAATCCACACTCACACAGGTACATAGAATTATATATACAAATGTATTATGAGTAATATTTATTAGAATGAATGAAAGTGATAAGCCTCAATGGCTAACAAGCATCTGCATTCAGATATACACAAATTAATCAGACTAACACATTAGCATACAGCTCAATAACCCTATAACTAAGCCGGCAATAAAATAAAAGAAAGTCAACCCCCAGTTGCAGGCCTGTTTCTTTATCGGGTACGTGGGGACCCTAAACAGCCCTCTTCGCTCCCCTTGGGAGCCCGACATCCGGCTTGTACTCACAAAGAATGCTCCTCTTCGTCTCGCGCTTCCCGCCACAGCGCAGCAGCGAACGTCAGGCCGGCAGCCATCCTAACTAACTGGCTAGTCAGCCGTTAGCACCATCTCACGGTCGAACCGTGCGCTCACCTCGGCAGCACAACACGGCAACAGACGACTCCTTCTGCGTTCCTCGATGGTCGCATGAACCCACCACTACACTGTAACTGATAATGTTACTTCGCTAAACTAGAAGACGGCCCGACTCACTGTGGGGAAAGCCCCTTACCGCATCCAGTCCATTCGCCCGTCTTGCTGTGCTAACAACGAACACCGACTGGCTAGCTCGCTCCGTAACGTCACTGGGTCCACATATGGGACTGACGAGTAGTCAGTTTGTCTCCCCAGTCCACACAAACAGTTCCCGGGAGCGATATTATGAACCCTACATAGCCCTCGCCAAAATCCCGTACCCTGTCCCAAATCTCGCGAACGGACGCCGGATTTCCGCTGCGTTGCTAAGGAAACAATCAACTATCAACTCGGTGCGAAGCAAAGCTAACGTTAGCTACCTTCAATTTTGGTCGCCAAAGTTAGTAAATTTCTCCCCCTAGTGGCAAAATAATAATTAAAATGGCAGTCTTATGTGCTCTCCTCTGTTCATGATCCTCATTGCTCATTGAAACTTGAGTAGTTTCGATGTCTGATACTTCATTACTTTTACCCAAGTAGCCTATAGCTTTTCAGCAGGCCTTCTTTATACAACACTGTGCACTATACACTATAGGCTTAGGCTAATAGTAGAAAATGTAAACTTTCTGGTAAATGAAGTGAAAGACATGACTAGGATGTTTGTCTTATGATTTAAGTGTTTGCCCTGAAAACGAAATTAAGCAGGAAGTCTAGATTATTTTTGGTTTTGATTAAAAATAATCAAAATATTAAGTTACATAACTTATGAATCGTCTAAAAAGTGAACCATGGGGTTGAAATTATGATTGTGAGGGAAAGAATAGCCTTAAGTTGACTAACCTAACAATTTTAGGTTACAAGGTCTGCCTCTGCTCCTTGGATACGTTATTGGTATTATATTAATGTTGATTGTGGATAACTTAGACAGGTTAAATTGTGGGTGTACAGCGTTTCCTTGATGAGCGCTAACCCCATAACAACATATTTTCGCGTTGCTACGGTGGCGCACACGTGACAAAGCCAGAAACGGGATTTTGGCGAGGCCTATGTAGGGTTCATAATATCGCTTCCCGGGATGGGTCTCGGTCAGACACCCGCACACATCACTGTTCACTAAACTTCAATTACATTTCTCTCACCGCAAAATAGCATATAACAACTCGACATCAAACTGCTCCGTTTTGCTCACACAAGGGACGAGAGACCTCTTTCTCTCCGTCCAGTCTACTCGTGGTGACGTTTTCCGCTGCCCTCTCAACCAATCACATTCAAGGTAAGGTATTCTCTCCACAGCCAACCAATCACAACAATGGTAAGTTTCAACACTAAAGCAAATGCATTTCACATTGGTAAACAACTGTTTTGCAGAACAATATCAACAATATAATATATTCATATCAAAAGGTATACAAAATAACAAACATAGGCCAAACTCTTATCTAATAGTGCAATATAATATATCTAAGGCCTATAATTTAACCACAGGGTTACACTAGTCAGCTAAACTGGTCAATCCAATGACGTTGGAAACGTAGTTTACCTCCTAGTTTTGTAGGCAATGTTTGTCCGATATTGGCCGTCCAGTCCAGTGAGTATATTTCTCTTCTCTGTTCGTCTGATTTTTTCCCACCAATATAATCCACAAAGTCGTGTGAAAACGTTTCCGAGGTAGAGGACGGCGGGTCTGCTAACACTTGCTCCGGGAAATCGGTAACGTTAGTGACCAGATCATCTGTAATGTTCTTTTTTTTCTTTTTTGAGTCGGGACACGTTGAAACAAAAAAATCACTGATTTTACGAATATTAACTTTACTGCTCTTGCCTGATTTACAGGTAGCTTTCGGCGGCTCCATTGCTTTTGAAAAGCAAACTATAGATTGACCATTTAGCTAGCATAACCAGTGGCACGTTGCTTAGCTGACTTGTCAGACCCCTGAGCCAATCAAAAGCGTGTGATTTTATTTGTTTTACAAAACAGACCAATAAGATACATCATGTTTGGAAACAAATTAACTGACAGGTTTAACGCCTATCAGTCACGATAGATGCAGTGTATGAGTAGGCTAGAGGGGTGGTGACAAATAATCAAAACGATAACTAAATAATTATTGGTGCCATTTCAGACGGGCCGTGGGGTTTCGGGGGGGGGGGGGTTCAGACACGAAAACCACCTACCTGGCTACTTGCCTGCCCTGTTACCTCCAGCTTGGTCGGGCGCCCCTACAACTGGTCATGTCTGCGGGTGGGAAGCCGGACGTGGGTATTTGTCCTGGTCGCTGCACTAGTGCCTCCTCTGGATGGTTGGGGCACCTGTTCGGGGCGGGGGAATAGCGTGATCCTCCCACACGCTACGTCCCCCTGGTGAAACTCCTCACTGTCAGGTGAAAAGAAGTGGCTGGCGACTCCACATGTAGCGGAGTAGGCATGTGGTAGTCTGCAGCCCTCCCTGGATCGGCAGAGAGGGTGGAGCAGCGACTGGGCACAGCTCGGAAGAGTGGGGTAATTGGCCGGATACAATTGGGGCAAAAAATAAAAGGGGGGGGGAGAATAAAAATAAATAAATAAACAATAACCTGGTGGGATGATGGAGTGTGAGGCCTGATGGGATTGATGCTAAAGAAGCCTGTTTGTTTCAGGGTACTTGGGATACACCAGTGGCTTCTCCCTCAGCTGCATGGTCTTCTTCCTCATCGCAGTAAGTCTTCCTCACATCAATGTAGTCAACACATGCATGAGTCAACGGGATTAGTGTTTGCTAATTTTTGCTATTCAGCAACACTAATCAGATACACCAAGAGCAGCCAATCACAACAGACTTTATTTTTCCCCCTTCCCCCCTGTTTAGTATTCCCGTCTCATCCTATCCATTTCCATGGGCCAGTTTTTGTACCCTACAGTTCCAGACTGCCTTTGTTCTGTTTTCCCCTGACCTAGTTTTGATTTTGGAAACTGTAATCCACATGCATCGCTCCCTCTCTCTCTGGCACTTTCACTGCTCGACTGAGGCTGGCCATATTTTTTGACCGCCTGTAATTCCTCTCCCCCCTCCGCTCACCGCAGGTCATCTACAAGAAGTTTGCTATTCCCTGTCCGTTTGTGGACTTTGCTTTCAACGGCACCGCCATCAGCACGAACTTAAGTGCTGTGGATTCAGGCGGGGAAGACAATCCGGCCTGTGTTCCCAAACTAGTCAACCTCAACTCACAGGTAGGCGCGAGCACGTCACTCCAGCTCTCCTTCACATCCACCCTGCACCCCACCGCCACCCGCTGGCACTCCCAGTCATCTCTGGCATGTTGTTGATGACAGTATGCATTGCAAGTTTGACACACTTACAACCTCCCGGCAGCATGAAAAACCACATTTTGTTCAAAGCACCCAAGTACTGCCAGGGCCCTCAGGTCTGGGTTTTAGTGAGTCGATGAGCGACAGGTAATGGGATCAATGGTTTATGGCGGGCTCGAGGGACATCTCTCCTACCCCTGTCTGAGCTGTAGCAGAGTAGAAATAATTCTCTGGCATCCCTGTCACACCGTGGGGCTGTGCAATTACTCTTCTTATAGACAGAATAATTTGGGGGGATGAACGTGATGGGAAAGGCTTGACATTTCTCTCAGTACGTCTTCGTCTCAGTTGCCATACCTACCCCTGCTAACGCACAGGAACACCTACCCCTAGATATTAGGCTAGCATTGATTTGAATATAACAAATAAGTATTAAATGTTTTATGCACAGTCATTTACCCTGCGGCTTACTGGCGACAGAACATTAACTAGTTGCTACTGATTTTAACACAATCCTATTAAGGCTTTATTTGCTTCCCTTAAAGATGTATGAGATTTTCCTAGCCCAGGCTAGTAAAACCAGTCCCCGCTGCTTAGCAGCTTATGTGGAAGGCATTCTTATACAGGCTAAAGCTGGTCAGTTGCCAGGTCCAACTTAATCACAGGGAAACAATTAGCTCTCTGTGATGTGTCTGAACAAGTAATGGGCAATAACTGGCGAGGTTGGTGGTGAGACGTCTGGGATGGCGCCGCTGTATCTATGGTGACATGTTGGGGTTCATTTTCAGACGGCCTACACCATCCCCATCCTGGCGTTCGCCTTTGTGTGCCACCCCGAGGTCCTGCCCATCTACACAGAGCTGCGCAAGTATGTTTCCCCCTACTTTCCCAGGATGCAACTGCTCGGTTTCGGACAACAAGGGATAAGTCGCGAGGCAGAGGGGAGAAGCCACGGCGTCTGCTTGTTGCTTGGCTGCTCATCACCCAGTCATATGCTCCGCTTTCACTTTAATTTGAGATATGTACGCACCGCTTGTACAACAGAGCATGACGGTAGTTTCAGGGTGTCATCCTGCTTTTAAACCACGTTTACGTGTTTTCCATGCAACAGTTTCACTCCTTTTCTAACCTCCCAGGCCTACTCTGTGGGCAGGAAGTACAAGCAAATAGCCCTAGAGCTCAGGATGGTATTTTCCGGCTAACTAGGCCACGTATATGTCGGCGTGTGTTTTGTCACTGGATATGTTGATGACGTGTGTGTGTGTGTATATGTGGTTGTTCATGATGTCACATGGCGATGTCTTCTGATTTCAGCCCCACCAAGAAAAAGATGCAGCATGTGTCCAACATCTCCATTGCCGTCATGTACACCATGTACTTCCTGGCCGCTCTTTTTGGATACCTGACTTTCTATGGTGAGGCCTGTCCCCCTCCCATGGTGACTCACTCTCTCTCTCTCTCGCTCTCTCTCTCTCGCTCTCTCTCTCTCTCTCTCTCTCTCTCTCTGTCTGTCTCTCCCCCTATGGTGACATACTCTCTCTCTCCCCCATGGTGACACTCTCTCTGTCTGTCTCCCCCCCCCTGATGACATACTCTCTCTCTCTCCCCCATGGTGACACACACTCTCTCCCTCCCTCCCCCATGGTGACTCTCTCTCTCTCACTCTCCCCCATGGTGACTCTCTCACGCTCTCTCTGCCCCCCCATGGTGACATTCTCTCTCTCTTGCTGTCTGTCTCCCCCCCATGATGACATACTCTCTCTCTCCCCCATGGTGACACACACTCTCTCTCTCTCTCCCCCATGGTGACACACACTCTCTCCCTCCCTCCCCCATGGTGACTGTCTCTCTCTCTCACTCTCCCCCATGGTGAC
Organism: Lampris incognitus; assembly: GCF_029633865.1. Lineage (NCBI taxonomy): Eukaryota > Metazoa > Chordata > Actinopteri > Lampriformes > Lampridae > Lampris > Lampris incognitus. Next base: position 89,621,423 of record NC_079212.1, on the reverse strand, counting down.
TGTCTCTCTCGCTCACTCTCCCCCATGGTGACTCTCTCACTCTCTCTCTGTGCCCCCATGGTGACATTTTCTCTCTCTCACTCTCTCTGTGTCTCTCTGTGTGTCTCTCTGTGTGTCTCTCTGTGTGTCTCTCAAATTCAAATTCAGTTGCTTTGTTGGCATGACCATAACAAAATACAGTATTGTCAGATCATTGTACAAATAATGAATGTTAACAGACATACATACAGGAAGAAGACATTAACATATACACATATAACACATAAATGAAAAGAAGGTAAGTTCAAACTGAGGCCTGTTGCAGACCAGCAGGTCATTCTGACCCCCTCATGTGGCGGCAGGCAGACAAACTGCCCTGCGAGAACACAACTCTCCTCCATCCCCCCAGTATCATTTGTGGTTTTTCCTCATCTGATTTAATACAATGTGGATGATTATTGCTTATTTTGGGAAAATTGTTCCCTGATAAGTTCTCTCTCTCTCTTTCACTGTCTCTCTTTCTCTCTCGCTGTGTCTGTCTGTCTCTCTTTCACTGTCTCGCTGTCTGTCTCCCCCTCTTTCATTGTCTGTATGTCTCTCTCTCTTTCCCTGTTTCTCTCTCACTGTCTGTTTCTCTCCGTCAGTCCATCAGTCTTGTGATAATTTTGTGGTAGCTGCACATTTGGCTTCTCGGTGTTTGTCAGTGTTTCAGATGGTTTCTAAATCAAAGCCACACCGTTGTTCCAAGTTTGACTTGTGTTTTTTTTCCCCAGCTGATTTGTATCTCGTGTTGGTCTGCATCACTGTCAGGACACGTGTGGTCCCCTGGGGGGTTTTTCAGGGCAGTTGAAGAGCATCCCTGTGCTCTTCCCCCACCTAGTGGCTGTAGCTGAGGCAGCAGCCAGTAACAGCGCTACGTTCCAGATAAAGCATTATTGTATCAAAATCAGGATGTGGTATATTAGCTTTACATGCTTAATGTATCATTAAATGAGATTATTAAACAAGATATCAACATTACCCTGTCAACCCCACATGCCACCTGTCTTACTAAACGGTATTTAACAGTTGGCAGTGGCTGTAGCAAGGGTTTTCTCTGGATCCGCCCTCTTGCATCTGTTTTCTTAACCCGTGTGTGTCTTCCAGGTGAGGTGGAGGCCGAGCTGCTCCACACCTACAGCCGTATCGACCCGTACGACACGCTGATTTTGTGCGTTCGCGTGGCTGTCCTCACCGCCGTCACCCTCACTGTGCCCATTGTGCTCTTTCCCGTGAGTCAACTCGTCTCTTATGTTACCAGACGGACAGCTTACCGGTGTTGTAGGATTTTCTGACCCCCCCCTCCCAGAGAATCTGACTCCCCTTGGCATGAGGCTAGGTTATGTTAGGCTCATCCTAACCCCTAACTCCCCCATACCCTAACCACAGGCAGATTATGAGACAATGGGCCCCCAGGCACGGATGCTCAAAAGCCCCCCCCCCTCCAGCAGGGCAGGTACAGTGACTTGCAGCCAACGGCACAATAAATTCACTTGTACCTCAACAGGATTTACAGCGCACATACACGCAATTAACACCAAAAGCATATTAACCATGACACACATTCACCTGCAGTTTCATTCAGTTTTCCAGTAGGACTTTTGGGGCTCTGTTATTAACATGACTGACTGAGCCCTTTGACTATACGGCAAGAAATGCGAAGTTAATAACAGGGACTTCATGCAGAGGGTCTGGCTTAGGGGCTCCTAGATCTAGGCCCGGTAGGCCCATTCGGGATTCCACCCATGACCCTAACCCCCTATCCCTAAACGTAACCCATTCACGGCAAGGGGAGCCGGATTCTGCGAGAGAGTTGGAAAATTCTACAACACCGGCCACGCCAGCTGGTAGCCAGCCCTCGTGCATTCACCCCATCTAGAGGCAAAAAGCCGGTGTAACGTACCCCATTAAAGGTGACCTTCTTTCTGATGTGGCTGTCAGGTGCGCAGAGCCATCCAGCAGATGCTGTTCCCCAACAAGACCTTCTTCTGGCCCCGCCACATCGCCATCGCCCTCGTTCTGCTCTCCTTCATCAACCTGCTCGTCATCTTCGCTCCAAACATCCTGGGAATCTTCGGCATCATCGGTAGGTTGGCCCACTTAGGGGATGAAGAGGGGTTTTCACTACGTTGCCAGAGACAGCTTCTTGCAATCTCGGTTACATTACAACAGGATAATGGCTGAAAAACTGGGATGCAGAACTGGCTTTTTGTTAAATCTCCAGTTTTCCGTCTGTTAAAACAGTTGACTTGTCCTCAAAGGAATTTAAGGAAGACTGAATCTAGATCTGAAAACCAGAGCAGGGACATAGTGGTTCCCCGTAACAGACTGGTGACCTGTCCAGGTTAGAATAGGTTAGGGTAGGCGTCACACCCCCATGATCCTGAGCTGGATTATCAGTTAACAGGTATAGAGGATAAATGCATGAGTGAAATACCTAAGTTTGAGAAGAAAGAAGCGTCTTTCATCTTTTTTTCACAGATCCCGGAAAGTTGAATCAGTTCATTTTAACTAGCCAAAGGATAACTGAACACAGCTGAGGGAGAGAATATCAGATGGAAGTACAGCTTGTGTGTTGTCTTGTGCCGTGGTGTTGGAAATACGCTGAGCTGGGAAGCATCTGCGGACTCAGAAGATACACAGCTGGTGTCACGTTATGAATGTTCTATAAACAGGCCTGTGGCGTCATGTCAACAACTACTACTACTACTTTCGGCTGCTCCCGCTAGGGGTCGCCACAGCGGATCATCATTTTCCATTTCTTCCTGTCCTCTGCATCTTCCTCTGTCACACCAGCCACCTGCATGTGCTCCCTCACCACATCCATAAACCTCCTCTTTGGCCTTCCTCTTCTCCTCTTCCCTGGCAGCTCCATATTCAGCCTCCTTCTCCCAATATACCCAGCATCTCTCCTCCACACATGTCCCAACCATCTCAATCTTGCCTCTCTCGCTGTGTCTCCAAACCGTCCAACCTGAGTTGTCCCTCTAATGTATTTGTTCCTAATCCTGTCCTTCTTCATCACCCCCAGTTAAAATCTTATCATCTTCATCTCTGCCACCTCCAGCTCCACCTCCTGTCTTTTCATCAGTGCCACTGTCTCCAAACCATACAACATAGCTTGTCTCACAACCATCTTGTAAACCTTCCCTTTAACTCTTGCTGGTACCCTTCTGTCACACATCACTCCTTACACTCTTCTCCACCCACTCCACCCTGCCTGCACTCTCTTCTTCACCTCTCTCCTGCACTCCCCGTTACTTTGGACAGTTGACTCCAAGTATTTAAACTCATCTGCATTCCGCTGTCCTTCCTCTCATTCACGCATAGGTTTTCCGTCTTGCTCCTACTGACTTTCATTCCTCTTCTCTCCAGTGCATACCTCCACCTCTCCAGGCTCTCCTCCACCTGCACCCTACTCTCGCTACAGATCACAATGTCATCCGCAAACATCATCGTCCATTTAATTTTGGACATAAATCAATCAGCATCATGTATGTAAGATTCATTGCCATATAAAATTATGGCTAAAGGCTCACATATTCTCCACATCATGTTCATATGGTGTGTACACATCCTCCACGTAGTATTTACATAATTAAATGGTGTGCAACATTCCCTTCATAAGCTACAGTAAACCCACAGCCTCCGCATCATAAAAGTCCTTGTCGTTCATGTCACTGTAGGCGTTTGATCTGCTATGAATTAATGCCTCCTCATCCTTAATGCTGTGATTAAAGTGTCGGATATGAGCTGGGAGATATTTTGGGGCAAGCTAGATAATCCCTCCAGGAATACTTCATGTGTTGCAGACAATGGGCCTCATTCATCAATCATTCATACGAACAAATATGTTCTTACAACCATGGGATTTTTTTGCCCTGACTTTTGTCTCACAGACCAGTGTAGAACCTGGGTAACCCCTGAATTTAGACACCAACTGGCTAACACTGATGTTTTTGCAAGCCTGGGTGATTGCTCATTGCAAGAGGTTAGGGCTGTGCGATATGACCAAAATCTCATATCATGATATAGGTCATTCATACCACGATAACGATACATATCATGATATAGCTCATTCATATCGCGATAACGATACACATCATGATATGTCATTCATATCAAGATAACGATACATATCAAGATATAGGTCATTCATACCACGATAACGATACATATCACGATATAGGTCATTCATATCACCATAACGATACATATCACGATATAGGTCATTCATATCACCATAACGATACATATCATGATATAGGTCATTCGTATCACGGTAACGATACATATCATGATATAGGTCATTCGTATCACGATAACGATACATATCACGATATAGGTCATTCATATCACCATGACGATACATATCATGATAAAGGTCATTCGTATCACGGTAACGATACATATCATGATATAGGTCATTCGTATCACGGTAACGATACATATCACGATATAGGTCATTCATATCACCATAACGATACATATCACGATATAGGTCATTCATATAATGATACATATCATGATATAGGTCATTCGTAGCACGATAACGATACATATCACGATATAGGTCATACATATCACCATAACGATACATATCACAATATAGCACATTTTCTGTAAATTCAATTAATAAATAGTTTATACTAAATGATCACGAGGAAAGGCCTATTTCTTATTACGTTTTGAATTATATACTTGACTAATAAAAGGAACAGAAAATCATATTTGATTATTTTTCTCCTTTGCGCAAATTTTCAGTTAAGTAACAAAATATCCATCCATTATGCAAAGCACTTATCCTACTCAGGGTCGTGGGGATGCTGGAGCCTATCCCAGCGGTCATTGGGCGGCAGGCGGGGAGACACCCTGGACAGGCCGCCGCCAGGCCATCACAGGGCCCACACACACACCGAAGGACAGTTTAGTACGGCCTATTCACCTGACCTACATGTCTTTGGACTGTGGGAGGAAACCGGAGCCCCCGGAGGAAACCCACGCAGACACGGGGAGAACATGCAACCTCCACACAGAGGACGACCCCCAAGGTTGGACTGACCCGGGGGCTCGAACCCAGAACATTCTTGCAAGCATGTACGGGCGGCACTGCGCCACCATGCCGCCCGTAACAAAGTATTTATAACCGGTTATTTTCTTGCCCGGTGTGGGATTCGATACGGGGTGTACCGCACCACAAGGCGACATCACTAACCGCTCGGCTAAAGGGTCAGACCCGTTAGCTAGGGGCTAATGTGTCTTATTAGTAGTTTACAGTCGTCACCCTCCCCGGAAGCGCGCCCTCGCGCTTTGTTATTCCCGCGCTCCGAAGAGACTTCTGAGGATCTGCACACTTCCGGATCCCACCGCTGCCACCAATGTAAGCGGTTATTTTCTTGCCCGGTGCGGGATTTGATACGGGGTGTACTACACCACAAGGCGACATCACCAACCGCTCGACTAAAGGGTCAGACCCGCTAACGGGTCTTATTAGTAGTTTACACTATGAATTTATGTATTCTCCCTCTTCTTCTAAAGACTTGTTCCATATCTTCTTCATGGGTTATTGTTTTGGTGTCATTGTGTATTAAGAATTCTGGGCTTGCGGAATTTAGTGCCGGATCAACAAAGTCCTGCAGATCCTGAGCTTTGGTCAAGGTTTTGATCTCTTTGTTATTTTCCAATTCTTTCCAGGCGCTACGTCCGCCCCGTGTCTCATATTCATCTTTCCAGCCATCTTCTACATCCGCATTGTGCCCAAAGAAGAGGAGCCTATGCGCTCTACCCCCAAAATCCTGGTGAGTTCAGTGCAGGTCATTCAGTTTATAGGAACGTAGAAAAAATAAAATCCAACATTTGAAGCTGATTTCTAACAACTAACATTGAAACACAGGCACAACTAAGCTCCCAATTAAACAATTAAGTACATTTAAGAACTGGACTTAAAAAGGTGCCACAGTTGTCCCCGTCATTTTAAAACGTCTATGTGGGCGGTGACCGCGTGCCTATGGGGGTAAGGTAGTTTTCATAATATCACATAATGAGCAGGTCTCGACTCCTAGACACCTTTATTGCAGCCGAGGGTTGCTTCTGACGTGTCAGTACGAGTTGTGCTTGCCTGGAGTCTGAACGCCAAGTTACCTCAACAAGACACGTTCCCCTCCCTCGCTCCCTCCCTGTGTTTCCTTTCAACTGTCAAGAGAACTTCCCCATGGGGTCCGCGGTGGTGTAGCGGTCTAAGCATCGGCTTTGTGTCGAAGCAGTTGCCCACCGGGGACCGAGGTTCGCGCCCCGGTCTCGTCAGATCCGGCTATGGCCGGACGCGATGAAGCAGCAATAATTGGCAGCGCTGTCTTCGGGAGGGAGTCTGCGTCTGCGTCTGCGTGTGCGTGCGCGTGCGCGTGCGCGTGCGGGGTGGGGGGGCCCGGAGTCGCCTTGTCCCGGAAGTGGGGAGGCGCCTCCTTCGAGACTGCCGGCCGGAGAGATGCCGTTGGCGAACGCACGCGCAGTACGAGGGTGGGTGTTTGAATTAAAATAGGGATCGATTGGCCGCTAAATTGGGAGAAAAAAGGGAAAACTCAGAAATGAATTTAAAAAAAAAAAAGAGAACTTCATCAAACCTGTCTACATTCGCAAAAAATAACATGCGGTTAGCTGCATTTCCACGGTTTGGAGACAAAGCAAGAGAGGCAAGACTGAGATGGTGTGGACATGGGTGGAGGAGAGATGCTGGGTATATTGGGAGAAGGATGCTGAATATGGAGCTGCCAGGGAAGAGGAGAAGAGGAAGGCCAAAGAGGAGGTTTATGGATGTGGTGAGGGAGGACGTGCAGGTGGCTGGTGTGACAGAGGAAGATGCAGAAGACAGGAAGAGATTGGAAACGGAAGATCCGCTGTGGCGCCCCCTAGCGGGAGCAGCTGGAAGTTGTAATAGTAGCAGCAGCAGTAGTAGTAGTAGTCGTGTTAGTAGTAGTAGAAGCAGTAGTAGCAGTAATAGTAGTGTTAGTAGTAGTAGTAGCAATAGTAGTAGTAGTAGTAGTAGCAGTAGTAGTAGTACCCCTGGTAGTAGTAGTAGTAGTAGCAATAGTAGTAGTAGTGGCAGTAGCAGTAGTACTAGCAGCAGCAGTAGTAGTAGCAGTAGTGATAGTATCAGTAGCGGTAGTAGCAGTAGTAGTAGAAGCAGTAGTAGTAGCAGTAGTAGTACCCGTGGTAGTAGAAGCAGTAGTGGTAGTAGTAATAGCAGTAGTGGTAGCAGCAGTAGCAGTAGTAATAGTAGTAGTAGTGGTAGTAGTACCCGTGGTAGTAGTAGCAGTAGTGGTAGTAGTAATAGCAGAAGTGGTAGTAGCAGCAGCAGCAGCAGTAGCAGCAGTAGTAGTAGTAGTAGTAGTAGTAGTAATAGTAGAAGCAGTAGTGGTAGTAGTAGTAGTACCTGTGGTAGTAGAAGCAGTAGTGGCAGTGGTAATAGCAGTAGTGGTAGTAGCAGCAGCAGCAGTAGCAGTAGTAGCAGTAGCAGTAGTAGCAGTAGCAGTAGTAGTAGTAGTAGTAGTAGCATTTCCATCAGATCTATTTAACCAACTCCAGGCCTGAATGTAGTTGGACGTGTCCTACGTCATGTGTCCATTCTCCAACACCCACAACAAAGATGGACCATTTTAAAATTAAGGGACAGCTCGTCATGTGATCAAATTATATTTGCATTGCTCTTTTCATCTGACGAATGCGTTTCCATTGCTCATTCAGCGTATAGACTCTTTCCTGAAGGGGGGCGTGTAGCCTTGTTGCGAGGTTTGGTGTTTCTCGTCAGCCTCTCCCCGTTCCAAACATCACATCTACTGGCCTGACGGGAGCCCATCACTCACTCACTCGTTCTCGTCCTCTCTTCTAGGCCGCCTGCTTTGCTGGGATAGGCTTCCTGTTCATGATCATGAGTCTCAGCTTTATCGTCATCGACTGGACATCAGGGGGCGGCAAAGCCAGCAGTGGTCACTAGGTCCCGCTCTGTGTACTTCTTCAGGTTTTTATATTGTCAGTTTAGATTTGTATGTATGTGAAATGCTTTTTTTTTTTTTTTGTTGTTTCAAACGGTATTTGGTGTTGACGATGCCCTGTCTCATCCCGTAGAAAGCACTGGCCACAGAGCAGGAGGGCTCTCCCTCTGGAGTAGCTCCACCTCTGAGGGCGTGGTGTTGTAGGTCCAGTCAAACTGTCAGCAACGTCCAGGCCCGTAGACTCTCTAAAGGAGTTGATGTTGCGTCCCTGAGCGGTGGTCCAGGTGCACAGAGACAGTTGGTGATGTTTGGAGGCTGTGCCTTGTTAGACTGATATGAGATAGAACATATATATATATATATATATATATATATATATACATACATACATACATACATACATATATATATATAGATAGATAGATTCTGAACCCAATAGCTCATTGTCTCTGTGCACTTGGCACTGCATTGTACACTTGGCTTGTGCATCTGCACCCCCCCCCCATATAAAACCATAATCAGCAAAGTCTCACTTAAAGCATAGAGTGAGTTCTGAGACCCCTTCCTGGTAGCTGTTTTTAATGATTCAGAAAAGCCATTCATTAAGGGACACGCGTCTCTATTATGATCTAAAAAAATCAATTTAAGTTATTCGGAAGGTTAGATTGTGATTATATTGTGAGTAATGATGGAGGAGATGTGGCGCGAAGAGCTCCTCCGTGGAGAGAGGTGACTTACTCAGTCTGGGAGCAGGGCCTTACTCAGTCTGGGAGCAGGGCCTCACTCAGTCTGGGAGCAGGGCCTCACTCAGTCTGGGAGCAGGGGCTTACTCAGCCTGGGAGCAGGGCCTTACTCAGTCTGGGAGCAGGGGGCGGAGCCACATGCAGCATGAGGAGTTTTACTGAATACGCAGCATTTCTGTCAGTTATGACATAGATATATGTATATATATTTTTTCATATTTACTCGACTGAAAAGCTCACGAGTTTGAGTTAACAGCAGGGATGGCCCTCAGCCGGTGCTTGTTGAGGCCATCAGTTTTAGAGCGGCGAGTTTTATTTTTCTATGAGTGGTCCGGGCCTTGCAGCTCGCGGCCCTCCGCAAAGGGAAGCTTGCGCGTGGCTTCGAGCTTCCTTGGTCAGCGTTACCGTCCGTGTACGCGGCCGTGACGAAGGCCTCTCAGAGCTCGGCCAGCCAAGCCAGCTGCGTCGGGCGGTCCGGGGGCGACGAGAGCGGACCCGTCGGTGTTCTCTCGGCTGGACGAGGACGCTCCGACGTGTCCTTTCGCACATTTCCTGAGAGTGAAATCAGAAATAACCAAAATATGTGTGAAACCGCAGGGCCCCGTCGTGCGGTGGGTGGCGCTAGTCTGGTGTCTGTAAATGCCGCTGACAAGCTGAGAAGGTGGTGAAACTGTGCCGTGGGCGTCCAGACAGGTGGCCGCCGTCGCCTTGACGACTCACAAAGCGGACGGTTAGCCACACAGCGCCGTCGCCTGACAAGCACAGCGTCCTCTTCTGTGCAGATGATCCCCACACGGTCTGCAGGAGGGACGGACACCGTTTAAGGGAGCGTCACTTCATATGATTAAGTACAAGATAAATACACTCAGAGACTCTAAAGAAAATGTCAGGAGCGTTAGCAACGTGTCTGTAATGTTTTACAAGGACGTTTCCTCAAACTAGTACTTGAAGTAGACTTTCCCGTGCATCTTCTACGACTCTGTTGCGGAAGCCTCCCCCTTCAGTTCCAGGCCCTCCGCGTCCTCTCCGCCGTGGGAGGCGCACCCCTAATTCAGTGGATGTGAACTCTATGGGGCTTGTCTCACGTGTTAAAGAAAACGTGTCTCCGGCGTGTTTGACTCGTAGTGCTTCTGTACATGTGTACTTGGACCGGGTGTACAACTGAAGTGTTAAGTCTCTCGCATTCGTACACGAGCTGTTGTTTTATACTCGATACTCACTGCTTGGCCAGGCAAATGATTTGAATCTGATCAGATGACCACAGATGTGAGATCGAAAAGCCTGCTGACAGCTCAGTTCATCGGTCTCGTTCCTGTCTTTTTTGTTTGTTTGTTTGTTTTTTTTGGTTCCAGTCGTTGACTTTGTCGGCCACGAGTCAGGGGCCTACTAGTCTGGCTCATTTCTAACACATCCCTGTGGCTGCTTTTGGGGATAAAGCACTAACACGTGGGGCTGCTTATGATCTGGTACCCCATTAAAATTGTAATTATTTGTATTATTTTGTCGTTACGTCCTATAATACCAGTGAGTGCTGTATATGAGTATTGTACAATTGTTATACGTGTTATGTTAAAGTGTCACACTCAGTGGTGGAGTACAGCAAACCCGTTTTAATTTTTTGTTTTTTTCCATTTAATTATTTACTGAAACTCAGTGGTTTGCATGTACCAGTATAAAACAAGTGTTATCGTCACATCAGACACTGGGACAGAACCTCATGTAGACATTATTTAAACCTTCAAACAATGCACAATCACACACACACACACACACACACACACACACACACAGACACACACAACTCAAACAAACAGACCATCATACACCATTAGAGCTGCAATCCTGAAGATGCTCGTCTTCTTAGGGGTGTTTATTGACACTGTGGTAATTGCGCCAGGGGTTGGTTTTTTCCCCCTCTCCAAATCCCGGAGAGCCTTCTGAAATGAAGCGGATTGGCCAGGGCCGTTGTGTTGGTTCTTCGCCCCTCATCAAACAGAACTTGGACGAACCCTGGGTTTTAGCTGTTGTTGTTGTAACGTCCGCCGGGAAACATCTTCCATGAAATTGGTCTTCCGCATCTGGTCGCCGTTCAGACGGCGTGCCTGGCTTACTTCGTTCCGCGTGCGGCTGCTGAGGTGAAAACACAAAACGCTGCACGCCGCACAATTTCTCCAAGAGAGCCCTGCCAGACACGGTAGCCATTAAACCGAGCAACCCAGCTGTGTTTCAAACGCACCAGCAACATCACAAGTGTCAAAAAAAGACATTACTGTATGTGTTGTACATTTTCAGGATTGTAGCTTTAAGTGATCTCTGTAGTATTTGGTACAGTGGGTTCTTGTTTATTACCTTAAGTTGTTGGTTGTTGTTTTTTTTTTTTAAAACACTTTTGGAGAGTCCAATCAGTGTAATGCACACCTCTTTTTGTTACACTGCAAATACATAAAGCACAACAAACACTTTAAAACATCAACAAAGCAGCAAACGCAGCAATTGTAGAGATTATGATAACGACTGGTATAAAATGTTGACCTCTGTGATAACCTCTGACGTTTTGGCTAGTCTTGTATCCTAATGACGTCATGATCCTGAATATTAACATATTAAATATTGACAGTGCGCATTTATAAATAATGTATATAAATGTAAGCCCTTTATATTCTATATCTACATCTAGTTTGTATAATGTAAATAGGAGATACAGTTTTAGTCTGATTGAAATTATAAATGTAATCATTTTTAAAGTGCTTTCAAACCCTTTTGCCCTTCAAGTTATGTTTCTATTTTCTTGTATCTCTATATATTTTAATACATTGCTGGCAGGTATTGTACTGTAAACAGTGTTGCAAATAAAGATAATAAGAATCAGAATCACTTTGTCATTTCGTTTCATGCACTTGTTGCGCACATGAAATGAAACGAAACAAGACAAAAACACACATCAAACAACCACAAGAACACATATATCCAAACTAACACATATATCTAAACTAACACACATATCCAAACTAACACACATATCCAAACTAACACACATATCCAAACTAACACATATATCTACACGAGCACATATATCTACACTAACACATATATCTACACTAGCACATATATCCAAATAACACATTTATCCACACTAACACATATATCCAAACTAACACATATATCCAAACTCACACATTTATCCACACTAACACACATATTCAAACTCACACATTTATCTAAACTAACACATAGATCCAAACTAACACATATATCTAAACTAACACATATATCCAAACTAACACATATATCCAAACTAACACATATATCCAAACTAACACATTTATCCAAACTAACACATATATCTACACTAGCACATATATCCAAACTAACACATATATCTAAACTAACACATATATCCAAACTAACACATATATCCAAACTAACACATTTTTTCAAACTAACACACATATTCAAACTCACACATTTATCTAAACTAAAACATCTATCTAAACTAACACATATATCTAAACTAACACATATATCTAAACTAACACATATATCCAAACTAACACATATATCCAAACTAACACATTTATCCAAACTAAAACATATATCTAAACTAACACATAGATCCAAACTAACACATTTATCTACACTAACACATTTATCCAAACTAACACATATATCTACACTAACACATATATCTAAACTAACACATATATCCAAACTAACACATATATCCAAACTAGCACATTTATCCAAACTAACACATATATCTACACTAGCACATATATCCAAACTAACACATATATCTAAACTAACACATATATCCAAACTAACACATATATCCAAACTAACACATTTTTTCAAACTAACACACATATTCAAACTCACACATTTATCTAGACTAAAACATCTATCTAAACTAACACATATATCTAAACTAACACATATATCCAAACTAACACATATATCCAAACTAACACATTTATCCAAACTAAAACATATATCTAAACTAACACATAGATCCAAACTAACACATTTATCTAAACTAACACATATATCCAAACTAACACATTTATCTACACTAACACATTTATCCAAACTAACACATATATCTACACTAACACATATATCTAAACTAACACATATATCCAAACTAACACATATATCCAAACTAACACATATATCCAAACTAACACATATATCTAAACTAACACATATATCCAAACTAACACATATATCTACACTAACACATTTATCCAACCAACACATATATCTACACTAACACATTTATCTAAAAAAAAAAAAAAAAAAACACTGTCCAGGAGAAGGAACGCCAGCCAGGATGCTGTCAGAACTTCCAGTCTGCGTGGGCTAGCAGTTAGCTTAGCCTGCCCCGCTTCCGCGTCCTGTCAGACCGCCCTCTGTGTTTCCTCTTCGGGCGCAGCTCCAGGTGGGGCCGTGGTCCCTGGGCCCACAGGACGCAGCAGACCAGGCTCTCCCAGCTGATCCAGCACCAGCTGCCCCAGCTGATCCAGCACCAGCTCTCCCAGCCGATCCAGCACCAGCTCCCCCAGCTGATCCAGCACCAGCTCTCCCAGCCACCAAATCCGGTACTGGGTGAGGCCGCCTCACACGTGAATTTGCCCCGCCATCTTAACGTCAAGGTAACGTCATGTTGGACATCTTTTCCAACGATGACCACTGCTCGTTTTTTTTTTTTTTCACTCATTTGAGCTTCATTTGAAATATTTTACGAAACGGACGCTTGAGCGTTTCCCCCTGTGATGGCCCGGCGGCCTGTCCAGGGTGTCTCTCCGCCTGGCGCCCAGTGACTGCTGGGATAGGCTCCAGCATGCCCGCCACCCTGAGAGCGGGACGAGCGGTTTGGATGATGGATGCAACGGGTGGGAAGCTCGAGTGCACGAAACCGGCTTCAACTCGTAGTTGTAGGTCTGTTACGGTCCACAAGGTGTCGCTGTGGATCTAAATAGAGAAGTGGCCATACCTGCCGTCAGCTGAGACCGAAGAAGTCACTTAGACGAGTGACGAAGAGGTTTCTGTCAATAGACGTTGTGTCCGGAGGAACTGATCCTACTTTCTGATTTCCTCACCTGGACTACTGAGCATGCGCCAGGGCAAGCAGACGCAGCACGAACTACAACAGGCAGTTCCGCCCAAGCAATCTGATTGGTCAACTAAAACATTTAGAACGCGACCAAACCAGCATGACAGCGCACCTCGCCGTGCTCGAATGAAGCATGACGCATCACTACTAATATTACTCCGCCATTGACGGTAAAGCACACCCTCGAGTGTAAGGGTTACCAACAAAATAAGATAAAATCAAAATGTGTTCATATTTTGGGGCAATTTGCTCCCCCCCCCCTCTCTCTCTAAAAAAAACGTTTTGCAAGCCTTATCTCCATTTTCTTGGAACTACTTGGGATCTGACTAATACAGTTAGTCAAGTCAGTGGACTCCTATGTAATGAAAGCTGATCTAGTACCCCAGCAAGTATGCTGACCCTTAGTAACGACCTAGAAACAGGGACGATTTCCAGTCACAGTTGAGTCAACGAGCCAATTTGAGCTAATCCCAAATTGGACAATACCACACGAGTAGACACAAAAGTGATTTGCTGGCTCAAGACTGTCTGACCTTAATTACAGAAGTGGGCACAAGCACCTTTGCTCCTCCCTTGCAACAAATAGTATACGTGAAGTTTATTTTAGTAAGTAAACTTTAAGTAAACGTCGAGTTCAATTAAAGTTCTAGTAGTATACTTGTATTCATTCCATCCATCCATCCATCCAGTCATCCATTCATCCATCCATCCATCCATCCATCCATCCATCCATCCAGTCATCCATCCATCCATTATCCGAACCGCTTATCCTGCTGTCAGGGTGGCGGGAATGCTGGAGCCTATCCCAGCAGTCACTGGGCGGCAGGCGGGGAGACACCCTGGACAGGCCGCCAGGCCGTCACGTGTAAGTATACTTAAGTATAATTTTGTTTAGTATATCTCTGATAAGTACTTAAAAAGTAAACTGAAAGTATACTCACTGATTTTTTTTGTTGTTAGTTTAAAATAAGCATCCTAATAGTACACTTGAATAAACCACTTCTTTTGTAAGGGTCGACAGCGTCACTGTCGTGCCAGTAATGACAGTAAAGCACACTCCCTCGTTTAATTCTGCTTAATTGTTTTGCTTTAGAACATAAAACTGTTTTATGTTTTTGGATGACTTGAAATATTCTGAAGCCCAGTAATTGAATCGCCGTCCACCGTCTACAGCCGTCTGACCGGAAGTAAGCGTGAACTAAACGTGACCTTTGCATGTATGCAGTGTCATATCTTCTATTGCTCTGAGCCAGAGGGCACGAGTTAAGAGGAAACGTGAGATTTGGGGTTATAATGGAGGATACACATATGGAAATGTCGCACAATAGCCTGCTTATTATGGCTGAGCGGTTTATCCACAGATCTAGATTTGTTAATGCCAGGCCGCTGTTCTTAGGCTTCACGAATGAATGAATGAATTGTAAGAAAGCGCCGACATGTATCCAAACCAAACAAGCTTCGACTATTGACAAAAACAGACCTATTGATCCCTTATTAGACTTCTCTCTTTTTGTGTTATTTTTTTAATTGTTTTGTGAGATACTAAAAGAGATGTAACAGCTCAGTCTGAGCTGTACTATTTGATAATTTGTTATTGCCGCGGCCAGCTTCGTTTATGTAATAAAAGGTATTCAAAAAAAAGAACTAAAAGGAAAACGTCGTTTTTCCTCCGCATCTTGGACTACGTTTCCCGTGGAGCACCGGGAGTGGGCGTGTCTTTCTGAAGGCTGCCACTGCCGAGCGGGCGAGCGGTCGGGGGGGCGGAGCCACTGCCGAGCGAGCGGGCGGGGGGGCGGAGCCACTGCCGAGCGACCGAGCGAGCGGACGAGCGGGGGGGGCGGAGCCCCCGCCGGGCGGGCGGAGGCGGAGGCGGCGCCAGCCCCGTCTTCCTCTCAGTCGGGACTCTTCAGAAACTTCACGCAGAGGCGAGTCGGGTGTGGTTACGAGCGTGTGATATCTCACCGGAGGGGGGGGACGAAAGGAAACGCAATAACGGCACCACAACTTGAAAAGCGACCCGCGAACCGGAGAGAAAACCGAGCCGAGGAGAAACCGGTCCAGTCCGCTCCCGCGGAGGGTTCATGAATGTAGGTCCGACGAGCCGCTGGCCACCCGGAGTCCGCCCGCTCGGTCTCAACAGCTGGGACGCTTCTGGCCCCGAACTTCGCCTTGTCCTTCCTTCCGCGGGGTGACCTGCGCGTGAGCGGTCGGCGGTGGACTTCCGCTCGTGTCTTGTCCAAAAAAAAAAAAAAAAATCTCCAACGTCGGGAAAAGTTTTTTTTCCCCAAAGTTTTCTCCCCCTCTTTTTCCCAGCTCGCTCGTCTCCCGCTGGAAGCCCCCCCTCCCGCAGACGTTGGCCTGCTGAGCGGACGGCGAGTCAGTCCTCTCGGTGTGTTGCGCGTTGTGTGGAAGTTGTCTTGTTGGGGGGAAACCGCGTTCAGCGCGCGTGACCGAATTTATTATTGTTTATTTCTTATTTTCCCGGCTTGGGTGTGTGTGTGTGTTGACTGTTCCCCCCTGTCTGGCGGATGAAATAAAACCGCGTCACGCTCGTCGAGTCTTGGAAGCAGAAGAAGAAAAAAGAAAAGGGGAAGTGTCCGAATTTGGCTCGAGGAGGAAAAGCGTTCCTTTCGGAGAATCGAGGCTCGCGGGTTCGAGGCTGCCCTCTCGCAGGAGACGAAGCCACGCATTTCTCCGGCGTTATCGGGAACCGGAAAGCAGCAGACCTGAAGCGCGCACTGGGAACCATGGGTTGTACAGTCAGCCAGGAAGATAAAGCCGCGGCCGAGAGGTCCAAGATGATCGACAAAAACCTCCGGGAGGATGGAGAGAAGGCGGCGAGGGAGGTGAAACTGCTGCTGTTGGGTAAGTAGTGTAACGCGGTTGTTTTCTTGCCCGGTGCGGGATTCGATACGGGGTGCAAGGCGACATCACTAACCGCTCGGCTAAAGGGCCGGACCCCTTAGCTAGGGGCTAATGTGTCTTATTTGTAGTTTACAGTAGGTTATAACCCACCTATGTCACGCCTGTGCGGCGGAGGGGGGCGAGGAAACACGGCCAACATGAGCGGTGGTCCCCCACCAGAAACACGACCCTGACCCCAGCACTGTTCACCAGCTTAGAGAGGCAGATGTTTAGATGGGAGTCGGTGGCTTGTGAAGAACCAGTCCACGTTCTCTCAGTGGAGGCCCTGTTAAGACCAAAGGGGACACTGGAAAGTGTGACTCCTCACTTGAACGCCCCAGTAAGGTTTGTTTTGACTCGAAACAGCTGGGGACCTTTCAGTTTTCTACCCGGGTCATTTGAAATGTAGTCGTTACTCTTAAACAAACCTTGTGTGGCCCTCCACTCAGCAGCCCACCATTGTGACCTTACCTGGCCTGACCCGTTCAGGGCATGTCCCGTTGCCGCTGGCCCGGTTAAAACACTTGGAAAATAAGCTCCTGAAAAACATGACCTGGAAACATGGCCAACATGAGCGGTGGCTACCACCAGAAACACGGTGCTGACCTCAGCACCGGTCACCATCTTAGGAAGTCAGATGTTAAGATGGGAGTCGGTGAATTATGAAGAACCAGTCAAAGTTCTTTCAGTGGAGGCCTTGTTAAAACCAAAGGGGACATTGGAGCATTCGGTGACTCCTCACCGAATGCTCCAGTAAGGTTTAGTTGAACTTGAAAACAGCTTGGGTTAAATTAAGCGGCCCTTTCAATTTTCTACCCCGGGTCATTTGAAATACAGTGCTACTCTTAAACAAACCTTGTGCGGCCCCCATTCAGCGGCCTGACATTGTGACCTTACCTGGCCCGACCTGAGCCGAGCTGTTTTTGGGACAAAACAAATAGGCATCATAAACACCACGTATGGTTGAAGTAGACGTCATGTTCAGTGCATGTCCCATTGCCACTGGCCCGGTTAGTACTTAGAAATTAAGCTCGTCAAAAACATTAGGTGGCTCAATGGCCATGCGGTGATAGTGGCCAGTGTCATTTGCCGGGGCAAATGTTCTTTGGGCGCTCTCTTTGCCCTGTTTTGTCCAGCATTGACAGACAGTAGCCGCCCTCCTCCTCCTCCTCCCCCGCCCATGTGTATTTTGCCTTTACTTCTGGCACTCAACAGCAACGATAAAGCTTAGCGTTGAGCAAGTTTTTAGACCAGTGAACTGCAGCGAAGGTCAAGACCCCGGGGTTTCGCTGTGGTTCAGCAACCCCGTCTTGGGAAATCCTTTGGCAGTCGTTGAACCCTGTGTCAGAATGTGCAGTCAAACTGTGTTCTGAGACGCATAACGGCTTGCCTTAAGTTCTGTTCTTGGCCGGGTGCTTGACATTATAGTATTCAACTTTTGTAGTAAGTGCTGTGGCGACAAGTGACTAATTTAAAAAAAATTTTTTTTTAGTAAAACTAAAAAGCCACACTAGTTCACTGAGATGTTAGACTTTACGGCAGAGGTGTCAATTGAAATAGTCTGATTTGCAGTGGCTTAGGCCCACCAGAGACACAGCGGTGTCTGGGTTGATAATGACGGTGCTACTGTTTGAACAGCTCTGTGTTCCCAGCACTGGCTAAAACACACCCATAGAGACAGACACACACACACACACACACACTCACACTCACAAGCCAGCAGCTGATGGCAAGCATTGCTCAGTATAAAACAAAGTGATTGGGGGCCCAGGTACTGAGATTTCCCACTTGTGTTTGTGGTAGCTTTACCTCTGAACAGGGTGGAGATTCCCACGAAAATGCATCATGCACTAAGTCACCGGGCCGAGTCCTGAAATACTACATTGGTAGACCATTGACTAGTTGTGATTGTCTTGTGATTTCAGGAACAAGTTTCATTGACTTTTTCAAAAACATTGTATGGGCTGTTGGCAAACCTCAAAAAACAAGGAAGTGGCAAGTTGTACTCTTAGATGTTTGCTCTTCTTATTGCATTTGTAGACTGTAGGTTAAAAGCTTTTTCTTGTGTCCGATGTTTCAAGCATTAATAATTGCACAGCGAACGCGGAGACTGTATTTTGCTTCGGACAGTGTTGACACGAGCTCATCGAATATTAATTCGGGGTTTAAATGCTCAGGATCCTTTGAAATTAAATTCAGACTCGATGCAGTGTAAACTATTTCAGCGCGTGCTATGTGCAACCAAACAGAGTCTGTGTGGACTAGAGAATGTGGAGAATTTTAGAGAAATTAGGAAAAAAGAGACTATCCTCTTGTCAAGGGTGCAGCCCTTGTTGAGATCTTTCCAGAGACATGCTTCACTTTTCAAGGACAGGGTTTGAAAGAATCAATACTTGGCGTGACCATATTGGTACAGCACTGTGGGGCCAAGTATCATTTGGTTATCTGTCATAACCTATGGCCATGAGCTTTGGGTAGTGACCAAAAGGGTGAGATCACAGAAACAAGCGGCCGACATGAGTTTCCTCCGTAGGGTGTCTGGGCTCAGCCTCAGAGATAGGGTGAGGAGCTCGGACATCCGGAGGGAGCTCGGAGCAGAGCCGCTGCTCCTTCGCGTTGAAAGGAGCCAGTTGAGGTGGTCCGGGCATCTGATTAGGATGCCTCCTGGGCACCTTCCTTTGGAGGTTTTCCCGGGGCACATCCAACTGGGGGGAGACCCCGGGGGCAGACCCAGAACTCGCTGGAGGGGGACTACATGTCCAATCTGACCTGGGAACGCCTTGGGATCCCCCAGGGTGAGCTGGAGGGCGTCGCTGGGGGAGAGGGACGTCTGGAGTGCCCTACTTAGCTCGCTGCCACCGCGAGCCGACCCCGGAGAAGTGGCTGATGATGAGATGAGACGTTATAACCTCCCATCGCTATATAAAGTACAGTCTGTTCTGTGTAATTGCCTGACTGTTTAAAGTGGGATTACACTGTGGAGAGCTGGCCAGCTGTGCATGCCACATATCACAAGTGTGTCTGTGAAAGCAACACTAAAGACAAAATAACGCCGCGATTCTACGGGTGAACACAAGCTGAGTCGTGTTTGTGTGTGTGTGTGTACGTGCACGTGTGTCCTCTTGACGTCTGTAGTTGGTTGGATGGTAGGTTCCTTACTTGCACCTCTGGTTAGAAGGCTAATTACACACCCCGCTCTGCACCGTAGCTTTCATATGGGTAATTACTGTCTGGTGTAGCATGTGGGGGGCTAAGAGGAATTTGCATTGGGGATCGGTATCACACGACCCAAAAGAAAAACCCTCCCTTCACTTGGCGCGGTGCAAAAACCTGCCCTGGCATGTGAAGGCAGCTCGCTAATAAAAACCCAGAGTATCTTGTGGCGGAAATGTGGGTTTTTTTTTTTAGAAGTGAACTCTAGACACCACCTATCAGAGAAGTAGTGCAGTTGTGGTGCGTTGTGAGTATGGCTTCTGTTGCACAATGGCTGCTAGGTTTGCTGTGTTTCTCCTCTTGATAATGCGTTCCTATCAAAGATGCCTACATTTAAAAAGGAGAGCCGTGTGAGCCATGCCGCGGGTTGCATAACATTTGAGAGATATGGCGCATGGGGAAATCTTCTCCTATGTGACCCATGGCGTTCTCAGCTGAAGAGCCCCCCAAACCTGTAGAGTGTTTGGCGAGGGGCGTGGTCGGAGGTGTGACGTCCAGCCCGGCGCTCGTGACCTCGCGCTAAGCGTCTCTCGGCCCTCTTGACATCCGCTGCAGGCTTTGGGGAAACCAGCAGGACGAGGGCGAAGAACGGCTTCGCTACTTCCTCCTCACGGCCACGGCGGGGATCTGCTGTCTAATAGAGCACGTCTTATGAAATACACCCACACACACACAGAGCCCTCCCTCCCTCCTCCTCCTCCCCCTCCCCCAAAGTAAATTGAAGAGGCTTGGGAGAAGTCGAAGTGCTGTGGGGTTTAAGATGAGGGACAGGCCCAGCTGGCTATTTATAGACGGATGTGAGGAAGTGGTGGACCTCTTTCCCCAACATCTCTGGCTCGGGGCCTTCCTTCCTTCTGACAGCTAATGCAGCCTGCTGCTTTACACGTCTCACCTGGTCCGAACAGCTGAACGGGCTCAGATAGTCCCATCGCTACTGCTTTCATTCGATTACAGAGGTGGCAAAAAGAAAAGAAGGCCGTGTCGGATTGTTTTGCCTCGTCGGTCGTCCCCGTGGGAATCCGTCGGTGGGCCTGACGTAGCCGCGAGGAGCGCCCGCCTCCAAGGCCTTGGCCTCGGAAGGCCTCGGCCTTTGCCGACACGAAACGCACATTCACCGGATTCCCTTTAGATTGCGGACTTTGACCGGCATCTAATCTTAAACTAGAGCTGCAATAAATTTTACTGCTCGCTTCAGTAAATCTTGTTCTTTTTTTTTCTTTTTTTTTTTCCATCAAAATTTCGAACCTCTTTCCAGTTCAGCTGGAATGGAAATTTTCTTTTTGGCAGCTTCGCTGCGCTTTAACTTTGTGTGAGAACGGCAGCACGGTTGTTGATGTGAACGTTTCTGAAGTGTTCACATGTGACACACACACCCACGCACGCACACACACACACACACACACACACACACACACACACACACACACACACACACACACACACACACACACACACACACACTTTTGTCATTGTTGATGTACAACATCAATTATGCCGTGTAGCCAGACATTGCATGCAGTTATGTAAATAGGTTGGCATGAGGGATGCATGTTCTCTGCAGCCACAGAACACAGGGATGCACAGCTCACTTATGAGTGTGTGTGTGTGTATGTGTGTATATATATATATATATATATATATATATATATATATATATATATATATATATATATACATACAGTGCATGGTGGAGAAATACTGGCAAAGTTGTGCACATTAAAAGAATCTGTGCACCAAATACGTGAGTAGGATTCAGGACCTGAAGTCCGCAGTCGAATCTGTGTTGTCTCTCTCTCTCTCTCTCTCTCTCTCTCTGTTGCTCTCTCTCTGTCGCTCTCTCTCTCTCTGTCGCTATCGCTCTCACTCTCTCTTTCTCTCCGTCGCTCTGTCTCTCTTGCTATCTCTCTCGCTCTCTCTTTCTCTCTCTCTTTCTCTCTCTCCGTCGGGGTCCTCCCTATGTTCCCCGGGTCCTATAGTCCCCGGGTCCTATGTTCCCCGCTTTGTATGAGACCGGGGAATATCGGACCTTTTTGTATACAGAGGGCCCTATATTCCCCACTTTTCCCCAAAAGGGTCCTATGTTCCCCGTTTTGTATGTGCAGGGGAACATAGGACCTTTCTTTATAAAAAGGGTCCTATGTTCCCCTAGGGCACCCGGGGAACATAGGACCCTTTTTATAAAGAAAGGTCCTATGTTCCCCGGTCAGCAGGTTTGACGCTGTTTGGCGCAAAAAGTGCATTTTCAATAATGCATTATTTAGGGCAGATTATTAAGAAGACAATGAATCATACGATTTCTATTTTTATATCACAAAAACGAATTCACAAAGTCCAGGTTGGCTAAAGTATGTGGAAACTTTAGACACTACACCAATTTCAATTTATTAGGCTATAGCTTACATTTGGGCGCATAACCCACCGCGGTAGTTCTCTGATATTTATGCGCGAAATGTGTCACTTACCGAGGAAAATGCGCCTCGCCGAGTAGGTGAGCTGGCTCGTCTGTGTCTGAATGTAATATAGTAAGCCTATGTTCCTTGAGCAACTGTACCCGGGCATAGCTCAGTCGGTAGAGCTCTCGCCTATGGATCGCAAGGTCGTGAGTTCGATCCCGGGTGCCGCCAACTCAGCGTATGAGTAGCACATTGTGCGAGAAGTGCTGGGAGCTGAGGATAGGTGTTGTGTTCCGTCCTCAGCAGTCCATCTCCCAGAGGTCTAGCGCATTGTACCAGGGATAGACTCCTGCAAAAGCTGGCTGATACCGACAAGAGGCCAATTCCGACCCACTTCTTCTATGTTCCCTAGAAAGCCGTCGTTCCCATTATAACCACACCAGCTTATTGGGAAAAGCATCTGACAGATATTAGATAGAAACCATCTGCTCAGTAAGGCCCTTTAAGCATCATAATTGTAATGATAATAATAATAACATAATAATAACAATAATTGTCATGTACCGGTTCTGCATGTAAGGGCACCCGTATGTATGTG
Source organism: Lampris incognitus (assembly GCF_029633865.1). NCBI lineage: Eukaryota > Metazoa > Chordata > Actinopteri > Lampriformes > Lampridae > Lampris > Lampris incognitus. The sequence continues at coordinate 89,598,453 of NC_079212.1, read as the reverse complement.
ACGTCACCTGTTGACGTGGGAGAAGCGCGAGGAATATTGTTCGGGCAGTCTTGCAATACGGTGGAATAAAGCAAGCCACGTTAGGCATTGTGTAATAACGGTGTGCCTGATCATTTATAATCAATGACACCTAAATAAGCATATAGGTGGGAATAACGGATCAGAACAATAATAAGGATAATAATAATAGCGTAATAATAATGATGATGATGATAATAATAATAATAAGGATAATAATAACAATATAGCCTTATATTAGAAATGCTAAAAATCGGGTAATTGAAATATTTATAATTATAAAGTAGGCTAATAAGGCATGGTAATAACAATAAAATAATAACAATATCTGCCTGGTCTCTTAAGATTCTAAGATGCTGTATGCTACAGAAATAACGGGACATGGGCCTAGGCTAATGAATACGCCTTTTTGACAAAATATGAATGAAAGGCTAATCAACAACGCTAAAGCTGAATCACAAAACACATATTGCTCGAAAAATAATTTATAAATAGCCAAATGCACACATGATTTCGAGTTTGGAAATATTTAAGACTTGTCGTGGATGTGTGGTCATCTGCACGCAAGTTTCCTGGCGTTCTAAACCACATGATCAAAATTCACCAATGTCTAAACCGCCCGCCAACTTGCAACAATTTGCAACAATCGGTTGTTATCGGTGATAACTCGTGGACTCACTGTCATGTGCTTACTAGCCTACAAGAAGACAAACAATGGCGATAGTTATGGATGGTGATCGAGGGGGCAAAGTGTTGGTACATGAGAACTTCAGATATCAGAAGCACCGCACCAATCAAGACACCATTAGATGGAGGTGCTGGAGGTGGAACTGTAGAGTGCCGCTGATCACAAATAGATTTGAAGTGGAGGACGTGGATGCTAACATTATTGTGCACGATGTTGGGGAACACGTGCATCCCCCTGACGGAGAAATGGTGCACCGTGCAGAATTCCGACAGGGGGTGATTGCAGAAGTTGCGAGGGAGCCAACAGTCCCAATAAGAAGGATCTATAATGCGCAAAGGGTCCTGCAGCGTCGGCAATGTCAAATCCAGGGTTTTAGCCCCTCTTTGTTGAGTAGCCTAATGGACTAGGACTACTCATTTTGATTTTTTGAAGAAGAAAAAAGCCTTAACGTTAGGCTAGTTAGGCCTTGGAGATTTTTGTTTTAGACCATGCCTTTTCTGGGGGGCTTCTGCCATAGACCAACCCTTTTTCAGCCAAGCTTTTACTAGAAGCATTTTGTTATTAATAGCCTATTATCAGCATTACTATTGATAGTATTGTGCCTGTAATTGTTATTTTTTATTATGCCTCTTTTATAATTAGGCTATTATTATTATTATTATCATTATTAGGCTGTTATTATTATTATTATTATGTATTATTTCTTATTATTATTATTGGTATTATTACTATTACTATTATTATTATTATTATTATTATTATTATTAAAGAAGAACATCAAAGGATGTAAGGTAGCACTCATCAAATGAAAAAAAAAGACACAATTCTCTATTTTACCATTTCATTGTTTGGCATCAGTCATTAACTTGGCCGGGTGGTCTTCTTCAGAAACCTTAATGACTGATGCCAGACAATAAAATGGTGAAATAGAGGACTGCCTCTGTTATTTTCTTACCATTTGGTGAGTGTTACCTTACATCCTTTGATGTTCGTCTTTGATTCATGTTTTTGGTTTAGCACCTCCACAAGCCTTTAGTTTTTTGAGAAGCACATATTATTATTATTGGGCAATTAGCCTATTGTGTAAGGTAGGCGGCCCCCGTTGATGGATACTTTGTGCTGGTCCTAAATTTCAAGTCCTGGTCTAAGTTCTCTGCCTAAAAAGTTCATCATTAAAGTCTTTTTGAAAGAAAGTCTGCCAAGTGATTTAATATGGAAAACGAACTGCAAAGTAACAAGAAAGTGGCTGAAGTGTCCAGTGCTGTGCAAATTGAACTTTGAGCGAAGGTGGAAATGGCTAGGTTATACTGGTAGGCGGGCCTACTGCAAGACAAACTTGCGTTGGTTGCCGACTGTCCATGCTGAGCCGGAGAGCCAACTAACTAGGCCTACTGCAGTAAATATTGGTAAGAAATAACAATAAAGCAAATTACAGCCTCCTCTATAGGCCGAATTTGGATACACACTCAAGGTGGCCTGCGATATACAACAGCCAACAATGGTAATACGGCCTAATTTAATCAGCGGAGGAATAGATTATCGTAGCCTACATCTCAGCCTTGACCCCAGTTTTTATTATTTTGGACCCGTTAAGGAAATTAATTTGCAAAAAGGGTTCTAAGTTCCCCGGTTTGTTCCTCGATTGGCAATAGCGGGGAATATAGGACCCTTTATTTGGAAAAAGGTCCTATGTTCCCCTGGAAACAGCGGGGAATATAGGACCCTTTTTCCAAAAGAGGGTCCTATGTTCCCCGGTGTCTATTGCAACGGGGATTATAGGACCTTTTTAGGGGAAAACGGGGAATATGGGACCCTTTTTTTTCGAAAGGGTCCTATGTTCCCCGATCGGGGAACATAGGACCCGGGGAATATAGGACCCGGGGACTATAGGCACGGCCCCTCTCCGTCACTCTGTCTCTCTTGCTCTCTCTCGCTCGCTGTCTCTCTTTCTCTCTCTCTCACTCGCTTGCTCTCTGTCGCTCTCTCTCTGTCGCTCTCTCTCTCTTGCTCTCTCTCTGTCGCTCTGTCTTTGTCGCTATCACTCTCACTCTCTCTCTGTCGCTCTGTCTCGCTATCTCTCTCGCGCTCTCTTTCTCTGTCGCTCTGTCTCTCGCTATCTCTCTCGCGCTCTCTTTCTCTCACTCACTCTCTTTCTCTTGCTCTCTGTCTCTCTCTCGCTCTCACTCTCTCTGTCGCTCTCTCTCTGTCACTCTGTCTCTCTTCCTCTCTCTCTCGCTGTCTCTCTTACTCTCTCTCTCTCCCTGTCGCTCTCCCTCTCTCTCTTGCTCTCAGTTGCTCTCTCTCTCTCTCTGTCGCTCTCTCTCTCTGTCTCTTGCAGCGCAGTGGTCTGTTTGGCAGGAATGAAGTGGTGAACTGAACAAGAATGAAACAAAGCATGGCTCCGTCGGCCTCCAGCCGAGGAATGCTGCTCATATTCTCGGCACGGAGCTGACAGGCTCCGGTGGAAACACAGCTGATACGACAGCCACGTTCCCGGATTCCCGCTGGGAGTGAGGGAGCATTGTTTCCCTGTGACATGATATATAAGGAGATACAAAGTTTCACGCAACATCGGTTCAATTTATTGCTTCTTTCAAGAGGGAGGCCCGGGTGGCGTTATGTTCCGAATGGTCACCGCAGCATCGCTGCAGCATGTAATGTTGTGCGTTAGCTTTGCCGCGTTGCCGGCGGCTGTTTTTAGTCACTTGACAAGGCGTCAAGGAGTTGACCTCGGATAGAAGGTGTGACAACAACTGCACGTCTTGTCTTGCTCTGCGGGGGACATGCTATACATGTTTCCAGGCTAAAGACATGGGATTTGAAGAGAGAAGTCCATGTTGCAGGAGCCAGTTTCCCCAACACTTATATGAAACAACAGGGGATTTATTTTAAAATGGTCAACACGAGGACATGATACCTGACTAATAGTCGTGTCCTCTTTCCTTTTTTAAAAAATTTTCGACCCCCCCCCCCTTTTCTCCCAGTTGCATCCGGCCATTTACCCCAATCTTCCGAGCCGTCCCGGTCGCTGCTCCACCCCTTCTGCCGATCTGGGGAGGGCTGCAGACTACCACACGCCTCCTCCCATACATGTGGAGTCGCCAGCTGCTTCTTTTCACCTGACACTGAGGAGTTTTGCCAGGGGGACGTAGCGCGTGGGAGGATCACGCTACCCCCCCCCCCCGCAGTTCCCCTCCCCCCTCGAACAGGCGTCCCGACCTACCAGAGGAGGCGCTAGTGCAGCATACCCAAATCTGGCTTCCAACCCGCAGACACGGCCTAATGTGTCTGTAGGGACGCCCGACCAAGCCGGAGGCAACGCGGGGATTCGAACCGGCGATCCCCATGTTGGTAGGCAACGGAATAGATCGCTACGGTACCCAGACTCCCGTCCTCTTACCTTTTAATAAGTGTGAGGCAGTTCACACCCTTATCTGCCTGTTAACATCCTGGAACCACAAAAGGGCCCAGTTAATGTTAGCCCGCTTAAATGTTAACGTTAATCGTGCATGCGGTGATTAAAAGCTAACGGGCATGTGTTGCACCAGGTGTAAAACAATGTGCAGCAGTGTTTCTGCACATTAATCTCATCTGTGTACTATTACAGTGACGCAAGTAGGGGCTGCAGTAGCTTCTGTAGTATAAGGAAGTTAACTTCCCTGCTTGCACCCGTCACCACTGTACCTAAAGTCTAAAAAAGAAGTTGCGACTAGAGGTATGCTAACTTGCACTTACTTCATTAGTACTGTGCTGTTATGTTTTGAGCCGGTTATGTCACCCAGAAATGGAAGGAAATTCTCTTAAATCTGTTAAGCAGAAGTTTTCCTGCTGAACAGCTGCAGGTAAGAGTGTAAAACCCCAACCCTGGCCTGCGGTGACTTGTTTTAACCCAAAACATCACACACAACACACGTTTTGAGTACAAAGATCAACGTAATGCTTCACTCGTGTACCGTTGAGCCGCTCATGTTTTAGGAAAATGATCTGTTCCCACCCAGTTACCCCCGGGGGTGCCCCATAGTTATCACTACTACAACAGTAGGATAACCAAGAAGTCTGGTGCACTTGTCCCGCTGTCTCTCCTGAGTGATTTTCTTTCCCCACCCCTGCTTGTTGGAGAGCACAGTTGGTTTATTTTGATTTTTTTCTCCTCCTTTTACTCCCCAATTGTATCCGGCCAATTACCCCACTCTTCCGAGCCGTCCTGGTCGCTGCTCCACCCCCTCTGCCGATCCGGGGAGGGCTGCAGACTACCACATGCCTCCTCCCATACATGTGGAGTCACCAGCCGCTTCTTTTCACCTGACAGTGAGGAGTTTCACCAGGGGGACGTAGCGCGTGGGAGGATCACTCTATCCCCCCCCCCCCCACCCCGAACAGGCGTCCCAACCGACCAGAGGAGGCGCTAGTGCAGCGACCAGGACACATACCCACATCCGGCTTCCCACCCGCAGACACGGCCAATTGCGTCTGTAGGGACGCCTGACCAAGCCTGAGGCAACATGGGGATTCTAACCGGCGATCCCCGTGTTGGTAGGCAACGGAATAGACCGCCACGCCACCCGGATGCCCACCACAGTTGTTTCATGCATGTGTTTTCTCATCGCCCATAGTGAATAAAAGCAGCAGTTGATCACAGATGCTATGCCAACTGCATTTATTTCGACAGCGAGTGCTGCGGCAGATTTCAAAAGGCCGCCTCTTCCTGCGAGTTCCTGGGACCAACCCGTACCTTCAGCTTTCTTTAAAACGCTTTGACGAGGCTTCCTTCCCAGAGCTCAGCACAACAGACTCGCCATTGATCCGCGAGTCGGCGGTCCTATTGACCGGCCCAGCCGCAGCTGCTGCCACAAGTGAAAGCCGTCAGTGCAAGCAGGACCGAGACTGAAACTCGAGCAATATCTCTAGCCCTCTTTCTCACCACCTCCTTCCAACTGCTCCCAAAATGTTGATAATATTTGATAGTACCAAACCCGGGGATTTTATTGTACTGTTTTAGTGTACTGGAATCCGATCAGGAATGCAAAAAAAGAAAAGAAAAGGGGGGGTAGGAAAACCACTATCTGTCATTATAGACAAATAGGAATTTGGCCGCAAACGCAAAATTCTGGGTGAACCTCAACTAAAAATATGAAAGCTCCGTTCACATATAACATGTGTCGCCCCTTTACAGCATGTAAAGGTTGCAATTTGGTTGCACACTGCGTAACAAAACTAAAAAAAGACTGCTCCGGCACCCACAAGCCTGCAGTAGAGTCGTCTATGAGGAATAGAAACTCGAGGAGCCAGCCTCTATTGCTAGTCTGTTGGTGCGGTCAATGCCGTGTAGAGGCAGAGCTTCTTCTCTCTCATTATAGCTTGTGGCTGATTTTCTTCTTCTTCTCCCCCCCCCCCTTGTAGTGGGTGTTTGCTGTAATTACGGTAGTCTGATTACACAGAGGCAGATCTCTTCAGATGGGCCGCTGTAGACGGACCTGCTCTGGGGGTAGAAACAAACCTGGCCTGCGAGCCATCAAATCCTGTGAAATTCCATGACCCTCGAGCGGAATGTGATTGTAAATGGTATTCACAACGGGTTGATGTTCCTCCAGCCCGACCCGAGAGGAAGATTCCCGTTTTTGTTGTTGTTGTATTTGTTAATTGAGCTACTGCCCTGCATGTTGTGTAAGACATGACCTTGTTTACTCAGCAAGGCTGTGCTGACCAATTAAGTGTGTGGCATACTGGGTAGGAGGTTTGGTGTGTGTGTGTGTGTGTGGGGGGATGCTGAGCGTGGTGCAATTACAGGAGGGAGAGCTCTGAAGATAAAGCCTGCTCCTACAGACCGTTTGTCTCGGCGTGAGTCCACAGGGAGCCAGCTGCACCGTCCACTCGGCTCTGATAGGAAAGCGAGTCCACCACTTCCTCTACACACGCTACACAGCATTGCTCTATCCGCCCCCCCGCCCCCCACCCCACTGTTTCATAAGAGCATCAGAACACCATACTGGCGGAGTATTTTAGCAGTAGTGAAGGTCGGGCGGAAGTGTCAAGTCATCTGTGAGTGTGTTACTTAGACCCTGGTTATGGGAAGTTATCACTTGAAGGCAATATTCCAATTAAAGCATTTTAGATGGTTAGAAATAAGATTTCTCTAATATCCTGGAATGCATAGATTATTCATTCATTCATTCATCCATTTATTTATTTACCCCCCCTTCTCCCCTATTATATCCGGCCAATTGCCCCACTCTTCTGAGTCATCCTGGTCTCTGCTGCACCCCCTCTGCCGATCCAGGGAGGGCTGCAGACTGCCACATGCCTCCCCCCATACATGTGGAGTCGCCAGCCGCTTCTTTTCACCTGACAGTGAGGAGTTTCTCCAGGGGGACATAGCGCGTGGGAGGATCACGCTATCCCCCCCCCCCCAGTTCCCCCTCCCCACCCTGAACAGGCGCCCTTAACCGACCAGAGGAGGCGCTAGTGCAGTGACCAGGGCACATGGCCACATCCGGCTTTCCACCCGCAGACATGGCCAATTGTGTCTGTTGGGCCGCCTGACCAAGCTGGAGGCAACACAGGGATTCGATTCGGCGATCCCTGTGTTGGTAGGCAACGGAATAGACCGCTACGCTACCCGGAGGCCTTAAGGCAGTATTCCAATTAAAGCATTTTGGATGGGTAGACACAAGAGTTCTCTAACATCCTGGATGTGTTGGTAGTTGGACTGGTGATGTAATAACATACTCTCCCAACGCTTCCTGTCGCTGTCTCATCGTGACAGTGACTGTTCTGGAGCGAGCACATCACATCATTTCACCTTATTTGTCTGGTGGGGACGAGGAGACTGTTTTAGTTTGATACAGAGATTAAAGGCACCCACACCCACCCTCTCTTTTAAGCTTTCTACATGAATTAGGAACAGTGTTTTTTTGTTTGTTTTTATCAACAAATCAGGTGTTTACCTACTTGCCCGGTGGGCAGAATAAGGGCTAGTTTGTCACCAAGTCGGCGATACGCCTGTCGGATATCTGCACTCTGCTGAGTGCACTCTTCTAGTTATCTTTAGTTTTCAACAAGTCCTCCAACCCGTACGACCACATGGGTCGTTTGTCCTCTAATACGACCCACAGGAGCGTTTTCTAAATTTGCGCCCCCTACCGGCGGCAGGAGGTATGCTACAGATACTTTTTGCCTCTGTGCATTGTGGGTTTTTAAAACCATTTGAGAGCAATAGAATATGTAGTCAGTGTGTTTTTGTGTTGTTTCGCCATCTAGTGTAGTAAGTAAGATTGCTATCGGCAGCATGTTTACCTATGAATAACGTTATAAGATCTAACTTAGCGTTAGCCAATAGTTAGAAAGTCAGCTTGCATGGGCATTATAACCGCTATGTGAATCCCCCCCCCCTTTATCTCCCCAATTGTACCCAGCCAATTACCCCACTCTTCCGAGTCGTCCTGGTCACTGCTCCAACCCCTTTGTCGATCTGGGGAGGGCTGCAGACTACCACATGCCTCCTCCGATACATGTGGAGTCGCCAGTCGCTTCTTTTCACCTGACAGTGAGGAGTTTCACCAGGGGGGCGTAGCGCGCGGGAGGATCACGCTATTCCCCCTAGTTCCCCCTCCCCTCCGAACAGGCAACCCGCAGAGGGGTCCTCCCTATAGTCCCCGGGTCCTATAGTCCCCGGGTCCTATGTTCCCCGCTTTGTATGAGACCGGGGAATATCGGACCTTTTTGTATACAGAGGGCCCTATATTCCCCACTTTTCCCCAAAAGGGTCCTATGTTCCCCGTTTTGTAGGTGCAGGGGAACATAGGACCTTTCTTTATAAAAAGGGTCCTATGTTCCCCGGGTGCCCTAGGGGAACATAGGACCCTTTTTTTAAAGAAAGGTCCTATGTTCCCCGGTCAGCAGGTTTGACGCTGTTTGGCGCAAAAAGTGAATTTTCAATAATGCATTATTTAGGGCAGATTATTAAGAAGACAATGAATCATACGATTTCTATTTTTATATCACAAAAACAAATTCACAAAGTCCAGGTTGGCTAAAGTATGTGGAAACTTTCGACACTAAACCAATTTCAACTTATTAGGCTATAGCCTATATTTGGGCGCATAACCCACCCCGGTTTTTTATATCACAAAAATGAATTCATAACGTCCAGGTTGGCTAAAGTATGTGGAAACTTTCGACACTAAACCAATTTCAACTTATTAGGCTATAGCCTATATTTGGGCGCATAACCCACCCTGGTAGTTCTCTGATATTTATGCGTGAAATGTGTCACTTATCGAGGAAAATGCGCCTTGCCGAGTAGGTGAGCTGACTCGTCTGTGTCTGAATGTAATATAGTAAGCCTATGCTCCTTGGGCAATTGTACCCAGGCATAGCTCGGTCGGTAGAGCTCTCGCCTATGGATCGCAAGGTCGTGAGTTCGATCCCGGGTGCCGCCAACTCAGCGTATGAGTAGCACATTGTGCGAGAAGTGCTGGGAGCTGAGGATAGGTGTTGTGTTCCGTCCTCAGCAGTCCATCTCCCAGAGGTCTAGCGCATTGTACCAGGGATAGACTCCTGCGTAAGCTGGCTGATACCGACAATAGGCCAATTCCGACCCACTTCTTCTATGTTCCCTAGAAAGCCGTCGTTCCCATCATAACCACACCAGCTTATTGGGAAAAGCATCTGACAGATATTAGATAGAAACCATCTGCTCATTAAGGCCCTTTAAGCATCATAATTGTAATGATAATAATAATAATAATAACATAATAATAATAATAATGATAATAGCCTAATAATAATAATAATAATGTTGATGATGATGATGATGATAATAATAATAACAATACAGCCTTATATTAGAAATGCTAAAAATTGGATAATTGAAACATTTATAATTATAAAGTAGGCTAATATAGCATGGTAATAACAATAAAATAATAACAATATCTGCCTGGTCTCTTAAGATTCTAAGATGCTGTATGCTACAGAAATAATGGGACATACACTACCGTTCAAAAGTTTGGGATCACCCAAACAATTTTGTGTTTTCCATGAAAAGTCACACTTATTCACCACCATATGTTGTGAAATGAATAGAAAATAGAGTCAAGACATTGACAAGGTTAGAAATAATGATTTGTATTTGAAATAAGATTTTTTTTACATCAAACTTTGCTTTCGTCAAAGAATCCTCCATTTGCAGCAATTACAGCATTGCAGACCTTTGGCATTCTAGCTGTTAATTTGTTGAGGTAATCTGGAGAAATTGCACCCCACGCTTCCAGAAGCAGCTCCCACAAGTTGGATTGGTTGGATGGGCACTTCTTTGAGCAGATTGAGTTTCTGGAGCATCACATTTGTGGGGTCAATTAAACGCTCAAAATGGCCAGAAAAAGAGAACTTTCATCTGAAACTCGACAGTCTATTCTTGTTCTTAGAAATGAAGGCTATTCCATGCGAGAAATTGCTAAGAAATTGAAGATTTCCTACACCGGTGTGTACTACTCCCTTCAGAGGACAGCACAAACAGGCTCTAACAGGTACTATTTAATGAAGATGCCAGTTGGGGACCTGTGAGGCGTCTGTTTCTCAAACTAGAGACTCTAATGTACTTATCTTCTTGCTCAGTTGTGCAACGCGGCCTCCCACTTCTTTTTCTACTCTGGTTAGAGCCTGTTTGTGCTGTCCTCTGAAGGGAGTAGTACACACCAGCGTGGGGTGCAATTTCTCCAGATTACCTCAACAAATTAACAGCTAGAATGCCAAAGGTCTGCAATGCTGTAATTGCTGCAAATGGAGGATTCTTTGACGAAAGCAAAGTTTGATGTAAAAAAAATCTTATTTCAAATACAAATCATTATTTCTAACCTTGTCAATGTCTTGACTCTATTTTCTATTCATTTCACAACATATGGTGGTGAATAAGTGTGACTTTTCATGGAAAACACAAAATTGTTTGGGTGATCCCAAACTTTTGAACGGTAGTGTAGGTCTAGGCTAATGAATATGCCTTTTTGACAAAATATGAATGAAAGGCTAATCAACAACGCTAAAGCTGAATCACAAAACACATTTTGCTCGAAAAATAATTTATAAATAGCCAAATGCACACATGATTTCGAGTTTGGAAATATTTAAAACTTGTCGTGGATGTGTGGTCATCTGCACGCAAGTTTCCTGGCGTTCTAAACCACACGATCAAAATTCACCAATGTCTAAACCGCCCGCCAACTTGCAACAATTTGCAAGAATCGGTTGTTATCAGTGATAACTTGTGGACTCACTGTCATGTGCTTACAAGCCTACAAGAAGACAAACAATGGCGATAGTTATGGATGGTGATCGAGGGGGCAAAGTGTTGGTACATGAGAACTTCAGATATCAGAAGCACCCCAATCAAGACACCATTAGATGGAGGTGCTGGAGGTGGAACTGTAGAGTGCCACTGATCACAAATAGATTTGAAGTGGAGGACGTGGATGCTAACATTATTGTGCACGATGTTGGGGAACACGTGCATCCCCCGATGGAGAAATGGTGCACCATGCCGAATTCCGACAGGGGGTGACTGCAGAAGTTGCGAGGGAGCCAACAGTCCCAATCAGAAGGATCTATAATGCGCAAATGCAGTAAATATTGGTAAGAAATAACAATAAAGTAAATTACAGCCTCCTCTAGGCCGAATTTGGATACGCACTCAAGGTGGCCTGCGATATACAACAGCCAACAATGGTAATATGGCCTAATTTAATCAGCGGAGGAATAGATTGTCGTAGCCAACAACTCAGCCATGACCCCAGTTTTTATTATTTTGGACCCGTTAAGGAAATAATTTGCAAAAAGGGTTCTAAGTTCCCCGGTTTGTTCCTCGATTGGCAATAGCGGGGAATATAGGACCCTTTATTTGGAAAAAGGTCCTATGTTCCCCCTGGAAACAGCGGGGAATATAGGACCCTTTTTCCAAAAGAGGGTTCTATGTTCCCCGGTGTCTATTGCAACCGGGATTATAGGACCTTTTTAGGGGAAAACGGGGAATATGGGACCCTTTTTTTTTTCAAAAGGGTCCCATATTCCCCGATCGGGGAACATAGGACCTGGGGAATATAGGACCCGGGGACTATAGGCACGGCCCCCCCGCAGACACGACCAATTGTGTGTGTAGGGACGCCCGACCAAGCCGGAGGTAACACGGGGATTCGAACAGGTGAGCCCCCTGCTGGTAGGGAATGTAATATACCGCCGTACCGCCCAGATGCCCCTAGTTTTTCATTCTTTAAGTGCTGTTGAACAATACCGTAACTAGAGGGATCTTATTTGTCATCCACTCAGTTTTGGCTGTTGGCCAGTATGGTGGTGTGTTGTACAAGCAGCATCCATCTGACTTTGCCTGGTGGCATTTCACACAGACACACACAGCCTCAGAAAGCCAAAAGAAACCCCATCTCGGATAGAAAAAGGGCAGGTGTCTCAGTTGTCGTGCTTACTGATTTTGACCTTACTCCAATGAAGATAATGACGATGAAGGTATCTCCGCCGTCCCCGGGCGCTGCAGCTACCCACTGCCCGTATACAATAGAATGGGTTAGACGCAGAGAACAAACTCATTGTAAGATGACAAAATAAAGTGGCTTTCCCTTCTTCTAAAGTCAGACTGATGCCCTCGCGGTTTGCGATCAAATTATCCTTGAATTCCAACATATTGGGTGTTATTTTGGTTTTTGCGGTGTTTTGAGGGGTATGAGCAGAGGCGTATCGGTGTGCAGCCCCGCTGCCCTGCTCGACTGAGTGAATTCAGTGTCGGTCTTGTCACACCGAGGTGTGAGCGTAAGTAGATGCGTGTGGCGGGGGGGGTGGATCATGAGGCGGATGCTGGCTGTGCTCTTTACCTCTGATAACATTTGGGTGCGAGGTGGGGAGTAGATATTGCAGCATGCTGACGGCCCTGCGCAGATACAGGAACTGTTGAGTAACTACCAAAATCTGTGTGTGGTTTTTTTTTTTCTTCTTTTTTTTTCAAGTCTTCTACGCCTGTCTCGGGTCTCAGTGGGTGAGACAGGGAGAGCAAGTGATAGACTGCTAGCTTTAGCTGCATGAGTGAGTCAGCCTGTGAGATTTGCCGTGTTCCCTTGTTTTTTCATTCTGTGCCCTTGGTCAAGAAGAAGCTTTGCTTTTTTTCAGACGGCCCTTCTGTAACCCTCCCACCAGCCTGACTCTGGCAAAATAAAGTGGATTTTAGGGACCGGTCCTTGGATTCACAAAGGCCTGAAATTTAGTCTATCTCAGTGTTTGTGACTTCAGTAGCATCACTGCAGGTGGATTAATAAGGTCCCCCTCATGGACGTCCGGGTAGCGTGGCAGTCTATTCCCTTGCCCACCAATACAGGAATCGCCAGTTCGAATCCCTGTGTTACCTCTGGCTTTCTTGGGCGTCCCTACAGACACAATTGGCCGTGTCTGCGGGTGGGAAGCCGAATGTGGGTATGTGTCCTGGTCGCTGCACTGGTGCCTCCTCTGGTCGTTTGGGGCACCTGTTCGGGGGGGGGGGACTGGAGGGGGAATAGCATGGTCCTCCCACACGCTACGTCCCCCTGGTAAAACTCCTCACTGTCAGGTGAAAAGAAGCAGCTGGTGACTCCACATGTATCGGAGGAGGCATGTGGTAGTCTGCAGCCCTCCCCGGATCGGCAGAGGGGGCGGAGCAGTGACCGGGACGGCTCGGAAAATAGGGTAATTGGCCGAGTACAATTGAGGAGAAAAGGGGACCCTCCCCCCCTCCAACAAAAGATCCTCCTCATCAGATTATAAAGCTTTTGGGTCTCTTTGCCTTTGGGGACTTGTGGATGAGGGGGAGGTCTTTCAATCTCTGGTCATTTCATTCACCATGCGTACCGTAAAAGCCCTTATACCCCCCCCCCAAACCCAAATAAAAGCACATATACAGATATTCCATTTCCTTCTTTTCTCCATCACAGGAGACAAGCTGACTTCACTTCCTCTGCTCATTCTGTTACCCTGTTATTTCCTGCAATGGAAGGTACAGTGCTCCTCCAGGAAGCCTGCATGCACATCAAAGTTAGCCAAAGTGTACTCTGTCAAACTGTCGATCGCTGAAAGACGAGAGCTACCATGTTAGAGGCCATGACACCTGGTGACAAGCTGCCCTTATCGATCCGCTGTCTAAACGGAGGGGGACATTTAGGAGTGTGTGTGTGTGTGGGGGAGTATGCAGTGAAGGAGAACGTCATTGGGTGGTGGGGGGCATGGTGAGAGCAAAGAGTGGGATTCGGTTCAAATCCAGCCCAGGGGAAAAGCGCCCGAGAAGGGCTTGTGCCGCCAGCGAGGTCAGCGTCGCCTTACCACAGCCGTCACATCTGCCTTCACAGTTAAGCTCCGCTCTGAGTCTCTCCAGGGTTTCTCGTCTCCTCACTGATACATTTACTCGACTTGTGCACAGAAGTGTGAAGCAAACTAAAGAGAGGGGCATGGGATGGAGGGCCTACAAAGAAAGAACAACTCTGTGTCTGTCTGGCCGATGAGGAGGGACATGTACCACCAAGATCTGATCTTGCAAAATGTGTAGAGAAACCGGATGGAGGAGTGTTTCTGTCTTCTCTGTATGCCCTTACATGACAGCGACCGGTGGTCTGTATGTTTTATGAAGATGTAGCAAAACCTGTCAGAGAAGAAAGACGAGGTGTGGGCTCCCCCAGAGGTACAGGGTCGAGCTTCTTGTAAGCGCTTTCCTCTGTCTGCTGTTCTTTCCCACTTACCAGTTCCTTCCTCCCCTATGGAAACCTCCCCCTGAATCAGACTTGGTCAAGTGTGCGGTCAAAGTGAACTAAGCCTTGAGGTTGGTTGCACATCATACGGCTCTTGCTAGCATGCAGCCGTTAATGTTAAATTAAGGGTAATTTTGCTGTCAAGAGGTCATGTTTGATCGAGGGGATGGTACCGACAAGATGATAAGTCAATCGAGGAAATTTGGCAACTCGAGACCTGGTAAAATTACCGCTAAATTTCCCTACCAGCAGCGTCCGGGTAGCGTAGCAGTCTATTTGGTCGCCTACCAACACGGGGATCACCGGTTCGAATCCCCGTGCTACCGCCGGCTTGGTCGGGCGTCCCCACAGACACAATTGGCCGTGTCTGCGGGTGGGAAGCCGAATGTGGGTATGTGTCCTGGTCACTGCACTAGCGCCCCAGTAGTTGGTCGGGGCACCTGTTTGGGGGGGAGGGGGAACTGGGGGGATAGCATGATCCTCCCACGCGCTACGTTCCCCTGGCGAAACTCCTCACTGTCAGGTGAAAAGCGGCTGGTGACTCCACATGTATCGGAGGAGGCATGTGGTAGTCTGCAGCCCTCCCTGGATTGGCAGAGGGGGTGGAGCAGCGAACCGGGACAGCTCGGAAAATAAGGTAATTAGCCAAGTACAGTTGAGGAGAAAAAGGGGGGGGGGATTTCCCTCCCAGCAAATGTGTGACCAAAGACATAACTTTACCACTATGAGCACAGGTTAACGCTGTTCCGTACAACAAGTATTTCGACACAAGTGATTTATAGTTAACGCTTGGCAAAAATGGCAAATTGGACGGACCCTGAGAGAAAGGAGCTCCTTAACATTAGCACCGGTAAAGAGATTAGTTGGCGTCACTGAACCAGGCATCTTCAGCCGCAATTTCAAATGTCCCAGTTGTCGCGAGACTTAAATGTAATTTACTGTAAATGGTTCCAGAGGATTTTAGTGGTATCGATGGTGGTGTGCGAATAGTCAGAACGTGTTAAAACCAGAAAATAGCCTGCAGTTTACTTTGTGAATGTCGGGCAGTGTATATGGGACAGTGCCTTTAGAGACTGTCCCCTGGTCTAACTGTTGCCCTGCTGCCTACAATCCACTGGAATCTGGGGGAAAGTTCTTTTGGTTTGTTTGTGGTGAAAGTGTTTCTCGTTGAACAATGAGGCCCCAAACATAACCGAGCAGCAGGTGCCTCTGTTAAGGTGATGGATGGTGGGAATAGCTGAGATGTCACACAGAGGGAGGTATGTTTTCTCTCCACGGGTCCAAAGTGTTAATGTTGTGACAGCTGTACTGTCAGGACCATAGCTGAAAGGTTAGTTTGTTTAGTGCGGGATTGCCTGTCCTCAGCTGTCTGGTGTCGGACAACTGGACGAATACAATCCACACACAAGTGATGGGAAGACGATCTCGAGCCTTTTAATTCCAGACATCGGTGTCGTTTTCACTTCTCCTTGCCACGATCAGTTGACTCAGCCAGACACTTGTTAAAATGTATGTAGGTGTCTAATGAGTTTGGCAGGATAGCGGTTGTAATTTCTGTCGTAGTGGTGTCCTCTCCAGATTGGCCAAACATGCTACCGTTGGTGATCCCTGGCTAGTGCCTGCCGCTCTCTGCTGAGCCTCTTCTTCTTATTTCTCAACTTGCACCTCCAGCGAGATGACCTCATCGATATTAATATCACCAAAAGACTACAATAGGGCGGTATGGTGGCGCAGTGGTTAGCGCGGTCGCCTCACAGCAAGAAGGTCCTGGGTTCGAGCCCTGGGGTAGTCCAACCTCAGAGGTCATCCCGGGTCGTCCTCTGTGTGGACTTTGCATGTTCTCCCTGTGTCTGCGTGGGTTTCCTCCGGGTGCTCCGGTTTCGTCCCACAGTCCAAAGACATGTGGGTCAGGTGAATCGGCCGTACTAAATTGTCCCTAGCTGTGAATATCTGTGTGTGTGTGTGAATGTCGGTCCTGTGATGGACTGGCGGCCTGTCCAGGGTGTCTCCCTGCCTGTCGCCCAATGACTGCTGGGATAGGCTCCAGCATCCCTGTGACCCTGAGAGCAGGATAAGCGGCTTGGATAATGGATGGATGGAGGAGTTTATCAGGATAGCTGTTGTAACTTCTGCCGCAGTGGTATCCTCTCCAGATCGGCCAAACATGCTACTGTTGGTGATCCCTGGCCAGCGCCTGCCTCTGTGCGCTGAACCCGTTCTTATTTCTCAACTTACACCTCCGGCGAGATGACCTCATCAATATTGATATCACCAAACGACTACAATAGGTACAGAGAGATCGATTGAAGCAAAAACTCCTCAGCCCTGTTGTTGAAATGAATACAGAATTTCCCTTTAAAAGGCAATCACTGGGATTTGATGTTACACGTTATTTCTCAGAGCCCCCCCCCACCCACCCCACCGCCCCCATCCTACAAGTGATCTTTAAATTAAGATTCTCGCTGGATACCGAGTAATCTGGTGGTAGTAAGGCAGACTGCTGCACATGGAGGGGAACTTCAGACCTACACTGTTACTTACGTTAGAACTTCCTCTCGGGCCATTTTCTCTATTGGTTGCTCAGCACTCTTGTTTGTGTCTTCACTGTGTGATCAGGTTTGTTAAAATGATCATTGGCTTGTGCTGGTTACAAAAGGTTTTACTACTCAGTCAATGAAGCTCTCTCTTCCCCCCCCCCACCTCCGTGACAAATTGTTTACACGCTTATCGTAAGATGTTACTATCAAATGCACTTGGCCACCATTAAGTTTAGAGTCACTCGAGCTCTTTGCTTCTGTGGCGTTCGATGGTGGTTTGTGTGTCGCAGAATGCAATTGATGTCATTTCCTGTTTCAACCCATTCAGCTACAACCGCCCCCCCATCAGTCACTTCCTCTTTCATCTGGCTGCAGCTGCAACTAAAACAGAAGTAGATGTTAATCCTTTGTTCGACTGGTTGCGGAAATCAGCACACCCATCCTGTGTCAGATGGGCCGCTCTGGTCATCAGATGAGGCACCGCCGAGTGACATCATGTCTCAAACGAACTACAGCCATCCACCTCAACCGCTCTTCTCTTTGTTTTTGTTTATTTGATCAGAAAAGTTTCTACTGACTGTTTGTATGATAAGGCACCTGTAGTGTAGGAGGAAAGCAGCTTTTCTCTTCTTGTTGTCTCCCCTCTGTCGTTCCTGTGATGCCGTCAGCCATACGCTGATCAGCCAAAACATTAAAACCACCTGCCTAATATTGTGTAGGTCCCCCTCGTGCCGCCAGAACCGCTCCGACCCATTGGAGCATGGACTCCACAAGACCTTCGATGGTGTCCTCTGGTATCTGGCACCAAAACTTTAGCAGCAGATCCTTTTAAGTCCTGCAAGTTGTGAGGTGGGGCCTCCATGAGTTGGACTTGTTTTTCCAGCACATCCCGCAGACGCTCAATCGGATTGCGATCTGCGGAATTTGAAGTCTAGGGCAACACCTTGAACTCTTTTTCATGTAAAGAAAGCCACTTTATTTTGTTCAGTTACAATGACATTTTTTTTCTGCATTTAACCCATCCTATTGTGTAGGAGCAGTGAGCAGCTGCACCACCCGGGGACCAACTCCAGATCTTTTTCCTATTGCCTTGCTCAGGGGCACAGACAGGAGTATTAACCCTAACATGCATGTCCTTTTGATGGTGGGAGGAAACCCACGCGGACACGGGGAGAACATGCAAACTCCACACAGATAGGACCTGGGACGGCCTGGGGTTCGAACCCAAGACCTTCTTGCTGTGAGGCAACAGTGCTAACCACTGGGGCCGCCATGCCGCCCATCATAGCCAGGATTAACTTTCTTAGCAATTTGAGCTACAGTAGCTCTGTGGGATCGGACTGGAAGGCTAGCCTTCACTCTGCACACACATCAATGAGCCTCAGGCACCCATGACCCTGTCGCCGGTTCAGCGGTTGTCCTTACATGGGCCACTTTTTGTAGGTACTGACCACCACATACCAGGAACACCCCAGAGGACCTGGCGTTTTTGGGGATGCTCTGACCCAGTCGTCTAGCCATCACAATTTGACCCTTGTCAAAGTTGCTTAGATCCTTATGTTTGCCCATTTTCACTGCTTCCAACACATCAAGTTCGATAACTGACTGTTGCAATACCATACAAAACACTCCAGGGAGCTAAATGTTGAATAAAATCTATAAGATCTATAAGTAATTGATATTGATAATATTATTAGTATTGATAGGCTAGATAGACTTGCTGTGTAATACATCCCACCCCTTGACAGGTTCCATTGTAGCGAGATAATCAGTGCGGTTCACTGACCTGTCAGTGGTTCTACCGTTTTGGCTGATCGGTGTGTTTCTCCTGTGCCCGTGTGCCCGTGTTTGAATTACAGCAGCAGCAGGCTGTGCTGTGAAATTATGGAGCGTAGATGTCAGGTAACATTACCCTCACCTCGGCAGCCAATCACACCAAAGGTCCCTCCATTCCTCAATGTTGTTCCAGCACCAAGTTAGCCTCTGTAGACATCACTGACCTAGGCAGCAAGACAGTACATGCTCTACACACCCCGTAGCCTGTATGATGCTAATACAAGGCTGTTCTGCTGGCCATGGTGGGGCTCCAACACATGAGAGCTACGATAATATTTGATTTGTACTTAGAACTCATCTTCAACTCGTACTCGGCCACTGTTGTTCGTTGTCTGAACACACCCCTTAGGCTATTATAGAATATTGGAAAGAATGTGGGACCCGGATGACGTTGTGTATTATGGTCAGTTGTTTTGTTTTCCACCTCATAAAAAACTGCTCCTAAAACAGCAGGGCTCTGTGAAGAAACTTGTATGAACCTCCCAGAACCCTTATTTTATTTTTTTATTCCAACCATTCCACAGACAGGGCTCCCCTAACTACCCTAGTGTGTGTGTGTGTGTGTGCGTGTGTGTGTGTGTGCACGTGCATGCATGCATGTAGGCACGTACACACATGCATGCATGTAGGCACGCGTGCACGCACACACATGCAGGCGCACACATGCATGCGGGTCACACATGCATGCACGTAGGCACACACATGCACGTGTGTGCATATGCATGCAGGCATGTGTGTGCCTGCATGCATACCTGTGTGTGTGTGTATGTTGAGGAACATGATGTGGTGTGATTTTTGTGGATGATGGTGATTTTAAAAACGATACACAGAATGACTATTTTAGTCGAATTAAGAGGGTTTCTTTTTGTTAAATGAAGAGGGTTTATGTTGCCAGTGAGCAGGACTTGGACTTCACTTCTCTTTTGGTGTTAGGAAGCGATGGTCTTTTAAATAAGAATAGAACAAATACGATGTTGGTTTAAACACATTTATCAAATCACTGCCTTCACACAGCGATTCTGAGCTGGGTTTCAAATGGCTTGTATGGCTGGTTGCCAGTGCACTTATGACAAAATAAATTTACTTCGTTTGGGTGTAAATATGGCTAATGTGTCCTCTTGAGCCGAGAACCATCCCAAAGGGTGGGTTGATGGCCGGGATGTTCACGCAGCTCTTCCTTAGCAGTCTGGGAAAGTTTCATGTTGGCCAACAAAATGCCAGAAGTACAGAGTAATTTATTCAGACTGGAACCTCATATGCGCCCATCGGTAATATTGGATGTGCCTTTAAAATGCTAGTGGCCTACTTCACACAGGTGGTGAAATAAATTGACAATGCGTATGCAGTGATTGTTATTTTGTATACCCTTTCTCAATCATGAATATAAATTTCACTGTGTGATATCTGCACCGCTCCAGTATATCCACGCCATAATTGCCTGCAATATCCATCCATCCATCCATCCATCCATCCATCCATCCATCCATCCATCCATCCATCCATCCATCCATCCATCCATCCATCCATCCATCCATCCATCCATCCATATCCAAACCGCTTATCCTGCTCTCAGGGTCATGGGGATGCTGGAGCCTATCCCAGCAGTCAGTGGGCGGCAGGCGGGGAGACACCCTGGACGGGCCGCCAGACCATCACAGGGCTGACAGACATTCGCACCTAGAGACAATTTAGTACAGCCAATTCACCTGACTTACATGTCTTTAGACTGTGAGAGGTAACCGGAGCACCCGGAGGAAACCCACGCGGACACGGGGAGAACATGCAAACTCCACACATGAGCTCGCAGATTCTTCTGGTTCCCAGGCTAGAATGTTGTTTATAGCACATTTAAAATATTGTAACGATCACAGATGAATAGACTCACTGGCCCTTGGCTAATGGGTCGGACCCTTTAGTCGACTGGTTAACGTTGTCGCCCGTGGTGCGGGAGACCCGGGTTCTCGTCCCAGCTGCTCCCCCGAATTCGCTACCTTCGTCTCAGAGGTGGGATGACCCCCAAGGTTGGACTACCCCGGGGCTCGAACCTAGGACCTTCTTGCTGTGAGGCGACCGCACTAACCCCTGCGCCACCGTGCCGCCCTACCTGCGATATGAACTGGAGTTTTCTCAACAAAAACAACAACAACAAAGCGGTTTCCTTGTGGAGACGCCGTCTGGTGATATTTGGAACGATTCGTCAGCACTTTTAAAACTCAGTAAATGAGGAAAAGTAGCTAACTACGCTAGCTTTTTAACTACCTTTGTGACTGGCTGTCTCGTATGCAATCATCTGTTTGCTGTTTAATGTGAGGAGAACCCCACCGGAGCCATAATCGAAATTAATCGGTCCGTTTATTTCAGAGTTGAGAAAAAGGCTCGCGGGCGGCACGGTGGTGCAGTGGTTAGCGCGGTCGCCTCACAGCAACAAGGTCATGGGTTCGAGCTCGTTGGGTAGCCCAACAAGTTCGTTGGGTAGTCCAACCTTGGGGGATTGCCCTGGGTCGTCCTCTGTTTTGAGTTTGCATGTTCTGCCGGTGTCTGCGTGGGTTTCCTCCCACAGTCCAAAGACATGTAGGTCAGGTGAATCGGCCCTAGGTGTGAATGTGTGTGTGGGCCCTGTGATGGCCTGGCGGTCTGTCCAGGGTGTCTCCCCACCTGCCGCCCAGTGACTGCTGGGATAGGCTCGAGCATCCCTGTGACCCTGAGAGCAGGATAAGCGGTTCAGGTAATGGATGGCTGGATGGAAACAGGTTGGTTTATGGATGTGGCTTCATCCCCGCACCACATGAGCAGCAGCGTCGGTCCGGGCCGCGGTGGTCTTGCAGTCTTTCAGGAGAGCTGAACCGAGGCTCTGGATGAAGGATCACCTTTGACTGACAGCACAGACATGGTTATGGATATGAAGTTCTCTCTCCTCCCACTTTATCTTTCGGCTCATCTTTCATTTTTACTTCTATCCTCACATTTCTCTCTCTCTCTCTGTCTCTGTCTCTGTCTCTCTCTCTCTCTCTCTCTCTCTCTCTCTCTCTCTCTCTCTCTCTCTCTCTCGCACACACACATCAGTCATGAGAGATGACACAGTTTCAAATCCCTCTGAATATCTCGACAACAGTAACATGGAAACAGATATTAAAAGTCGGTGTTGTAACTCATTCGCACACCCTGGAGCAGTCCAGTCTGATCCAGTCACAGTGGGGTTTTTCTTCTTCTTCTTCTTCTTCTTCTTCTTCTTCTTCTTCTTCTTCTTCTTCTTCTTCTTCTTCTTCTTCTTCTTCTTCTTCTTCTTCTTCTTCTTCTTCTTCTTCTTCTTCTTCTTCTTCTTCTTCTTCTTCTTCTTCTTCTTCTTCTTCTTCTTCTTCTTCTTCTTCTATACAGTAGTCTAAAGACACACTGATAGACGTGTCTCTGTCCTTCACCGCAATCTTGACACACAAACCAGTAAGATTATACTTTCACCGGCACACACTGTGTCTGTTGTCATGAAAGATGTGTTTATAAGACGTAGTAAACATCCCGCTGCATAGTTAAGAGGTGATCTGGTGTGTGGGTTGCAGTTGTGCGCTGCACAGCCAGACACGAGTGTTGTGTAGTGTGTGTGTGTGTGGACAGTGGTGGGCATCTAGGTGTGTTGTCGGTGCGATAAGAAACTGGGTCAGTGTGAGGAAGTCATGCAGAAATCCTCCCGTTGTTTGCACTTTAGAGTCGAGGCCCAGGGTCAGTCGCAGCGAATTTATGGACGGCGTGGCGTGAGTTTGTGACGCCAGCCCAGGGGTGTGTGCTGTAGTGAGCCGGCTGTTTTGTTGGCTTCATCCCCCTTTTCATGTAAAAGCTCTGAACCACAGCATTCACTGCTCTGCTGTTGATTTCGATTTTTTTTTTTTTTTGGATTTCCTCCCCAATTGCACTTGGCCAGTTACCCCACTCTTCCGAGCTGTCCCGGTCGCTGCTCCACCCCCTCTGCCGATCCGGGGAGGGCTGCGGACTACCACATGCCTCCTACAATACATGTGGAGTCACCAGCTGCTTCTTTTCACCTGACAGTGAGGAGTTTCACTAGGGGGATGCTATTTCCCCCAAGTTACCCCCCTCCCCGAACAGGCGCCCCGACTAACCAGAGGAGGCGCTAGTGCAGCGACCAGGACACATACCCACAGCCGGCTTCTCACCCGCAGACACGGCCAATTGTGTCTGTAGGGATGCCCGACCAAGCCGGAGGCAACATGGCGATTCGAACCGGCGATCCCCATGTTGGTACACAACGGACTAGACCACCATGCCACCCGGACGCCCTTGATTTTTTGATTTTGATATACTTTATTAATCTCCGTGGGGAAATCTATTCTCTGTATTTAACCCATCCTAGCTGTGTGGGTGGCTATTGCGGACAGTTGTTGAGCAGGTTTTTCGGCGGCCAACATCATAGCTGATGATGTCAACCGACTGACCGAGCGAGCTGTGTGGCTAGGAGCAGTGGGCAGCCGCCATGCAGCACCCGGGGACCAACTCCAGCTCGTCTTGCCATTTCCTCGGTCAGGGGCACAGACAGGAGTACTGACCCTAACATGCATGGCTTTTTGATGACGGGGGAAACCGGAGCACCCGGAGAAAGCCCACCGCAGACATGGAGGGAACATGCAAACGCCACACCGATGACGACCTGGGATGACCACCAAGCTTGGACGACCCCGGGGTTCGAACCCAGTACCTTCTTGCTGCGAGGCGACAGCACTAACCACTGGGCCACCATGCTGCAACGAACAAGCATATAATGAACAAGCAGCAATAATGCTAGCTTAGCTCACTAAGCTAGCATTATTGCTGCTTGTTCATTGTTCATTGTGTTTGGTTATTCATACCCCTGTGCTTCTGGGAGTAATTTCTCAATTTGTCTCAGACTCGCGTATGTTCACGCACACACCCACGTGTACACTACTGTCCGATTTAGGGTAGGGCAATACTGACACAACCAGACTTCACAGTATTGTTTTACTAAACACCTCTATACCTCTAATGTGATGATATTTTGGGGATGAGTGTCGGTGCTTTCATAAAACATTTGCAAAAGAAAGTTGAGGTGTTCATGAGTCATGTGGGTAGGATGACCAGGCGTACAGAGGTGTCCGTTGTTTGTTTCTCTCAGCTGAAACCGTCAAAAAAGTTCAGAAAAGTGCATCACTTTACCGTAATACAGCCTTATTAACCATAAACCAAGTCCCGGGGCGTCTGGGTTGAATAGTGGTCTATTCTGTTGCCTACCAACATGGGGCCAGCCGGTTCGAACCCCCATGTTGCCTCCAGCTTGGTCGGGCGCTCCTACAGACACAATTGGCCGTGTCTGTTGGTGGGAAGCTGGATGTGGGTATGTGTCCTGGTCGCTGCACTAGCGCCTCCTCTGGTCGGTTGGGGCGCCTGTTCGGTAGGGAGGAGGGGGAACTGGGGGGGGGGGTAGTGTGACCCTCCCATGCACTACGTCCCCTGGTGAAACTCCTCACTGTCAGGTGGAAAGAAGCGGCTGGCGACTCCACATGTATCGGAGGAGGTATGTGGTAGTCTGCAGCCCTCCCCGGATCGGCAGAGGGGGCAGAGCAGCAACCAGGATGGCTCGAAAGAGTGGGGTAATTGGCCGGGCATAATTGGGGAGAAAAAGGGGGAAAAAAATCAAAAAATATCATACCACATCTAGTCTCATATCACGATGCCGGTATTATGTGGACTCTCGCTCACCTAGAAGAGTGTGTGAACGTGAAGGATTCAGAAGGAGAGCGGTATAAGAGGAAGTTGTGGTAGTGACACGTTACCGTCTAGGATTTCATGTGATGGTAATTTGGAAAGTGAGGTTGACTCAGCCAGTGGCTCTTTTATTGACAAGGATTCAGTGTCCTCCCAGGGAATGTTTAGTCACACCTGACTGTGCAACCAGTTCTGCAGGGAATGCAGTGGACTAGCCTGCCACGCTACCCAGATGCCCAAAAGTATATTTCAAGAGAGTCCTTGCTCCTTTGTTTCCCCCAGCCTAAAGTCAAGTCCCACCCTACAACCATACTACCCGGCCCCCCTCCATCAATGTCCATGTAGGGGTGCAACGATTATACATGTTGATGGTACAGTTATAGTCTGAGGCAAAATCCCGGTTTCACCGTTATTATGCATTTATTTCACAACGCTTCAGATGTATAAAATCACATCAGCTTTTTTAATGAGAGATTTTATTGTATTTTTTCCCCCCACAACATTAATTTGTTGGCTTTTGCTTTTAACAATTGCTGCTCGAAATGGAAATAATAGAGTAACGTTGAAAATAGATAACACTGAAAATAAATAAAAAGAAACAAGGTCTACATCTCTTTGGATAATTTAATATTACCCAAAAATATTATTATCCACTATTTTATATATTATATTGTAAATATATTTATATTATGAATATATTTTATAATATATTTATATTTATTATAAATGTGTAATACATATAGATATATATTTAGATATAAATATATTTATAATTTGGCAAATATATTTGCCAATGAATTAAATATAAGCTACAGATTAGCCGTGTATTTCCCTTCTGAACAAAACAAGAAGTCCAAGCCTGTAGGACTTCTGCATCAGGGCCCTTTTCACAAATTACACCATTATTTACAGTCCTGTCAGTTCATATTGTAGTGCAGAAATGTGAGCGTGTTCACATTTTCAGTGCTCAGTCTGGTCCACTGAACCCCCTGGATGTAGGTAGCCCCTCTCACTAACACTCTTGTCCTTGTGGTGACGGCATGTGCTGCACGGCTTTTTGAGCTGGTGCACTACTGGTCTGACTTCATGTGCTGCATGGCATTTTGAGCCGATGCACTACTGGTCTGACTTCATGTGCTGCATGGCATTTTGAGCTGGTGCACTACTGGTCTGACTTCATGTGCTGCACGGCATTTTGAGCTGGTGCACTACTGGTCTGACTTCATGTGCTGCACGGCATTTTGAGCTGGTGCAGTACTGGTCTGACTTCATGTGCTGCACGGCATTTTGAGCCGGTGCGCTACTGGTACCGGTGGTCTGACGTCATTTCCGTTCTGTCTGTGCAGTCTGCAGGCTACGCTGGCAGTTGCGTTTCCCTCATCGTGCAACCGTTGTTCATAGAACAAGCATGAAACCATGCAGACCCATGATGCACCTGTGCTGCTGCACGTGTAGGTGGAGCACGTCCTATTAAAAGTCCCTCTCAGGTCGTCCATGAGTGAGAGAGTGTGTCACCACAATTTGCGTCGCATAGCCCCCCACGGAGGCAGTTGCGCATGTGCCGTGGGAAAAATAATGTACTATAATGTCCCTTTTTTGAGAGTGAGAAGCACCCTACAAAGAAGTGTCCCTATGGCGATATACCCGCCATCTCTAACACTATCCGAGAACGAAGGGTTTGATTTGCTGGTCACTGCTGGAGGAGCGAGGAAGAACTTCCGAGCGACACTCTGCTCTGGTCGACCAAATGTGGAAAGACACGTGGGGGAAGGCCTGCAAGAAATCACACCCGTCAACTTGTCCACGACACAGGATGTCCATCTGAGGACCTTCCAGCTGCTGTACAGGATAGAGATGGGTGATGTGAGGGGGGTCAGATCCATCCGAGGGGTACTCGTTGATGACGAGGGCGAGAACAGAAACGCTCGGTGCAGCTGAGCCTTTTACGATTACAAAACCGTGACGTTTTGAAGCGCGGTTAATCGCGAAATCGGTTAATCCCTGCATTCCTGGCCCCGTGTCGGTGATGAAACGTGATGCCGCTCCGTAAAACATGACCGGGGGGGGGGGGGGGGTCACAAATCTGAGAAAATCCCAGGGGAATCACGATCTAACTCACCCCCCCCCCCTTCAAACTAGTCTTAGATGTTACTCTTCCACCAGCCTACGTGGTAATTTTAAAGACATTTCTTTCAAACGCTGCGGCAGAAGCAGTTCTTCCCCTGTGGTATCCTGCTGCACATATAAACCCTCGTTCGACTGGGATTATTACCGTTCGATGTAATCATTAATTGCTTTCTGAGATAATCAATTTTGTGAGGAGATTAAAAATGTGAACATGGCAGTGAGATTACTTGTAGTTTGGGGTTTTTAAATCCCTTTTCAAAGTGATAAACTGCAATCAGGTTTCCACTTCTGCGCAGCTCATTCCAGCCCACCACGTCTGACGTCCGCCGCTCGGTTCTGTTGACACAGAAAACATTCTCAGACTCTCGGTCTGGCTGAGAACGGTTCCGTAGGAAACAAAACCTGTGGAGGAAAACACGCTCGCCCCGCGCCGCCCGTGTCGCACGCATGAGTGCTGCTGTTGCTGCTGCTCCGGAAAATGAAGCGACGTTAATGAAACCAGTTTTGAAACCAGTTTCATTGCTGCGAAACCAGTTTCATTGCTTGTGGTTTTCCGAGATCGGCCGATATCTGGGCCTCCCGATATGTGGGGAAGAAATATCTTCTCACGGACAGTTAGAGTGGAGTTTATCATTGTCAGGTAATGTTAATGTTATCACAGTAATTTTTTTATCTTTATTTTTATTTTTAGACCCCCCCCCTTTTTCTCCCCAATTGTACCTGGCCAATTACCCCACTCTTCCGAGCCGTCCTGGTCGCTGCTCCACCCCCTCTGCCGGTCCGGGGAGGGCTGCAGACTACCACACGCCTCCTCCGATACATGTGAAGTCGCCAGCTGCTTCTTTTCACCTGACGGTGAGGAGTTTCCCCAGGGAGACGTAGCGCGTGGGAGGATCACACGCTACCAGGAGGCGCTAGTGCAGCGACCAGGGCACATCCCCACATCCGGCTTCCCACCTGCAGACACGGCCGATTGTGTCTATAGGGATGCCCGACCAAGCCGGATTTAACACAAGGATTCGAACCAGCGATCCCCATGTTGGTAGGCAACGGAATAGACCGCTACACCACCCGGACTCACAGTAATTGTACTGTAACTTAAGGTAAACTATGACCGTCAAGCCAGCACGTGGTTAAGCATGAGCTCATTGGTTGAAGGGGGACTCATGGTGCAGAGAGAGGTGAAGGGGACACAAGTGGAGGAATAGAAGAAGGATGGATGCGATAGTTCTCATGAGGCGACCTCAGATGTTATTATTGTATTTCCCATCTGCTGCGAACAAATGCCATGGCTGCCACAGTACGAGCTGTGTGGGCACGCTGAGGTATGGCGTGATCTGAAGACACCCCAGCTCTGTCCGTCACACTTTGTGTACTTGGGCCACGGCCATTTAGAGAGACTGTCATGGGTGACAAGGAGGGCAGGGTGTAGAATTATGATGATGTCATTGAGGCAAGGTGACGGTCCGAGCCACCGTCTGAGCGACTGCTCTCGGGTTTACCTTATTGTCTGCTTCTGAAGTGCTGCGTGCACCGGGGTCAGTTAATCCCGTCTCGTTCTTGAACTTCTGTCACTTTCCTCCGGGTGAGCCCAAGTCGGGGGCGGGAAGGCAGCTGGATATACAGGAAAAGGAGGCGCTTCCTTTTAAACACATGTGATGAATGAAAGCGTAACCAGCCAGCAGTTGACCTGTAGGTGCGTTCTTCCCCTAAGCCATGTTTGTCCTCATTTCAGCCAATTTCCCCGATTAGTCCTCCCCCGTCACGTTAACGTGTACAAATCGGTGAAATCGGTTGCTGCGGCTCTGGGATGCAATGAAAACCTGCATGCATGCAGTTCTCTCCTGCACATTGAGTACCACTGGTTGAGGTGGACGTAACTTGATCATTTGGGAGTGGCGACTCCTATTCTGTGATTACCTGGTTCAGTTTGGAGCCTCTCGTATTCAATTGATGATTTTGTTTTTATAGGTGCAGACTGTGCTCACTCACCTCGTTTGGATAGTCTCAAACCACCACTGACAGTCTGTGGGAACAATTTAATTGTAATTGCCATCTAATTTGTTGGAGAAATTTACCTCTTCATCCACTATATGTTTAAATGATTGTGTTTTTCATCTGGGTAGCGTAGCGGTTTAGTCCGCTGCCTACCAACACGGGGCTCACCGGTTCGAATCCCCGTGTTATCTGCGGCTTGGTCGGGCGTCCCTACAGACACAATTGGCCGTGTCTGCCGGCGGGAATCTGGATGTGGGTATGTGTCCTGGTCGCTGCACTAGCGCCTCCTCTGGTCGGTCGGGTCGCCTGTTCGGGGGGGAGGGGGAACTGGGGGGAATAGCGTGATCCTCCCACGTGCTACGTCCCCCTGGGGAAACTTCTCACTGTCAGGTGAAAAGAAGCGGCTGGCGACTCCACATGTATGGGAGGAGGCATGTGGTAGTCTGCAGCCCTCCCCAGATCGGCAGAGGGGGTGGAGCAGCAACTGGGACGGCTCGGAAGTGTGGGGTAATTGGCCAAATACAATTGGGGAGAAAAGGGGGGGGGGGATTGTGTTTCATTTTCCTTGCTCAGAGCCTGGAGATGGCTTTGTTGTAGTCTCTGCATAGGTGTTTGTCACCTTGACATAATTGCCGGACTAGAGCCCCGTCCCCTTACTTTCCCTTTAACCCTACCCCTCGTTTCAGAGTGCCCTCCATTGGGCGATGGCCCTTCAGAACGAACTTGGCCATATTGTGATTTTAATAATATTTCAATTAATTGTTCAGCCCTAGTGGTGGTACAGTGGTTAGCGCGGTCGCCTCACAGCAAGAAGGTCATGGGTTCAAGCCTCAGGGTGGTCCATCCTTGATGGGTCGTCCCGGGTCGTCCTCTTTGTGGAGTTTGCATGTTCTCCCCGTGTCTGCGTCGGTTTCCTCCGGGTGCTCCGGTTTCCTCCCACAGTCCAAAGACATGTAGGTCAGGTGACTCAGCCGTAATAAATTGTTCCTGTGTGTGTGTGTGTGTGTGTGTGTGTGTGTGTGTGTGTGTGAGAGCCCTGATGGCCTGGAGGCCTGTCCATGGGGTCTCCCCGCCTGCCTCCCAATGGCTGCTGTGATAGGCTGCAGCATCCCCGTGACCCTGAGAGCAGGATAAGCGGTTTGGATAATGGATGGATGTTCAGCCCTAATAGACAGAAAGCCCAACATCACACTGATAGGTGCATGTACTATTACCGAGAGTTGTTCAAGGCCCTTCAAAAGACACATGATTCATTTTTCATGTGTTGTACTAAATGGAATGGTCCAGCAACCTTGTATGTACGTACATGGTGATTACAGACAGGCCCTGTCTATATGAGTGTGTATACTATGAGTTCCACTCGATTTAAGTGTACCGTCATCATGGACCTCTCAAACCAGGCTCCAGATAAGTTATTTCAGGTAACTGTTTCCTGTGTCAGCTGCTACTTCAGCCACCCATACCCACCCACCCAGCCAAGGGACATACAAACACATCATATTCTGATGTGTATGTGTTATGTCAGTGTTAGGGGGTTTTAGTGATTAGAAATGGATTACTGCAAAGCTTCAGTCCAATAGGAGGAACAGCGCCGCTGTTTGATGGAGCATCACATCATCAGGCCCGCAGGAGGCAGCAGGCCCAGTGGCAGGAACATAGCGGAAAAGAGAAAAGAATCGGAAAAGAGTACAGACAAAACAACACAAGAGGCCCGTTGGCGGCGGTGTCCAGGGTTGCCTGTACATCTGAAGCGGTTGAAGGGAACAGGCTTTGTGTCGCTCCACGAGCCTTTAAAATTAATTTTTAGACATCAACATTGAAGCTCATGTGAAGCGTTCTCTGGATGGACTTCACAAGCGGTGAACCATTGGAGCGAAGTGGTGGTGTAAGATGGGTCTTCAAACGCCGATGTTTCTCACTACGGGCCCTGGCTTTTCCAGAGAGCGGCAGAAAACAGAGAGGAGGGGATGAATTGCACAAAAAGTGGAGATAGGGAAAGAGAGCTTAGGTTAAAGGAGTCAAGCATGGGCCTAGAGGTAGTGTAGCGGTGTATTCCCTTGATTACCAACACGGGGATCGCCGGTTCAAATCCCCGTGTTCCCTACGGCTTGGTCGGGCATCCCTACAGACACAGTTGGCCATGTCTGCAGGTGGGAAGCCAGATGTGGCCTGGTCGCTGCACTAGCACCTCCTCTGGTTGGTTGGGGAGCTTGTTCGGGGGGGAGGGAGAAGTGGGGAGAATAGCGTGATCCTCCCACATGCTACGTCCCTCTGGTGAAACTCCTCACTGTCAGGTGAAAAGAAGCAGCTGGCGACTCCACATGTATCGGAGGAGCAGCCCTCCCCGGATTGGCATAGGGGGTGGAGCAGCGACCGGAACGGCTCGGAAGAGTGGGATAATTGGCCAGGTACGACGGGGGAGAAAAGGGGGGGGGGGAGTCAAGTGCCGCAGTGGGTGCGGGAGAAGGGAAGGGTAGAGGGAGTGGCTGAAGGATGAGATGGTGTTGGGGAGAGGATTGTTGGGGCGGGGGGGGGGGGGGGTACAGTGGCAAGGGGAAGAGAGGGGCTGGAGTTGGAGCAGAGCGGGCGCAGCTGAGTCTCAGGCAGGGACTCGGCACTGAAGGCTTTATTGTGATTTGTAATTATGTGGTTTTCTGTGGGGCCTCAGTTTGGTGCTCTCCCATACTGAGCCTCTATTTAGCCAGGGAGCACTGAGGAGGAGAACAGAAGGAGGGTGTGGCAGGGGTCACCATTATCCCTTTCAGTTAGAAAGCCAGAAAGCGAACATGGCTCTTCGGTGTCTCATTTTATTTATTTTTTGTGTGACATGCCTTTAAAATCATTTAAAGCACCCCCCCCCCACACACACACACACACAAGGCCGCTGGGTTCGGGGCTGGAGCAAAGCAAGGAACCATCACTGAGGAACAGGCTGTCATTATCAATTTTCAAGAGGAGATTTATGATCGACTTGCAAACTCATTCATCAGCAGAGAAAGTACACAGTTCCCCTTTCTTGGCGAACGCTTAATGTGTGTTTTCATTGTAGGGTAGTCTCCAGGATGTTTGTATGGGGTAATCAGTTTGTACATCACTGGGAATAACAGGCCTTGGATCTAGAATAGAGCGTCCTCGCCTCTACAACGGCTAAATGGACAAAGCTGAAAAGAAATGGATGGTCAGTCTGGAAAAAAAATTGGAGCCAATAGCTGTTGGGGAAACTGCTTCTGAAGTTGTGATTTCTTTTTGTCTAGGGTGTGGTAGAATTAACCGATCAGGATATCTGAAGAACCGAATTCACCGTAACACCTAACTGTATCACCAATTTTCTTAAGGGTCTGGTCTGCTGGCTTAGAATATGATAAACCCTACTAAACACTGATACAGTGGTGTTTCCTAATGGCAAGTCATCTACATAACATTTTGGTAAGAATTAATGAAAATAAACACATTTTATGTACCCAGTTTTCACAGAAGTGCCAAATACCCTGGTTGAGCAGTGGGCATGTCCAAAGTGATTAGACCCACCCATTCAAATTTTGATTGACAGATGAAAAGAAAACACATCCACCATCCGCACTGGTGTGTTAACATCTGTTAGCTCATGTTTTTTGAAATATTGCTGCTCTTCAGCTGTGTCACAATGAGCCAGAATCAGACCCAAAATCTGAACCTGAAGTTGATCAACCTCCAATTCAAAGATTGCAGGATGTTAGTAAATGGAAAGTTGGCATAATTTATGACAGTTGTAGTCCATGTATTTATTAGCTTTCTGGTTAGTGCTACAAGCTGTCCTGCTGTTTGTAGCTACTGCATCTAACACCAGTACCTAAGGGCCCTGACACACCAGGCCGATGGTCGGCCAATGTCGGGCCGTCGGTGAGTGTCTTTGGCCCTAGTTTTTGCTGTGTGTCCCGCACCGTCGGTACTAATCGGACCCCAACTTTTTGGCCCTGACGGCAGGCCGCTGCTAGTCAGTTTGGTGTGTCTGGACCCTAACATAACATGAGCGAGTGAATGCCTGGCGATTTTGTTCGTCAAAGTGTCCAGACAGGATCCAATTTATGTTGCAGTTTCACAAAAATGGGAACCAATCATCTTGCAGAATGGGCATTAAACCCCCCCCCGCCCCTCCCCCCCATATTTCCATTGGAACGATTCAGCAGAACTTCACTCAAATAGAGTCAAAGCGAGCAATTTCTATACCAAGTGAAGCATTGCTGGCTCTGTTTGCTGTCGCATGGAGCTGGTCAGGACAGATTAATTCAAAGTAATGAAAGTGATTTAAAAGAATCGCTTGCTCACTTGCTTGCATCACATCATGTTAGGATGACCTTTAATATATTCTAGCAGTAGCTAGCAAGAGATGTTACAGCATCACTATGCATCTCTATAATATAGCTACATCCAAAATCTGACTGAATTTGTGACTGACCTTTCTTAACAAGTACCCAAGGTACTTGTTAGCCCCAGTTTTTGATAGGGTGAAAATTCAGGAGGCATTTTGCTCACGAGGCCAGAATGAAAGATGTACATTGCGAATATATCCATGAAACTACTGTGTTATTCTTACCCAGAATTGCTGCTAAACGGCACCAATGCAGTTAAAAAGCCTTTTCTCTAGGCCAGACCTTTAATGGTGCAGGCAGAAGTCTTTGGACCACTGAGGCGTCATCTTAGTTTCTGCGACATGCTCAACGACTTTGTGAAGGAAATTTGCTGTTTTAGGAAGTAGGCCTAAATTTAGAGTCCTATACACAGCCCTTTAATTCTTCAGCTAATGAAACTTTAAGTGTTCGTGTCAGGCCATAAGTGGACTGTGCTAGGATAATGCTGATATACACAGACGTGCTCAGAGTTGTTGGTACCCTTACAGCTCATTGAAATAATGCTTCATTACTCCTGATAAGTGATGAAATCAGAACCTACTTTTTCATGTATACTTGCATGCCTTTGGTATGTCATCAAATAAAGCAAAAAGCTGTGAAAAGAGATGAATTATTGCTCATTCTACAAAGATGATATAAAACAACGACCATTTGTTGGTACCCCTTAAAAAAGATAAATAATTGGATTATAGTGATATTTCAAAACTAATTAGTTTCTTTAATTAGTACTACACATATCTCCAGTCATGTAATCAGTCATTCAGCCTATTTAGATGGAGAAAAGTAGTGGCTGTGCTGTTTGGTATCATTGTGTGCACCACACTGAACATGGACCAAAGAAAGCAAAGGATAGGGTTGTCCGAGGAGACCAGAAAGAAAATACACAAGCATGGTAAAGGTGAAGGCTACAAGACCATCTCCAAACAGCTTGATGTTCCTGTGACAACAGTTGCATATATTATCATTATGTTTAAGGTCCATGGAACTGTAGCCAACCTCCCTGGGCGCGCCCGCAGAGGAAAATCAACCCCAGATTGAACAGAAGGAGAGTGTGAATGGTAGAAGAAGAACCAAGCATAGCTGCCAAAGCGATACAAGCTGAAGTCTAAGGTGAAGATACATCTGGTTCTGATAGCACCATGTGTTGCTTTTTGAGCCAAAGTGGGCTCCATGGATGAAAACCCAGGATGACTCCACTTTTGAAAGAAAAACATAAAAAAAAAAACCCAGACTGGAATTTGTTAAAATGCATATTGACAGGACACAGTCCTTCTGGGAGAATGTCCTTCGGAGAGATGAGTCAAAGCTGGAGCTTTTTGGCAAGTCACATCAGCTCTATGTTCACAGAGGAAAAAATGAAGCTTTCAAAGAAAAGAGCAGCATAGCTACAGTGAGACATGGAGGAGGCTTGGTTACGTTTTGGGGCTGGTTTGTGGTTCCTGGCACAGGGTGCCTTGAATCTGTGCAGGGCACAATTACATTTCAAGAATATCAAGGCATTCCGGAGCAAAACGTACTGGTGTCAGAAAGCTGTGTCTCAGTCACAGGTCATGGGTCCTCCAACAGGATAATGACCCAAGAATAGATAAAGAACAAAAACATTGGACTGTTCTGAAGAGAAGGGTGCTGATCTGAATCCCATCGAGCTTGCGGTCTTGAGAAGGCACCCATCAAACCTGAGACAGCTGGAGCAGTTTCCTCAGGGAAAGTGGGCCAAAATACCTGTTGACAGATGCAGAAGTCTCACCGAGAGCCACATTTGATTGCGGCGACTGCCTCTAAAGGTTGCACAACAAAATAAGGGTCCCATCATTTTTGACCATGCTATTTTCTTTTGTTTTATTATTTACAATATGATGTTGAATAAAAAAATCAAAAGCGAAGTCTGATTTCCGTGACACATGGAATAAACAATGGTGGATGCCGATTACTTGAGTCAGTCTCAGGTTATTTTGGAGAAAGTTGTGCATTCTTCAGTTTCTGTGGAGAGGCACCAACACATCCGAGCACGTCTGTAGTTTCCACACAATCACTCGGTGAATGAGGAGGAAATATGTGCGCACTTATCTGCATTTAGGTGTTTATGATTTTTTTATTCATTTTCTTCTGTGATGGACGTATGGCAGGCCTGTGAAGTTTGGCGGTTAGTGGGTCAAGTGTGCGTTTGGGTGTGAATGATTGACAGTAGTCTGCTGCGGAGCAGTTCAGCTTTCCTGAGCTTTGTGCCGACTGAGAGACGGGCCTTTATTCCTCTGGGGAGCCACAGGGGGAAAGAGGAATGGGCCGCTGAGGAAAGATGGTGAGGGTGAACCCCCCCCCCCCCACACAAAAAGAAGAAAGTGCGAGAAGCGACTCCGCACAGCTCAGCCTCCCGACAAACATAAACAGGAAATGAAGGGTGTGATAGACAGGGGGGGGGTGATGATGGAGAGGGGAGAGGAAGTGTAAACTGCAGCTCTGGAATGTTAAATTGCCGTGCCGCGTGTTCTGCTGTCAGTTAGCTGGTGAAATGTGTCAGCTGTGTTGACGAGAGGAGACAGGTGTGCCAGAGTAAAGCTCTGAGATGGGAGAAGCACAGTGACGTCAGAGGCCTCGTGGGCCCCACCCCCCACCCCCTCTCTATTAAGTCTGCATACCACTCTTAACAGAGTCTGACTTCAGAACCGAACACTTCATGGCTGCGTACTGGAAATAGCTCGTTAGGTTTGTCAGGGATTTGTGTTGTATTGGTCCGAGTTTTGTTGAAATGTACACACACACACACACACACACACACATATATATTGCCCCACTCTTCCGAGCTGTCCCGGTCGCTGCTCCGCCCACTCTGCCGATCCAGGAAGGGCTGCAGGCTGCCACATGTCTCCTCCGATTCATGTGGAGTTGCCAGCTGCTTCTTTTCACCTGACAATGTGGAGTTTCCCCAGGGGGACGTAGCGCGTGGGAGGATCATGCATGCCAGCCCCCCCCAGAACAGGCGCCCCGACCAACCAGAGGAGGCGCTAGTTCAGCGCTACCAGGGCACATACCCACACCCGGCTTCCCACCTGCAGACACGGCCAATTGTATCTGCAGGGACGCCCGACCAAGCCGGATGTAACACAGGGACTCGATCCGGGTGCCGTGTTGGTAGGCCCGGATGCCTGAAATGCACATAGTGAGCAGTCTTATTTAAGTAGTTATTGCTGAAGTTGGTGTTTACAAAGTTACTTTTCAAGTCTGAAGCCGTGGTGCAGTGAGTAGACATCGATTGAGCACCTGTTGCGCCCTAACTGCTTATTGATCACCTTCCTCAGAAAGGCTGGGATCCACCCTCACAAGCAGGGTTGAATTACAGGCAGTAGGTCATTGCATTGACTGAAACCCGCCAACAAAGACTGCCGGTCCAGCAGTTTATTTTCCTGTTTTTTTTTCCCTCTTCGCCTCTATTTTTTTTTTTTTTACTTTCCAAGATTTTGGACAATGTGGAACTGCCACATTTTCATTCTCTCTCTCTCTCTCTCTCTCTCTCTCTCTCTCTCTCTCTCTCTCTCTCTCTCTCTCTCTCTCTCTCTCTCTTGCTCTCTCTGTCTAGTACACACTTCTCACACAGATTTGCACACAGATTCCTTCTAGTCCCCATGCAGCCACATTCTTCAAAACCATTGATTGGATCAAATCTGTTAGATGAGCATGGATTGAACTGCACTTGCCAAAGTGCTGACCGATGTTCTGTCTTCATCTCCTGGACTGCCGAGTCAGTGTAGACCCTTGTGCCTCAGCAGAGTTCAGCGGGAGGTCACTGCAAACATTAAGGGGGGGGGAATGGTCTGACATTTCCACTGGAGTTTGATTAAAAAGTTTGGGGGAAATGAGGGATCGAGACAACGGAGGACACTTGGGGGGAGTGCCACCGTGCCTCCTCTTAGTGGCGTCTAAATACAGCTTTCTTCCTACTTGCAGGGGAACTGTTCTGTTTAACGTTGTCGCCACGCAATTACAGTCCAAGCCGGGCCAGCCGCATACGTAGACCCGGTGTCCTCCACGGTCTGCGTCTCAGCGTTTTTCAGCAGGATCGGCCTTGTCCTGTGGTTTAGGCGCAAAGACGCGGTGGTTTGGGGCTTGCAGTCTGGGAAGGGCAAGGCTGACCATCCCTTAATGCTGACTTTCTGAACGCCGCTGGAGAGTCGACACTAGTTTTTGGCTTTAAAAATGTATTTTGCAGAAACTTGGTACCACATTGTACTGGCCGACTGGGGGGAAAAAAAGAATAGAGTACGGTGTTTACACAGTCTGTCCGTCGATGATTGCTGCCTGGAAGAGAAAGGGTTGTTTTGAACACCTTCGGGGACAACAACAGACGGAACGGAACGGGAGAGAAAACACAAAACAGTGTGTGTCTGTAGGGCACAGGCAACAGGAAGGGTAGGGCTCAGGCTGCGCAGTGTGTTTCCTGCCAAGCGGGAAGTGAGCAGGGTTCAGACAACAGTAGGAACGTGAGTTGTTACTGTAAGCAGCTGCCATTTTCACGGTCCAAAGTAAATACGTCGACACTTCACCCCGTCCACTGAGTCTGTTCTTTTCTCTTTAACTGGAATGGCCAGGGTTTCACTCCAACCTAAACGACCACGGAAGGTCAAAATGACCTTCGGTGTTTAAACTCTATATTCTGTCAGGATAAATCCCCAACTGAGATATTAATGCGTTACATATGTCAGTGTGTCTGTTAAGAAACTAACTGACACCAGGATTAACATTTTAACAACTTTAATACTGTTTTTAAACAATTCAAAATGGCGGCTGTCCAACGCCTGTACATACTGCAGTGGTAGTCATGGTGCGTCTGTAACGGCGTCTGTAACCAGACATGTTGGACGTAATCACACATCAAGTTCAGACTATTTCTCTCCGCTGGAGGGCGCTAGTGTGTTTCTAGGACAGAGCAACGAACTTCACGAAGGAAAGGACGCGACCAACACACGTCATCAATGCTGACATGACGCGCACGATGATGCGCAAATTACGAGCAGTCATTTTAACCGCTCATGGTCGTTTTGGGTAGATATTATCATAACTGTTTTGTGCAATTGATGTAAAAGTAATTTTAATGCAGATATCTGCCGTTTTAGGAGCATCCAGGGAGCGGCAGGTCTGTATCTTTTTTTCCACGAAGTTATTAAACTTTGAAAACCCAAAACCGTCAAAATGACGGCCGTGGTAGTCCTAGTGATGAGTAACAGCGCTGTCATTGAAGCGGCCCCTTCACGGGGACGGGTCAGCCACGGTGCTGTAGGTTGACTCTGACTTGGCCTGTGTGCGGCAGCTCGGCGGTGCCCTGTAACCCAGACAGACGCTGTGGGCCTCGGCCATATCGCCCAGTAATTTAGTTATTAGGTATATGTATTTATCTGCCGCCTCCCCTCACATGTTGACAGGAAAAGCAGTGGTGATATTTGCCAGTTGTGCGGTATCGCAGAGGGCAGGAGGCGAACGCCAGTCTGCAGAGGATCAAACTCTGACCTTTTTACCGTACATGAAAGGAGTCGAGAACTGAAGCAGCATGGAAATGGATGAGTCAGCTTTTTGGAACTAGTCTGTTTGCTGACATCTACTACCAGACTGGACACGCGCCTACTTACCGCCTCTTCCCTCTTTCAGACACACACACACACACACACACACACACACACACACACACACACACACACACACACACACACACACACACACACAAATGCAAAAAGCCCAGGTGAGAGTTAGCTGGAAGTTTTAAGTGCTTGGACTGCAATAGCAGCTTTGCTTAATAATAGCGTTATGCAACAACCATTTTGATTGATATATTAGTCATTAACTGAGTCTCCTGGATGTCGACACCAGTGCTGAATCAGATGTGGAGCGGTAAGGGCAATGATACACAACGCAAGCATGACAGTCCTTTACTCACATTTCTCCACACGTCAACACTACAGATGTACTGGAAACTGTATTATAATGAAATTACGTGTAACCCATCCTATTGTGTAGGAGCCGTGGGCAGCTACAGCCCCCGGGGACCAACTCCAGTTCTTCTTTCCATCGCCTTGCTCAGGGGCACCGGCAGGAGTATTAACCCTAACATGCATGTCTTGTTGATGGTTGGAGGAACCCGGAGCACCCGGAGGAGACCCATGCAGACACGGGAAGAACATGCAGACTCCACACAGAAAGGACCTGGGACGGGCTGGGGTTCGAACCCAGGACCTTCTTGCTGTGAGGCAACAGTGCTAACCACTGGGCCACCGTGCCGCCCTCTGCTAGCCTGCTGTTCTAGTGATGCTAGAGCTTATGTTGCACATACCGTATTTCCCGGACTTTTATTCATGTTTTTTTTTCTTCTTTTACTCGTCTTCCTGTTCCTGTGACTTATATCCCAAAGCGACTCATACAATGTAATTTTGTCGGGCGGATACGCTGCATTTCAACTAAGGCCACTAGATGGCACTCTTTAATCTTATGAATCAATTGAAAATACCGTACCACCGAAGGGGCTTATATGTTTATTTCCTTGCAACGACACATTTTTTGCCGAGTGTGACTTGTACTCCAGGAAGTACAGTATGCCCTCAAACAGTCAGGAAGTAGCTGTGAATGAACAGCTTTCTCACAGGACAACAGACCCGATAACTTGGATTGTATGTAAAGAAGTTTGCGGTTCCACCTCGTCGAACACAGACTGAAGCATTTTCATTGGCAGGTAACAAATGGGGGGCGGCACGTTGGCGTAATGGTTAGCGCGGTCGCCTCACAGCAAGAAGGTCCTGGGTTCGAGTCCCGGGGTAGTCCAACCTTGAGGTTCGTCCCGGGTCGTCCTGTGTGTGGAGTTTACATGTTCCCCCCCCCGTGTCTGCGTGGGTTTCCTCCGGGGGCTCCGGTTTCCTCCCACAGTCCAAAGACATGTAGGTCAGGTGAATCGGCCGTACTAAATTGTCCGTAGGTATGAATGTGCATCCCCGCGACCCTGAGAGCAGGATAAGTGGTTCGGATAATGGATGGATGAAGGTAACAAATGGATTGACTTCGTGATCCAGATGTTTAAATAGTCCCAGCAAAATGGACCTCCACCTTTATTTGTGTTATTATATTTTCACAAACAGAACTATCCCTAGGATCTCAAGATATTTGACCTTTATCTCAGCAAACGGTTGCTTTAATCAGTGTATTCTCCTTCAGGGGAACTTCTTTGTTCTCCCTAAAGGAGAGACAGCAGTCCACTTACCTAGCATCGTTATTTGCTACAGTAAGAGTGTGGGCTCGAGAATTCGATCCCGTGCCAGTGGAAGCTTATATGTGATGGGGAAGGCAAATGAAACCGCTTCGCCATCTCTGAGCACAGGAGCCTCAGCTTTGTAAGGCTACGGTTTGACCCTTTCACCCTGCTCCGAAAGTGGGAGAAGGCTGTTTGCACAGCGCCTCTGCTCCGTCGCTCTTTTTTTAATATTTGATGTTTGTGTTGGACAAAACCTGGAGAGCTTGCAGTGGATGGTGGGAGCGATGCCGGTGTAGTGAAAGAATGCGAGAGCGTCATCTGAAAAGGTGTGTCTGTGGGTGCATGCATCGTTTTCGCCTCAGCTTGGCTGGCGCTTTGAGGAACTTCTGCAGTTTCCTGCAGTTTCCTGTTGACAGTGCCAAACAGGGGAGGTGTTTGAGTATATTGGGTCATTGGAAGTCTGACTGCTTTATTTTTTTCTTCTTCTGTCATCTCAAACTTCCTCTGAAGCAGTGAGCCACATGTTGCCAGTGGCAATGTCCTATTGCATACATCAGTATGGTTCTGACATTAGCCTTCAACCAACCCGTGAAAGTTGCTGTTTAGAATTGAAGAAATGAACAAAAAAAATTATATTTTCCATTCATTTTGTCAATTTTCCATGACCTTATGGCAAATATGTCTAACAACATATGTTAAAAAAAAGCAAAAAATTCCTTATCTATATTTATTTATTTATGTGTGTATGTATGTATGTATATGTATGTATGTATGTATGTATGTATGTATGTATGTATGTATGTATGGACATCAACCCGGACATTCTTCTACTACCTGGAAAATATATAATTTTTGTGTTGCTGGGTCATCGTATGTTCGTGGGCTTACATCAAAACTCAGTCCTTTAATAATCGAACCCACGCCCCCCCCCCCATGTCTATATGTCAAGTGTGATAAGAGAAAATGGTTCATTGTTGCAGTTTTTGTTGCCCCCCACTCTTAAAACACAGGTTCCCTTTCCCTTAAACCCCCCATCAAATCTGTCACCAAATCTGCTTTCTTTCACCTCCAAAACATCCCCAGACTCTCCACGACCCTCAGACCCTGTGGCAGAGACCCCCCTCATCCATGCCATCATCACCTCCGGTCTGGATTATTGCAGCGGAGTCCCGTCGGGGGTACCCAGCAAAGCCCTAGAGAGGCTGCAGTATATGCCAAGGTGCTCACCCTGGCAACACACTCCCGCCCTTGTCCACCTTCACTGGCTCCTGGTCAAATCCTGAATTTCCTATGAAATCCTTCCCCTCACCTATAAATCCCTCCATGCCTTGACCCCCCCCCCCCCAGCACCTGTCAGACCTCCTCAACCCCTAGGTTCCGTCCTGGAATCTGCGGTCTGCAGGCATGGGCCTGCTTTCCATCCCCCACACCTTTGGGGATAGAGCCGTTAGTGTGGCAGCCCCCCACCCTCTGGAGCTCTGTTCCAGCAGAAACCCACAACGCTGCTTCTTTCAGCAATTTTAAAAGACTGCTGAAAACCTACCTTTTTACTCAGGTCTGTAGTGTGTTAATCTTTGTTTTAATCTTATTTTGTGTTGTTCTTATCTGGTGTTAAGCGTCCTTGGGTTTTTTGAAAGGCGCTATACAAAACTAAGTTGTTGTTGTTGGGTTGTGGTACCATTGGTAGGACTTTTTCCGTGTTTTGACGGGGTGTAGGTGGCAACACAGAAGATGGGGTGGGTGGGGGGGGACCTCTCACGAAGCCGTTTCGGCTTGTGTGTAAGCCAAGCGCCTCACTGTTAGTATGTCAACACCTACATAC
The DNA here is from genome assembly GCF_029633865.1 of Lampris incognitus. Lineage (NCBI taxonomy): Eukaryota > Metazoa > Chordata > Actinopteri > Lampriformes > Lampridae > Lampris > Lampris incognitus. The sequence goes on along the minus strand of NC_079212.1, from coordinate 89,556,318 downwards.
GCTCCAAAGTGTCCCTTATCTCCACCTTTTTTCTTTATGTCAACTCTTGGATGTGGCCCGCGGTCCCTTCATCAGGCCTCATCGCACACGTTGTCAAGGAAATGTTCTCCTCCGGCCAAGAGCAGACCATGTCCCTCCTCCCTCAGCCAAGTGCAGTTGATAAACGAATCTGCTTTGTCTCTTCATCTGTGGCCCAATATTTGGTTGGAGGCAGTTTTGCCAGTCTGCCTCAGTGAACTGTAATCGTTAAGACGGGGGGCGGCCCGCTGGTTACCATGGTATTTATCATCAGGACCGTGTGTGTTGTGAAAGCAAACAGACCTGTTTTCACTGACCGGGAGGGCACCACAAACAGGGCAAGGTGACTGTGTGTAGACTGACGACTGTATACACACACACACACCCCAGTTTTTTCCTGGTGTGGTATATTTCCAATAGTCTGCTCTTTTTAATTGATATGTTACTCTTGGTATTTGGTAATTGGTATATTACTTTAATTGGTATGTTAATTGGTGTATTATATTATTTACTTAATTGCTATATTACTTTTAATTGGTATATTACTAATTAATATATTAATTGGTGCATTGTTATCTTACTTAATTGGTAAATTACTTTTAAGTGGTATGTTACTTTTTAATTGTTATATTTAATTAGTATGTTAATTGGTGTATTATGTTACTTGCTTAATTGGTATATTACTTTTAATTGGTATATTACTAATTTGTATATTAATTGATGCATTATTATCTTACTTAATTGGTAAATTACCTTTAAGTGGTATATTGCTTTTTAACCGGTATATTATTAATTGGTACATGTAATTGGTATTATTAATTGGAATGGGGGTCGATTCAGTGCAAAATTGCAACAACTAAGCCACGGCGATTCTGACATTGCTGCATTTTTCCCATAATGTAATATTGAAGCACACTGTTTGAATTTGAATTGTTGGAAGGCTTACTCGGGAACGTGTACTTGTGTTTTAAGTAAAATACAGGATGTAAAATAAATGCAGTTTGTTGGTCATTTTCTATGGATTACTAGTTTTCACATTTTCCCATCTCTAAGAGGGGATGGAGCCTTAAAATTGTAATGTAATGGATCACAATATTTATATTCATTCGTTATTCATTATCCAAACCGCTAACTCAGGGTCGCAGGGGTGCTGGAGCCTATCCCAGCAGTCATTGGGCGGCAGGCGGGGAGACACCCTGGACACATATGAAAAAATATATTACGATATTTATAATATATTGTAAAAAATTATATAATATATATCAAATATAAAATTATAAAATATAATTTATGACAGAATATATAAAAAGATAAATATATTGCATTTTTAATATATTTAAAAAATTATATAACATATATAAAATTATAAAATATATAAAAAAATGAATATATATATAACAATATAACTATATTACAATATTTATAATATATTTTTAAAAAATTGCAATATGATATTGATCAGCGCTGTGGTAATATTGAATTGAGACGCCGGCCATATAAACGCTCTGTTCTCCAGTTTCTGAGCAATATGTAGTTGCTAGCAATAGTAAATACATGTCTTTCTGCATGCTCAGTAGTAGTAAATACATGTCTTTCTGCATGCTCAGTAGTAGTAAATACATGTCTTTCTGCATGCTGAGTAGTAGTAAATACATGTCTTTCTGCATGCTCAGTAGTAGTAAATACATGTCTTTCTGCATGCTCAGTAGTAGTAGATACATGTCTTTCTGCATGCTCAGTGGTAGTAAATACATGTCTTTCTGCATGCTCAGTAGTAGTAGATACATGTCTTTCTGCATGCTCAGTAGTAGTAAATACATGTCTTTCTGCATGCTCAGTAGTAGTAAATACATGTCTTTCTGCATGCTCAGTATTAGTAGATACATGTCTTTCTGCATGCTCAGTAGTAGTAAATACATGTCTTTCTGCATGCTCAGTATTAGTAGATACATGTCTTTCTGCATGCTCAGTAGTAGTAAATACATGTATTTTTTCATGCTCAGTAGTAGTAAATACATGCCTTTCTGCATGCTCAGTATTAGTAGATACATGTCTTTCTGCATGCTCAGTAGTAGTAAATACATGTCTTTCTGCATGCTCAGTAGTAGTAGATACATGTCTTTCTGCATGCCCAGTAGTAGTAAATACATGTCTTTCTGCATGCTCAGTAGTAGTAAATACATGTCTTTCTGCATGCTCAGTAGTGGTAAATACATGTCTTTCTGTATGCTCAGTAGTAGTAAATACATGTCTTTCTGCATGCTCAGTAGTAGTAAATACATGTCTTTCTGTATGCTCAGTAGTAGTAAATACATGTCTTTCTGCATGCTCAGTAGTAGTAAATACATGCCTTTCTGCATGCTCAGTAGTAGTAAATACATGTCTTTCTGCATGCTCGGTAGTAGTAAATACATGTCTTTCTGTATGCTCAGTAGTAGTAAATACATGCTTATTGACTTGTTTAAAGATGTACTGTTGTATTCTCTATTAATGTGCAACAGGGGCGCTCCACATAGTGTTTTCACTCTGCAGGTTAGCCACACAATCTGTCCCTTCTGCTGCTTGCCCCTCTCTCTCTCTCTCTCTCTCTCTCTCTCTCTCTCTCTCTCTCTCTCTCTCTCTCTCTCTCTCTCTCTCTCTCTCTCTCTCTCTCTCTCTGTCTTTTCCCTATATGTGTGTTTGCTTGTCTTTCTGTGTGTCCCTTACTTGCCCCTGATTTCCGGGGTCACCGCGCTGGTCAACTGCAGGCCGAGGGGACGTGAGAGGAAGTGGAATAAACAAAAGCAAAGCAAACCAAACAAAGCTGAATCGGGCCTCTTGCGGACACGCCGGTTCGGGGGCTACGTGTGCACACACACACACACACACACACACACACACACACACACACACATACACAAAGACCTCACTGTGAGAGTGGCGCTGAAGGCCCCCCCCCCCCCCACACACACACTAAAGCCACACTTTGGAGTGATATTCATTTTGGGTAGACCGTTTTAATCTTTGTTTTTTTTTCCACCATAAGCTTTTCTGATAAAATTCATTGTCACCGCCAGTTTTCAAGCTGATTATGGGCGGCTGCAAACAGGCCACGCGACCTCTAGACTGCACATCAACTTAGATAAGGCAGCAATGCTAAAAAGTGACACTATTCTATTAAAGTGGAGTAGCGCTTAAATCAGATTACAACTAATAGCGTGCGGCGTTTGAGCCCGCGCTCTCCGGTGGTTTCGAGGCATTTCGGAAACGCTGCAGCTCTGCAGACTCAAACCTCCAGGCTTGTGCAATGCCACGGCGTTTTCGTAGATTTTTTTCCTTTCGGGTGGTTTTAATGCTGTCGTCCAATTAAATGGAGAAACAGTGATTACAGACGGGCTCGGCGCTGGTCCTGCGTATCGCTGTCTGTTAGTTCTGCACTATCAGGCCCGGCACAAGTGCTGCTTTGTCCGCCGTGGGTCGGAATAAAACCCCTCTCCTTTGAAAGGCGCGAAAACAAAACAAACCCTATTACCTCAGGGTGTGAATCGCCCCTTTGATTCCGGGCAGAGTTATTTCGTGGGCTTAAATGGGTGTCCTGTGTTGTGCAGCGGCTGCCAAATTGGTTTGTGTTGGATAGATGGTTTGTCTCACAGTTGCCCCGCGCCGTCTTATCTCCTCGTATATACTCCCAGTGTTGTCATGAGCCCCCCCTCCTCCCGTTTTTCTGTTTTGTTTTCTCTTTCTGGACACTGTCCTGTGCTCATAAATTCTCCCCGACGTCGCTCGAGGTCTATGGGGGAGGTGAGGGATCAGAACGAGCGGTGTTCGGGTCGCTCCAGGCTGCTCCGCGGCTGGTTTTCAGCTTTATTAGCCTACTTACCCTAATGAAAAACAGAGCCGCGGGTGGTCTTGTGCCGCTAATGGGCAGAAATACCAAGGTGGATTCAAAAAGAATTGTGGGGTATAAGACCAACAGGTGTGTGTGTGTGTGTGTGTGTGTGTGTGTGTGTGTGTGTGTGTGTGTGTGTGTGTGTGTGTGTGTGTGTGTGTGTGTGTGTGTGCGTGCGTGCGTGCGTGCGTGCGTGCGTGCGTGCGTGCGTGCGTGCTATAATGCCTGCACATGTATTTTCTAAAACCTTGTATATTGTGCAAAAAGGTAGTGCAGACAGCAATACTATGCTTATGTTTCCATATCAGGAACATTTCGGGGTGTCCAGGTAGCGTGGCGGTCTATTCCCTTGCCTACCAACATCGGGATTGCCGGTTCGAATCCCCGTGTTACCCCCGGCTTGGTTGGGCGTCCCTACAGAAACAATCGGCCGTGTCTGTTGGCGGGAAGCCAGATGTGGGTATGTGTCCTGGTCGCTGCACTAGCGCCTCCTGATCGGGGGGGGGGGGGGGGACTGGCGGGAATAGCGTGATCCTCCCACACGCAATGTCCCCCTGGTGAAACTCCTCGCTGCCAGGTGAAAAGCAGCTGCTGGCGACTCCACATGTATCGGAGGAGGCATGTGGTAGTCTGCAGCCCTCCCCGACTGGGACGGCTCGGAAGAGTGGAGTGATTGGCCCAGTACAATTGGGAAGAAAAGGGGGGGGTGGGAATCAGGAACATTTATTTGTTGTTTCATTCCATGCACCTGCACACATGAAATGAAATGAAATGAAATATTGTGTCCCCCAACCCACAGCAGTGCAACACAAAGACAAAAACACAAACTACAAGAACACATACATCCACCAACATATCAAAAAAAGAAAAGAACAATCACCGTCCATGAGCGCAAACGCCAGCCAGGATGACTTTCCGAACTGCCGGTCTTTATGGGCCAGCGGTTAGCTTAGCCTGCCCCGCTTCAGCGTCCTGTCAGACCGCCCTCGGTGTTTCCTCCTCAGGTACAGCTCCAAGCAGGGCCGTGGTCCCTGGGCCCACCGGATGCGGCAGACCAGGCTCCCCCAGCCGATCCAGCGCCAGCTCTCCCAGCCAGACACCTTCGACACACCTCCCTGCACTCCACACGACGACACCAATATGTAATATAGCTAGCCACATTATGGCAGTGGCTGGGCTAACAGTACTTTCCAGCGGTTGATCAAAGCGTAATGGGTAGCTGGTACTGCAGCGGCCCGTATCGAAGGAAAATGATGCTGTTGTAGTGTAGACAAGGTGCAACAGGTTACCACAGGCAGTAAAACGAGTACTGAGAAGACTTTGCAGAGTATAGTACTATTGTCTATTGAGGGGGGTACTAGCTAAGCAGTGTGGTGACCTTTGAGGAAAGCGGTGGAAGAAAAAGTGTGAAGGGAGAACCAACACTTATGACCTGTTCAGCATTGAGGGCGACATATTGGATCTCGTAGGATACCTTCACGACATAGACCTATAGAATTGTCACAGGCTTGCCTATGAGGATAGTCATCGATTGCACTGGATGTACTATGCGTGTGTTTGCTCTCTGTGAAAGTGTGGCGGTGTTGTTTCCCCCAGCAGCAGCCGCCGCTCAGCCTGTTCTGCATCTGAGCCAGCGATCTCCAGATAGCGACGAGCGGGCATGGCTCAGCGCTATGTACAAGGAATCTGATATTTAACTTTCCAAAAAACAGCACCAAGAGGTACCGAGAAGACAATTCCCAAGTAGCTTCACACTAATAACTTGATTTTCAGTCGACATTGTTCAAATCACGTTTTGCCATCTTGACACCAAGTCTTTTTGTCAGTCGCATCCAGGAACCGCCTGCGCTCTCGGGATGTGACGACTCTTCTCAGCGTAAAAGTAAAGCAAGTTTCAGCGTGTGTGCTCGGGGGGGGGGGGATGTTTGAGCCGTTTAGAAACCTCCCGCCTCACCCCTCCTCTTTTCATTCCCCCCCCTTTTTTTTCTTTTTTGGGTTGAGCAGGGGTTGCTATAGTGATGTCGAGTAGAAATAAACTTCCTGTCTGTGCCTTGCGGTTGAGTGCCGTCTCTGGGCTCTTTTCTTCATCACACCCTTTGGTGTTCTTCAAAACGTGTCGATTTAATAGGAGTTTGAAAGTAGACCTGCATTCTTGGAAATTTGTTTCCAGTTTGGAATGCCACAAGTATTTCTGACTCGATCCCTTTGTTCCTGTCCTCGCAGTGCTTCAGCAAAGGCAGACAAACCCAAGCAGCAAGGAAGTGGGGGAGTTACCATTTTCTTTTCTTTCTTTTTTTAAAGCGTCGAAGACATTTCCTTTTATATCCTTGTTCTGCACCCACCCAGTTACTAAAATCTTCTTTTTTTTCTTTCCCGGTGATCACATTATTATCATTCCTCAGCGCTGCCCTGCATCCCACTCCCTCTCCCCCTCCTTCCCATGCTACCCCCCACCGGCATTACTGATGGGGGAGACTCTTGTATTGCTTAGGAGGCTTGATCCGTGCTGGGCACCGGTGCACCTTTCCTACTTCAAAGAACCGTGCCCAGGGTGGCCAAGCTGTGCGTATCATCTAAAAATAACCCATGTGCCTTTTCATTATCCGTGAGTTTAATCCTCTTGCTCCTCTTCAGCCGACATTCTACCGCACGGGCCTTTGCCTGGCCTGTCTCTTCCCCCGTTATCGCTGCTGCCAAGGTCATGTCCAATGTCACATTGGCGTGGGGGAAGCAACACTTGCTCCAGCAGATAAATCTGAACGATGTTCGAACTGCACCAGAGATGGGAGGATTGTCATCTGATTGATGCTCAAGGTGAACCATTTATTGGTCGTGTAATTCAGGATCATGTTGGTGATGTGGCATCGTTTGATGGAGGTGCTGTGAAAGGTTGTGGGCATGACATGGTTCAGTAGTTTTTTAGCAGTGGCCAAATCGTTTCATCCCGTCTTATCTAGAGCTGGAGGAGCTCGTAGGCGTTCCAGTGGGTGACTCCTTCCTGTTTCCTTTTCACATTCATCCATCCATTATCCTAACCGCTTACCCTGCTCTCAGGGTCGCGGGGATGCTGGAGCCTATCCCAGCAGTCACTGGGCGGCAGGTGGGGAGACACCCTGGACAGGCCGCCAGGCCATCACAGGGCCGACACTCACACTCACACCTAGGGACAATTTAGTACGGCCGATTCACCTGACCTACATGTCTTTGGATTGTGGGAGGAAACTGAAGCACCTGGAGGAAACCCACGCAGACACGGGGAGAACATGCAAACTCCACACAGAGGACGACCCCCAAGGTTGGACTACCCCGGGGCTCGAACCCAGGACCTTCTTGCTGTGAGGCGACCGCGGCCACCGTGCCGCCTACATTTATTCAGTGTTTCGGTTTATTATAGGGCTTTCAAAGTTTCAGGTGAAAAAAGTTTTACCAAAATTGAAACCGCCTTCAGGGGTGTCTGACTTTCCTCATTTCCATGCCGTTGAAAAGCTGAGCAGTGACGTATCTCCTGGCCGTGTCGGGGACAGTCGTCTGGCCCTTTCTTCTCGGCAGGCTTCAAGGCAGCCATTTCTAGGGGCCGCCAGGTCTGCCTGTGATTGTGGTGCTGTGAGGAAGTCGCTTGTCACAAGCAGCCTTGCTCGCCTTGTCCGCTCTTTGATCGATGGCCTTTCAGTTTGGAGTAATTATCCCGACCCAGGCTAGGGGGCCCGAGACTGTGGTAGTGTCTGTGTGTGTGTCTGTGTGTGTGTTTTTCTGGCCTTGTGTATATGTTCCTGCATTTTCACATCTGTCTGTATATTTTGTGTGCAGGTGTATTCATGTGCAGTATTGTGTGTGTGTGTGTGTTTGCATACATGCCCACACGCGTCCTAAGACAAGCCTTATTTTGTGTTTCTGCAAGACCTCGTTTTTGAAGGCATTCAAAGTTACTGAATTTAATGTGGAGAAAAATGAACTACCCTGAAGTCCATATTTATGTCCCTGTTTACCCTCCGAAGCAGCGAAAAACCAGATTCCAAGCCCGTCGATTCGGTTCCTGTAGACATGGTAGTGGCCATGTCTCATATTCTTTATTCTTCGGTACTTGTGTTCGGTCTCATTTTGCAAGGTGTTTGACTGGTTTGGGTAGAAGATAATGTTTTATTCTGAGCTCACCTTCGTGCCACTCAATGGTGTTATGTGATGAGGAGGAGCGTGGCTGAATTCACCAGACTTTTGTATTCGTTAGTGCTGCTCCTTACCTCCACAAGGCCACGGCCAACGCCTTGAAATTGGTAGGACTTGCACAACTTCTTTACCTTTTATTTTGTTTTTGGATTTTTGTGTGGGGGGGGGGGGTTCTCCCCAGTTGTAGTTGGCCAACTACCCCACTCTTCTGAGCTATCCCGGTTGCTGCCCCAACCCTCCGCCGACCCGGGGAGGGCTGCAGACTACCACATGCCTCCACCGATACATGTGGAGTTGCCAGCCGCTCCTTTTCACCTGATAGTGAGCAGTTTCTCCAGGGGGACGTAACGCGTGGGAGGATCACGCTATCCCCCTCCCCCAGTTCCCCCTTCCCCCCGGAACAGGCGCCACGACCGACCAGAGGAGGCACTAGTGCAGCGACCGGGACACACACCCACATCCGGCTTGCCACCCGCAGACACGGCCAATTGTGTCTGTAGGGACGCCCGACCAAGCTGGAGGTAACACGGGGATTCAAACCAGTGATCCCCGTGTTGTATTTTACCTTTTATATTTATCTAGCCGCTTGACTCACAGGGTTGAAACCTACTGTTTCATTCATGAATGGCTTGAAAAATTAACTATTTTGGTAATGTTAAATTTTTTTTTCTTATAAAAAGACGAACTTGTGATCACATATTAGTTAGAATGTATCCACAAAGCAAAGCAAAATTTATCATCATGCCACTGTGTAGATTTTGCTGCTGAAAATGTTTCTCTCCAAACACTGGACCTGAGCCATGCTGTTCTGCAGCTCCTTCTCTATATTTTGCTGCACTGATCCATTATTCATCGGATCTCTTCCTCCACTCTCTATCCACCCGTGTGTGTGTGTGTGTGTGTGTGTGTGTGTGTGTGTGTACACACGTGTGCGTGTCTCGGGTGTACACAGAATGTTAGAGAAGGGGGGCTGCTAATGGCTGGATGTATAATACATCAGTAGTACATTTCCAGTCGACCGTGGCCTGTGATGCAGCACAACCTCGGGGAACATGAGCTCCGTGTCTGTGTTTATCTTCATCTTTGCCAGCTGATGTTGAAGAGGAGACGCAGCATGCCGGCCGTGACTAGACCCCAGCCGTGGCTATGGCCTGCCACAGTTCTTTCTGGAACACCTATGCGCAAGATAGATGAATCGTCCATTAATCGTCCATTAATGATGCTAAGATTTTTACTGGGAGTGACAAAGAAGGGACACGATTAGGAACGAGTATATTAGAGGGTTGATGCTAGATCCAACGGGGTGTAGGCACGGAAGTAGCCGTGATTGGCTGTTGCATCGGCCAATAGACAGCGCGGAACCTCGAAGCGCACTGACTTGAAACAAACCATGCGCACTGAAACATTTAGCTAGCTAGCTTACAACTGACCTTAACATTGCCAGATCGTACTGTAACCCTAACCCTAATCTTAGCGAACGAATGTTAACTTAATTCACCCCAACTATTGCTCCGTCTGTCGGTCTGGCAGTCAGTGTTCTTCAAGGTGCCGCACTGTCTATTGGCCGATCCAACAACCAATCACGTCTACTTGTGTGCCTACACCCCGTTGGATCTAGCATCAACCATATGAGAGGAACAGCTCAGGTTGGACGGTTTGGAGACCAAGCAAGAGAGGCAAGATTGAGATGGTTTGGACGTGTGGAGGAGAGATGCTGGGTATATTGGGAGAAGGATGCCGAATATGGAGCTGTCAGGGAAGAGGAAAAGAGGAAGGCCAAAGAGGAGGTTTATGGATGTGGTGAGGGAGGACATGCAGGTGGCTGGTGTGACAGAGGAAGATGCAGAGGACAGGAAGAGATGGAAAGGGATGATCCGCTGTGGCGCCCCCTAATGGGAGCAGCCGAAAGTAGTAGTAGTAGTAGTAGTAGTAGTAGTAGTCGCCTTTTTCATCGAATAGCACTCCCTCCCTTGGCTTGGTGAGCCTCGGTCCCTAAGCTTAAAAGTTTGCTGCTATACAAGCGAGCTGGAATTTCATGCACTAAAATTTTGAAAGTAGATCATAAATTTCACCTTGAAATGGGAATTTTTTTCGTCATTTGAATTCAGCTTCTCAATATTCTGTTTTAAATTCCGTGATAAATAATTTAAAGCTCACGTCCAATTTGCTGAAGCTACCCGCCAGCCAAACGGAAAGCTACGGTCAGGTTTATCACTCTTAATGTGTTTGGACACTGCTGATCGGCTTTTTAGGGTTGTTCAATAGTAAATCAAATGCAGTAGGAACAATCAGACAATGAAGCCTTCTACATGTTTCAAACCAACTAGTTTCATACGGCTTATCATCTGACCACATCGGGCAGCACAGTTAGTTATACATTTCTGAACGACTGATGCTGAAACTGTCTGTAATGGAGAGGGGGCAGTGAAATTATAATCCTGGAGTTTTTCTTATCGTGATGGAAAGAGTGTTAACATAGATTAAGGCAAAGTCTATTTTTGTTCTTGTTTTTTTCCAAAAGATGGTCATGATGAGTGATGAGCAGTCAACACATTGGTGGAATCAGAATCAGTATCAGAAACCCTTTTTTTGTCATTTAATTTCGAGCACTTGTGCACATGAAATGAAACATGTTTGTCTCCCCCAGCAGTGCAACACAAAGACAAAAACACATATTCAAGGACTACAACAATGCATATATCCAAACTAACACATATATTTAAACGAAACAACAGCAAAAAATCACTGGCCAGGAGAACGAACTCCAGCCAGGATGACTGTCAGAACTGCTGGTCTGCATGGGCTAGCAGTTAGCTTAGCCTGCCCCGCTTCTGCATCCTTCCAGACCACCCTCGGTGTTATCGGAACTGCCGGTCTGCATGGGCTAGCAGTTAGCTTAGCCTGCCCCGCTTACGCATCCTGTCAGACTGCCCTCGGTGCTACCTCTTTGGACACAGCTCCAGGCAGGGCTGTGGTCCCTGGGCGCACAGGACGCAGCAGACCAAGCTCTCCCAGCTGATCCAGCGCCAGCTCTCCCAGCCATCAAACGAAGACAAACTTAGATGCAGACATGGACAAAGACACTGCATGGACGGTACTGGGTGAGGCTGCCGCAAATGTGAATTTGCACCGCCATCTTCCCACAATGGAAGCGGAAGTAGTTGTGTGAAGAATGAATTGAATAGAATTTGCAGGCCTAACAGTCAGAGCTTCAACAGGTCCCAGAGCAATTGGCTAGCCAATACAGATTCTTTGCCAAATAAGCAAGAAATACCTGAGAAATGAATGGAAACCATAGACTTGAGTCATTATGAATTGGACTCAGGTGGTCCACCCCCCTCTGCCGATCTGGGGAGGGCTGCAGACTACCACATGCCTCCTCCGATACATGTGGAGTTGCCAGCCGCTTCTTTTCACCTGACAGTAAGGAGTTAAACCAGGGGGGTGTGGCGCATGGGAGGATCACACTATTCTCCCCAGTTCCCCATCCCCCCTGAACAGGTGCCCCGACCGACCAGAGGGGGCGCTAGTGCAGGCACCAGAACACTTACCCACATTCGGCTTCCCACCCGCAGACACGGCCAATTGTGTCTGTAGGGATGCCCGACCAAGCCGGAGGTAACACAGGGATTCGAACCGGTGATCCCTGTGTTGGTAGGCAACGGAATAGACCGCTATGCTACCCAGACGCCCTAGCTACCCAGTTTTCACCCCAAAGCAGATGTATCTCTTGAGGACAAGACTATTTTGAAGGTTAGCTGGCAGTACCAGGAAAGGACATTAAGTTCCTAACTTTGTTCTGGTGCTTTCTGGAAGTTTGTGGCTGAGATAGTGATTTTGTTGAGCTGATTTTTCCTGCAAAAGTGTTCAAAGTCTGTTTTTAAGTGTGTTGTCCCACATCAGTCTTCCTGACTGATGAGAACCAATGCCAGGCAGAAAAGCTTTTTGTGGTTCAGTGAACATGCCTTTTGAAATCGTGTCCATCATTCGCTGGGTTATCCTCTAAGAGTGTTTTCTCTGTCCAAGCAGCTGCGCATCATCAGGGGGGGTATTAAATCAGGATTTGACCTTTGATTTTGGCTCTAGCCTACAGCCCTGCTGCAGATGACTGATATAATGCCTGTAGGGTGGGGGAGTGGGTGTCTGTGTATAAGGGGATTGCCTTTCAGTGCCCGGAAACTAAACCCAGGTTTCGCTCTCGCAAAGCCTGCCGCGGTTGGTGTCAAAGGTCGTGTAACAGAATCTTAACCCCGACCTTAGCAGATGCCTTCAATACTTTAGATCTGATGAAAATGTATGAGAGTAGGCACTAAAACAGGGCAAGGGCTCTGGAGGATAAACAAGGAAATACCCATGCATCACATCGCTGAACTACATCCTCAGTATTCAAGCTTGCATAAAGGGCACACTTGAAGGGAAATCCCCCTTTTCTTCTGAGGTTTATTTCAGAAAATGGTCATTCTTGTTTAACTTGCAGACATCTATGGTGATACGCGGTAGTGGTGGTGAAGTTTTGGCCTTCAAACCTGAGAACTGTGGCGGACAACTTCCACAGAATAAAGGATCTTATATTCTGATCTTTATGAGAAAAGATAAAGAATGTTAAACTAGTTGGGTCACGTGCACTTTGTAGAGAGAATTTACCAATTAATCACATGATTAATTGATTTTTGTGATCTGATTAATCTGATTTTTTTAAGAATTAAACAATTGATTATTCCTTGGGGCCATATGAAAACAGATGTCAGGGACTGTAATTAGTAGGTCGGTGGTTTTCACAGCAAAATGGTCAGTGATTATAGCCCATGTATTTCCAATGTCAAATAACTTGAGCGCGGTATGTTTTGTGACAGTTATTTTCAAAGATGCGTGACATACACATATTTGTTTTTACCACTCGGTGCAAACTATAGAGTTAATAGTTGCATAAGAACACATTGGCTTTGGGCGTCCGGGTAGCATGGCGGTCTATTCCGTTGCCTACTAACACGGGGGTTGCCGGTTCGAGTCTCCGTGTTACCTCCGGCTTGGTTGGGCATCCCTACAGACACAATTGGCTGTGTCTGCAGGTGGGAAGCCGGATGTGGGTATGTGTCCTGGTCGCTGCACTAATGCCTCCTCTGGTTGGTCGGGGTGCCTGTTCGGGGGGCGGGAAGAACTGGGTGGAATAGCGTGATCCTCCCATGCGCTACAGCCTCCTGGCGAAACTGGTCACTGTCAGGTGAAAAGAAGCAACTGGCGACTCCACGTATCGGAGGAGGCATGTGGTAGTCTGCAGCCCTCCCTGGATCGGCAGAGGAGGTGGGGCAGCAACCTGGACGGCTCAGAAGAGTGGGGCAATTGGCCGGATACTAGGGCTGTGTGTTGGCGAGAATCTGGCGATCCAATACGTATCACGATACGGGAGGTTACAATTCAATATATCGCGATATATTGCGATACAGTAAGAAAGGCAATATATTGCAACTTCATAGGCCTGTGTTCTTTGTGCTTATGCTACTTCCTGTCTCAGTTTATGTTGTTGCGTTGGAGTGGAAGAGTCAAATGGCTGAAGATAGATTACAACACTGTTGTCTAGCGGTTGTGCGGTCACACACAACACAAAATGTTTGTCATGAACCTTTACATGTAAACCATGAAAGATCGATATAGTGGTTTTGAGAATCGATGCAGTGGTTTTGAGAATCGATACAGTATCACAAAAGATGGCATCGCGATACTCGAGTGTATCGATATTTTCTTACATCCCTGCCGGATACAACTGTATCGATATTTTCTTACACCCCTACTGGATACACCCTGAGTCCCCCCCCTTTTCCAGGAATGTCTGTTCCAGAGGTTTTGACTTATTTCTGCTACCTCAAAATGTGCCAGATTGGACCCCCCCCCCCCACTTCTGTCAATCAGTTAACCACCAATCCCCATCCAACATGGATCCATTCCTTCCAGTGGGATGAGATAAGGCTGCCGGTATCATCACTGTCTCGTACAACAGCTCCAGCTGTTAGATAGCTCCACTGCTGCACTTAAGATTTGATAAAACAGAATAGTGGAGACGTTAGTAGAGGCAGCGGGAGGGTGGAGGAGCAGCTGAGTCAGATTTAGACAGGGTCAACTTGAACTATTCATAACAATAAATACCTGATGGATGTTACGGAATGTCAGACTACTCTAGCGACTGCTACCAAGTAGGTGGGTGGACTACTGAGGAAGAAGTGGGTATACTCCTATATATATATATATATATATATATATATGGCTGTTAGGCTTATAGGTCAGTATACTCCAAATTGCTATAAAAAGAGGTGAGTATACAGCGTGTACCTGTGTGTACCCTCCACTACGCTACCGGTACCTCTTCAGTGTTGTGCGCTTGGTAGGATTGTTAGGTCATTGCCTGGACCTTGAACATCCATCTATAGTCAAAGACTGGAGAGTTGATTTAGTAAAAGCACAGCAGGATTACTCTCTCTCTCTGTCTCCCTCTGTTTCTCTCTCTCTGTCTCCCTCTGTCTGTCTGTCTGTCTGTCTGTCTGTCTGTCTGTCTGTCTGTCTGTCTGTCTGTCTGTCTCTCGATCTCTCTCTCTCTGTCTGTCTGTCTGTCTGTCTGTCTGTCTGTCTGTCTGTCTGTCTGTCTGTCTCTCGATCTCTCTCTCTCTGTCTCCCTCTGTCTGTCTGTCTGTCTGTCTGTCTGTCTGTCTGTCTGTCTGTCTGTCTGTCTGTCTGTCTGTCTGTTTGTCTGTCTGTCTCTCTCTGTCTGTCTCTGTCTCTCTCACTCTCTCTCTCTGTCTCTCGTCTGTCTGTCTGTCTCTCTCTCTGTCTCCCTCTGTCTCTCTCTCTGTCTGTCTGTCTGTCTGTCTCTCGATCTCTCTCTGTCTCTCTCTCGCTGTCTGTGTCTCTCACCCTCCCCCTCGCTCTCTTTCTCTCGCCCTCCCTCTCTCTCGACCCTCTCTTTCTGTCTCTCGCCCCTCTCTGTCTCTCTCTCTCTCTCACTCTCTCGCTATCTTTCTCTTGCCCTCCCTCTCTCTTTCTCTTGCCCTCCCTCCCTCCCTCGCTTGATTTCTCTCTCTATCTCCATCTCTGTTGTTCCTCCCTCCTGTCGGCTGTGATTAATGGTCGAGTGTCCCATTCCTCCTTGTCTCCCATCAACACTCTCTGCTTCTGCTGCACTCCTCTCCGCTCCCCGCGGTCTTCACCTCCACCCCGACTCTCTCTGCCTGTGTTCTCACCTTACCATCAAACACCAGCCCAGACCAGGTTCCCCTGGCTCTCGGCCCACTCCTCTGTCTTGCCCTGCCCGACGACGTGGAAGCAGACCGGTTCAGAGACAGCCCCGCTACCTGCCCCACTTTCCCCTTTTCATCCGCCCAACAGGAGAAATGCAGCGCTTCCTAATTGCTTTACCAGCTCCATTAGGTCTGGCAGACACACTGCCGGGGTGTGTGTGTGTGTGTGTGTGTGTGTGTGTGTGTGTGTGTGTGTGTGTGCGTGCGCGCGTGCGTGTGTGTGTGTGTGCAGGCTATCTCTTCAGGATGGCCCCTGAGGGGAAGAACGTTGCCTGGGGGAGTTCAGAGCAGTTGCCTTGGCGAGGGGGGGATTAGCAGACGAGGCCAGAGGTGGGAGTACCCCCGAGCAGGAGAGGAGAGCCGAGCTTTGAAGTCTTTGTGTTTCCTGCACCTCCACGGTGTGAATTAGCAACGAGAACATCGTGGTTTTCTTCTCACACTGTTATTCTGCTGAAGTCCCGTCAGCGCCGCTGAGACCCAGGGGCGCGGCACAGGAGAACACCCCCACACTGGGAAACTTAAATGCTCAAGAAGGCCGGATAAGGAAATGGGCATCCACAAATCGGGACGCAAATAGGACCCTATGATGGCAAAGCGGGGATTCCCGGGCGTCCGGGTAGCGTAGCGGTCTATTCCGTTGCCTACCCACATGGGGATCGCCGGTTCGAATCCCCGTGTTACCTCCTGCTTGGTCAGGCGCCCCTACAGACACAATTGGCTGTGTGTGTCTGCGGGTGGGAAGCCGGATGTGGGTATGTGTCCTGGTCGCTGCACCATCGCCTCTTCTGGTTGGTTGGGGTGCCTGTTCGGGGGGGAAGTGGGGGGAGTAGCGTGATCCTCCCACGTGTTACGTCCCCCTGGTGAAACTCCTCACTGTCAGGTGAAAAGAAGCAGCTGGCGACTCCACATGTATGGGAGGAGGCATGTGGTAGTCTGCAGCCCTCCCCGGATCGGCAGAGGGGGTGGAGCGGCGACCGGGCGGCTTGAAAAATAGGGGAATTTGCCAAGTATAATGGGGGGGGGGGCAAAGAAAAAAGGAACGGGGATTCCCTCATCGCCTAGTGTTGCCGTGAGACCGGACAGGGCAGCTGGGAATGTGCCCCGTTTCTGTGGCCCCCTAATCTGCTGTTTAATCGGCTGTCGAGGCCCAGGTCAGGGATTTTAAAGACGGGACTCGCAGGGAGGGGGGGGGATGCGGGGAGCTATCGCGTCAGATGCCTCCTCTGCCCTGCTCCCTCCAAAATCACACTCAAACAGCTAAGAGTGAGAGAGGGAGGGGATGGGGAGGAGGGGGGTGGAGGAGGGCGAGAGACATTTCATGCCGGAGGTTTCTGAAGCCTGTCAGAACATATTGCCTCTCAAACACTTCAGATGCGGCTGTGTCCTAGAGTATGTTAGACGTGACCGACTCTGCTGCCCCCCCTCCCCCTCTCAGCCCCCCCCCCCCACACACACATCCTCTCAGACAGGGGATGACAAGTTGTGTGAAGGTGTTGGCAGGGGGTGGAGGGCTGTGTTCTAGGTTGAACCTGTCATCAGATGTGTCTCCACGTGACACTTGGTCTTTATTTCCTGCCCTCCCGGTCTGTCTCTGAGTCGGGGGTGGGGGTGTGTATTCGTGTGTCGACTTCGCCGTGGCGTGCGTGACTGATTATATCCGAGGCAAGCGAGCCAGTGTTGCTTTTCGGGTTGGAAGCGGTGTTGTGCCGTGCCGGGGATGTGGGGTATGGGGGTTCATGTCATGTTGCCACCAAACCCCCCCCCCCGCCCCCCGCAGCTCAAGTTGTCTCTGAGGACCCATCTCACCCCACATTAAACACGTAAAGCCATCTCCTCTTTGTGTTTTTTTTTATTTTCCTTTACAAATCTTGTTTTTCATTTCTTTCTTTCTTGGCGTCGGTTGATTCCACAAAGTACCGAACCCGTGTCCTCTTCCCTCTCGTCCCCCTCTCTTCTAACGGTCATCCATGTGCTGCCCACATTTGCCCTTCGCCTGAGGTGTTGCAGCCATCTGGCGGAGGAGAGAGAGGGTCTCCGTCCCTCCGTCTTTCACATGGACATGTTAGAGTGTGTGTGTGTGTGTGTGTGTGTGTGTGTGTGTGTGTGTGTGTGTGTGTGTGTGTGTGTGGACATGCAGGGCCGCCTCCGTTTCCTCTTTGAGGCCTCCTTAAGGCTGGAGTCTGGATTGGCATATCTCTGAACGCTGGCTCGGCCAAGGGTGTTGGCTGCTGCCGAATACACGGCAGAAGAGAGGAAAATGAAGAGTTTGAGGAACAGCGGAGGAAAAGGAAGAGTTTGAGGAGAGCGGAGGGAAATAAAGAGTTTGAGGAGAGCGGAGGGAAATGAAGAGTTTGAGGGGAGCGGAGGGAAATTAAGAGTTTGAGGAACAGCAGAGGGAAATGAAGAGTTTGAGGAGAGCGGAGGGAAATAAAGAGTTTGAGGAGAGCGGAGGGAAATTAAGAGTTTGAGGAACAGTGGAGGGAAATGAAGAGTTTGAGGGACAGCGGAGGGAAATGAAGAGTTTGAGGAACAGCGGGGGGAAATGAAGAGTTTGAGGAACAGCGGAGCTGAGATAAATTCGATGATAAGCATAATCCGAGACAAAAGCCTTGGGCAGATGGAGAAGTGAAAGGAGCTACTGCATTACATAAGAGCTGTTTGTTTTTGTGTGTGTGTGTGTGTGTGTGTGTGTGTGTGTGTGTGTGTGTGCGCACCAGATAGCTTACTAGAGTGAAGCTTTCTTGTATCCTTGGCTCCTGCTGCATAGCTAAATTGCCAACCCACTTATATTGCATTGTTGTATCTCCCTCTCTGTCTGTCTCTTTCCCCCTCTGTCTCTGTCCCTCCCTCTCTCTCTGTCTCTCTCTGTCTCTCTCTGTCTCTCTCTCTCTCTCTCTCTCTCTCTCTCTCTCTCTCTCTGTCTCTCTCTCTCTCTCTCTCTCTCTCTCTCTCTCTCTCTGTCTGTGTCACTCTCCCTCTCTCGCTCCCTCTGTCTCTCTCCCTCCCTTTCTCTGTCGCTCTTTCTCTGTCTCTGTCTCTCTCTTTCTGTCCCTCCCTCCCTCTCTCCCTCTCTCTCTCGCTCCCTCTGTCTCTCTCCCTCCCTCTCTCTGTCGCTCTTTCTCTCTGTCTCTCTGTCTGTCTCTCTCTTTCTGTCCCTCCCGCTCTCTCTCTCTCGCTCCCCCTGTCTCTCTGTCTCTCTCTGCCTCCCTCTCTCACTCTCCCTCTCTCGCTCCCTCTCTCTCTCTCGCCCTCCCTCTCTCTCCATCTCTCTTTATTCAATTCAAAGGGCTTTATTGGCATGAAAGTTTTAAAAACAATGTTGCCAAAGCATCAAAGTGCAACTTGTCCAAATATTTGGACAGTACACAATAACACCACTAATTAGCATCAACACAACACCACAGCGATCAATAAACAATGAAGCAACAATAACATCAAGACAATAAAGACAAGTATATCAAAAAAGTCTCTCTCTCTCATCTCCAATTCTCCTTCCATCCTTCCTCATTTCAGCTACTTATTTTTTAGTGTTTGCAGCGGCTGTCGTAACGCTCGTCCCTGTCATCCATAATTGGGATACTGCACATCACGGGCGGTGGGGGGGGTGTGAGTTATTTGTTTGGGGCTCAGTGTGTCTGGGGCCACCGAGGGTGAGCCTGGACAGTGTGCAGCTGTGAGAGATGACGCCTCGCAGTTAAAGAAGCCCTCCCTCCACCGAGACGCTTGTTTACTGGCGCTGTGGGGCAGTGGGACGAGCGGCATTCAGATGGGCCGAGCGGCGGTCCAGCTCCGCCGCTCTAAGTGCATATTGATTTAAGGAATCCCAACCCCCAGGGCGCTCCAGTTTGACTAAAGGGTTGAGCTCTGAAACTACTGCATGGTATATATTCTTGGGTCAGCCTTAGTCGCCAGGGGGTCGTGTATTGAGTTGTTTTAACAGATCTAGTGGTATTGGTGGATGGACGGCACAGTCGTCCCTTGATAAATTCTTTACATCTCAGTCCTTAATCTTGATTTGATTTTTTTTTCTCATTCACAGCTTTATTTAAGGAATAAACTGCAGCAGAGGAACCGTCTCATTGAAGATCGTAGCATTTATTGGCCAAGCAGAGATACGGCTTCATTAATTTTCTAGCACAGCGTCTGCATGCCCCAGGGTCTAATGCAAATGGCCTCTACAGTTGCAACACAGCACCTCAAGCAATGGTTCTGAGTCTGGTTGTTTCATGTGGACATCTATATAGTTTGTAAAAACCTCTCATAAGGGCCCGCCACGATGTCTATTCTGTGTGTGATGACTAAAATCAGCTCTTGTCGTAATGTATATTCTTATTTAGCATATCTACCTTGTTTGTTCCACACTGGAAGCGGAAAAGATACCTGCTTCTGGTGGGGGAAGATGGCGGCGCAAATTCACGTTTGCAGCGGCCTCACGCAATACTGGTGTGGGAAGATGGCAGTGTGAATTCGTATTTGAGGTGGCTTTACCCAGTACCGTCCATGCAGTGCCTTTTTGTCTACGTCAGCGTCTACGTTTGTCTTCGTTTGATGCCTGGGAGAGCTTGGTCTGCGGCGTCCTGTGGGCCCAGGGACCACGGCCCTGCCCAGAGCTGCGCCCGAGGAGGTAACACTGAGGACGGTCTGACAGGACTCGGAAGGGGCCCAGCTAAGCTAACTGCTAGCCAATGCAGACTGGCAGTTCTGATAACACCGAGGGCAGTCTGGCGGCGGCCTCGACTGGCGTTGACTGCGGTGTTTTTGATGTTGTCGTGCGGACTGCGGGGAGGTGTCAAGGGTGTCTAGCTGGGAGAGCTGGCACTGGATCAGCTGGGAGAGCATGGTCTGCTGCGTTTGGTGCAATCAAGGACCATGGCCCCTGCCTGGAGGAAACACTGAGGGCGGTCTGACAGGACACGCAAGCGGGGTAGGCTAAGCTAACTGCTAGCTCATGCAGACCGGCAGTTCTGACAGTCATCCTGGTTGGCGTTTGTTCCCTTAGACAGTAATTTTTTTGTTTAGTTTGGATGTATGTGTTAGTTTGGATATGTGTGTTCTTGTAGTTCTCGTAGTTGTCTTTGTGTTGCACTCTTGTGGCCTCGGCCAAACGGCATTTCGTTTCATTTCATGTGCACAGATACATGAAATCAAATGACAAAGTGTTTCTGATTCTGATTTCTGATCTGTTTGGACATAGGCTAGTGAGGGTGTGTTAGGGTTTTAAAGCACCAAAATCACACAAAATGGGTGGTGAGCACTACAGTATCAGAGCTAGGGTAATCATTTCATTATTTTTCAGAACCAAGCGTGACTTCAGTATTTTGGTGGCTGGCTTGAAGAAGTGTCTAATGAATCAACCTCTGGGCTTAAGATGATGCACATCACTTAACTGCCGAGTGCTGATGTGTAGCTTTGAATAGAATCATTCACTAGAATGAATAAACAACTTTTCCCAGTAAACATCGATTATTCCCGGCGGTGGTGGATTATGTTAGTGCACTGCTTGCAGCATAAACAAAGCTGAGGGTTCCTCTCAGAGTTTAACTGTTCTTGCACCCTTGCTCAGTGCATCCCTCGCCTGAGTTTACTGCACAGTTGAACGTATTCTTTCTTAGCCTACAACAATGACCAAGTTATAAGTCCTCCCTACCTGTCTCCTCTGCTAATCGCCATGATGAGACACACAGTCGCCAAAGGCGCTGTCTGTGATCCCGGTTTAAAGTGGATCTTGTTGGTTAAGGTCCTTTTTATGAGTCGGTGTCGGGGCGGCGGAGGACCAGACCGGATTGAAGAAAGAGAAACAGTAGCGGCCCTGTCTTCTGCTGGCGGAGCCACCACACTACCGCCTTTGTCCCTCTCCCATCTTGCCAGGATGGGACGAACTCACTTAAAAGCATAACCGCATTTATTTACATGCGCAAACGGTAAACGCAAGCACACACAACAAAATGTAAACGCACACAAACACCTTTGCACCGTGGACATGCCAGCTGCGTCTCTGCCTGATGCTGCACCGGGACTTGCAGTCATCGCCGCTGTAATGCTGCATCACCGTTGCAGTGCGGTTTCGGGCATGCGTTGCATTGCTTCAACGAATGCATCAAAATCGATGTGTAGGGCGTCCAGGTGGTGTGGCGATCTATCCCGTTGCCTACCAACACGGGGATCGCCGGTTCAAATCCCCGTGTTGCCTCCCGCTTGGTCGGGCGTCCCTACAGACACAGTTGGCCGTGTCTGTGGGTGGGAAGCCGGATGTGGGTATATGTCCCGGTCGCTGCTCGGGTGGGGAAGGGGGAGCTGGGGGGAATAGCGGGATCCTCCCACACACTCCATCATCCTGGTGAAACTCCTCACTGTCAGGTGAAAAGAAGCGGCTGGCGACTCCACACGTATCGGAGGAGTCATGTGGTGGTCTGCAGCCCTCCCCGGATTGGCGGAGGGGGTGGAGCAGAGACCGGGACGGCTTGTAAGAGTGGGGTAATTGGCTGGATGCAACTGGGGAGAAAAGGGGGGGGGGATCATGCGTCGACCTGTGTAAGAGCTGGCGTTGTGCTAGTTGTGGGGATGGCTGGCTAATTCTTCTTCTTTCGGCTCGTTCGCTGTTCCCCAGGGGTTGCCACAGCAGATTTGATAAGTTTTCATCGATACCCTGTGAGGGCACAGAGCCGACGGTGGTCGTTGTTAACCTGGGCCTTGACCGATCCGCTATGTTCTTGTCATTCCGCATAATGATTTGGCAAAATGTTCCGTGGGATGTCCTTCTTAACACAACCCCTTACCCTATGGATGCCATAGGATGGCTGTTATCAGCCATCGTTGGGATGGCTGGCCACTTATTGTTCAGAAATAAGAATTAAACTATGAGCAGTGGATATGGTAATTGTTATTTTCTATTTTAAGCACATTGTATAAGATTTTGCATCATATGAAGACATCTAGCCATCAGAAATCTGGTGACGGTCAGTTGTCTCCCTCCAGTTTCTGAATTAGATAGATGGATAGATACTTCCTTGTCCTACGCGAGGATATTTGTTTTAGAGGTTCAGTCAGTTTAGAATGTCAGTGGCAGAAGTAACAAAACTTTTAGGATGGAAAACTTTGGAGGGAGCCGTGGAGATATAAATAGACAAGGTTACTGATGTCAGTTGCGAAACGTGCAACACTGATGCATCCGGTGTGTCCTTGGTGACACACACACACACACACACACACACATGCACACACCAAGTCCAAAGCCCATGACATTTTTGTACTGTTTAATTGAAAACAGTTGGTGGAAACTGCAGGAGGAGGATGAGGTACTTCATCACAGCCATCTTTGGTCCCGGTTTAATGAAGCAGTCAGTTGTCAGCGGAGCGGGGCGATCCTCTGTCTGGGCACAGGACACCCACCCATCAGTCTGCTCTGCTTTTTATATCACCATGAATCACTTGCGCCA
Organism: Lampris incognitus; assembly: GCF_029633865.1. Taxonomy (NCBI): domain Eukaryota; kingdom Metazoa; phylum Chordata; class Actinopteri; order Lampriformes; family Lampridae; genus Lampris; species Lampris incognitus. The sequence continues at coordinate 89,533,546 of NC_079212.1, read as the reverse complement.
TCCACCAGCCGATAACCTGAAGCTGTGGAGAAGGATGGAACGTTCCAGATTCGGCAGAGCAGTTGGTGGCAGTTGGTGGTGGGCAGATCACCAGATGATGTTCTTATAGCTGTGACGTAGAGGCTGCTTTACATGGGAGCAACTCATTTGTCTTTGTGCGCTGGTGGAGTTGACTGAGTAGTGGAGATGATCAGAGCAGACAGCGCTGCCCGTATGATATTAAACCAATAACAGCACTCGTCGCCCCAGGCTGCTGTGATCCCAGCATGCACCGAGTGGCTCATACGCAGTAAATGCTCTCTCTCTCTCTCTCTCTCTCTCTCTCTCTCTCTCTCTCTCTCTCTCTCTCTCTCTCTCTCTCTCTCTCGTCTGTCTGTCTGTCTGTCTGTCTGTCTGTCTCTGTCTCTCTCTCTCTCGTCTGTCTTTCTGTCTGTCTGTCTGTCTGTCTGTCTGTCTCTGTCTCTCTCACTCTCTCTCCATCTCTCTCTATCGCTGTCTCTCTCTTTCTTGTCTGTCTTTCTGTCTCTGTCTGTCTCTGTCTCGCTGTCTGTCTGTCTGTCTCTGTCTCTGTCTCTGTCTCTCTCTTTCTGTCGTCTGTCTGTCCATCTGTCTGTCTGTCTGTCTCTCTGTCTCTCTCTCTCTCTCTCTCTCGTCTGTCTGTCTGTCTGTCTGTCTGTCTGTCTGTCTGTCTGTCTCGCTGTCTGTCTCTGTCTGTCTGTCTCTGTCTCTGTCTTTCTCTCTCTCTTTCTGTCGTCTGTCTGTCTGTCTCTGTCTCGCTGTCTGTCTCTGTCTGTCTGTCTCTGTCTCTGTCTCTCTCTTTCTGTCGTCTGTCTGTCTGTCTGTCTGTCTGTCTGTCTGTCTGTCTGTCTGTCTGTCTGTCTGTCTGTCTCTCTCTCTCTCGTTTGTCTGTCTGTCTGTCTGTCTGTCTGTCTGTCTGTCTGTCTGTCTGTCTGTCTGTTTGTCTGTCTGTCTCTCTCTGTCTGTCTCTGTCTCTCTCACTCTCTCTCTCTGTCTCTCGTCTGTCTGTCTGTCTCTCTCTGTCTGTCTCTGTCTCTCTCACTCTCTCGCCATCTCTCTCTATCGCCCTCTCTCTCTCTCTCTCTCTCTCACACACACAAACCCCTTTGAGTTTCTATATGGCTCTATATTGTCACTTGGCAGTACATTTGTGTGCTGGATAATTGTAATGAATCCCCACACACCACCTGCTTGTGTAGCAGTTGAAGTGAGGGGATTTCCACGTGTGTGCATCAATAATTATATTTAGTTGTATCCCTGCTGGCTGAGCGTTAGCTGGCTACCTTCTCTTCTCCAAACAACGCTGCACGGCCAATTTTCGGAAAGTTATTTGAGTCCTAATAAAGCACAGCAGGGATCTAGCCGGTCTCATGTTGATCAGAAATACAAGCAGCCGTTCTCTTAACAGTTCAATTAGTGAAGCCACCAGCTCGCCGGGCCAAGAGCGGACGTTGTTTCATGAAGTCCGTCCTGATCCAGAGATCGATGTGTTCCCTCGCCATGTGGGGGTAAATGTAAGCCTGCGGTCACTCGGGGCTGGTTTCTATGTAGCTTGTGTCGGGGTTTTGTGTGTGTATGTGTGTGTGTGTGTATCTCTCTCTAGAATGGACATGGAGAACACATCCATAAGAATGGACATGGAGAACACATCCATAAGAGTGGACTTGGAGAACACATCCATAAGAGTGGACTTGGAGAACACATCCATAAGAATGGAATTGGAGAACACATCCATGGAGAACACATCCATACGAATGGACATGGAGAACACATCCATGGAGAACACATCCATAAGAATGGACATGGAGAACACAACCATGGAGAACACATCCATAAGAGTGGACTTGGAGAACACATCCATAAAAGTGGACATGGAGAACACATCCATAAGAGTGGACTTGGAGAACACATTCATAAGAATGGACATGGAGAACACATCCATAAGAATGGACATGGAGAACACATCCATAAGAGTGGACATGGAGAACACATCCATAAGAGTGGACTTGGAGAACACATCCATAAGAATGGACATGGAGAACACATCCATAAGAGTGGACATGGAGAACACATCCATAAGAGTGGACATGGAGAACACATCCATAAGAGTGGACATGGAGAACACATCCATAAGAATGGACATGGAGAACACATCCATAAGAGTGGACATGGAGAACACATCCATAAGAGTGGACTTGGAGAACACATCCATAAGAATGGACATGGAGAACACATCCATAAGAGTGGACATGGAGAACACATCCATAAGAGTGGACATGAAGAACACATCCATAAGAAGCTACTGGTCCACTTGGATTCTATTGATGTGGCTGTTGACGGAGCTGCTTGTCATCCTGTGTAACACACACCACAAGTAAATTTACCCCCCCCTCTCTCAGAGGCCAGCTCCTGGCTCTGTCCAACTGCAGCTGGACCCCATTAGTATGGCAGGCACCCTGCCACGGGTCCCCCCTCCCTGGCAACCGCACTCGCCCTTCCTGCCAGTCTCATTGTAAACCATTGATGTATTTGGCAATTCACTTGGGCCTGGTGAAAGATTTACAAACTAACCCACTGCTTTCCTCCAGTACTACATAGACCCCCCCACCCCCCCCCAAACCCCCCCCCCCACGCACACACACACTTCTTTTTACCTCCAGTTCTGTCGCTTTTGTGTTTAATCAATGAGTTAGAGGTGAGGTACTCGTGACAGACATACAGATCCTGTCTAATCTTATTCAACTGACTTTGGGAGCCCGACATGATATTCTTGTTCCTCTCCCGCTGCCTTTTTCTTTTTTTGCCCTGTTCCTCTGAATTTTGCAGGGGCTTGGCCACCGCCATGAGTTAAGTATGACCACAGACGGTCTCCTACTTTGCCCCGTTGCTAGGCACTAGGCAATATTTATTTTCCTGTGTGCACTGGAAATGCCCTTGCCTTGTTTGAGTGTTGCAAAAGGGTTGTCAAAGTTTATGGCCGTTTTCGTTCTTCTCCACTCAGAATTTTATTGTCGTTTTCATTTCCCCAATGATCCAACTGTTATTTAGACGAGGCTTTATTTTTTCTTATCTCAATTGTTTCTGAATGAAGAATCAGGAACACTTTGTCATTTCATTTACTTGTGTACATGAAATTAAACAAAGACAAAAATACATATCTAAAAACTACAAGAACACATACATCAAACTCCAAAAAAACAAAAACCTCACTGTCCGAGAGAACGAACGCCGGGATGACTGTCGCAACTGCCGGTCTGCATGGGCTAGCAGTTAGCTTAGCCTGCCCCCCCTACTGCATCCTGTCAGACCACCCTCAGTGTTTCCTCCTCGGGCGCAGCTCCAGGCAGGGCCATGGTCCCTTGGCCCACTGGACACAGCAGGCCAGGCTCCCCCAGCTGATCCAACACCAGCTGTCCCAGCCAGACACCCTCGACACACCACCCCGCACTCCACACGACACCAAAAACACAGTCAACGCTAGGCGAGGCCACCGCCAGGACCAACCTCAGTGTTATCGGAACTGCCAGTCTGCATGGGCTAGCAGTTAGCTTAGCCTGTCCTGCTTCCGCGTCTTGTCAGACCGCCATCAGTGTTATCGGAACTGCCAGTCTGCATGGGTTAGCAGTTAGCTTAGCCTGTCCTGCTTCCGCGTCCTGTCAGACCGCCATCGGTGTTATCGGAACTGCCAGTCTGCATGGGCTAGCAGTTAGCTTAGCCTGTCCTGCTTCCGCGTCCTGTCAGACTGCCATCAGTGTTTCCTCTTCGGGCGCAGCTCCAGGCAGGGCCGTGGTCCCTGGGCCCACAGGACGCAGCAGACCAAGCTCTCCCAATAGTAGTCTTGAGTTCTGCTTCAGGTTCTTCCCACACACTTCACCTAATTTTTCTCCTCCAATATGTAATTTTTTTGCAGTCTTTTCATTAATTCACTATTCAACAAACACTGTTCTGTGTTTGTTGAAGACAATTTAGCCCTCAATCTGACTTTCTTAATCTCCAGTTCAAAGGCACATTAAATTCATGAAGACATATAAAAACACAGTGTTATAAAATAAATGGGAGGTTGACACAGTTGAAGAGTAAAAGCTGACAAATGGCGATGGTGTAGTCTGTCGGTGAGGTCACTGTTGTTCATGCTCACCCTTTCCTGGTCACTAGTTGGAGTACAAAGAAAAACCCATCTTTCCCAACCAAGCATTCAAGATAATAATCTTATTTTCTTCTTTTTCCCCTTCTCTTTACGCAATGAAATGGATATTATCATTGCTAGATGTGTCCTAGTGTGTGTGTGTGTGTGTGTGTCTCCTTGGTCCATGTAGCTGTGCCATGTCACTGTGGTCCAGAGCAGTTATTCCCAGGTCCCTGGGTCGCAGGAGATTTTATTTGGTAAAATCATTTAAAAAATAACTTAAAAATAATAAAATAATTAATTTGGCTACGAGCCGACAAATGAAATTTGCAGAATTTCTTCCATAGTCTTTTAAGATTTATATCTGCAGTACTCCTTTTAGCCACATGAGGGAGCTCGTGGGTATTTCTACCACACTCACGGTTTACAATGTTACAATTTCATTTAGCAGTTAATACAACACAAGCAAGGATCTAGCCAGGAGACAACAACGCAAGTAAGTGCCGCCAGAAATAGGCCCAATCCCAATCCCCTCCCCCCAGCTGGCCCTACCTGTAGTTTTAGAGCGCCCTCTACTGGGTAGTGGCCCTTCAGAACGGAACTACGAGGGGTAGGGTTTGAAATCTTTACCTAGGAAATGGAACGCCGCTCGTGACGTCATCACCGTCATCGTTACATCTGCTGCTCCGAATGTAATTAGTTGCCTAGTTTGCTCGGGACATGGTTAGGACATCATGGGACAATACATTTTGTTCTAAAGCCTGTTTCTTGCTATGATTATCAGCAATTACAGTGACAAATCTGACCAGATTTGCACGACATAACAAGATGGATAAATGTACTGATAATAGCCAGGAAGCATATTTGCACATCAGCTACTTGAGTGTAGTTCTGCACACTGAAATTTTCCCCTGGGTATCACAACATGAAGGAATCATTATGAATTACATATGGCCTTTATTTAAACTCGGGGGGGGGGGGGATTCAGGGCTGCCCCTCATTTATAATGATGTCGAGTAGTAGTGAAAAAGGACTCAGAAAGATATAAAATAATAAAAGACACAAGATAAAAGAAATAAATTAAAACAGTGTATAAGTTTGCATGTGAAAATGCTCAGTTTAGAGGGCCATCGAAGGCTAGATGACCACTACCCCTAGATCCCCAAAAGAAATGGGACACCCTATCCTACGGGGGGAGGGGTTGGGATTGGGCCTTAGATTGAAGACTGCACCCGATATGCACGTTACGCTTTCTTCCTGTACACCAGACTTGGATGCAATACTAAAAAGCGAGCAGACCCACCTATCACATTAGCATCGTGTATGTAGACTTAATATGCACAACTGGATATTTCGGGTAGGCCCTGAAAAGATGCTATTCAGGATGAGTTAATAGCACATAATGGGCCTAATGAGATTTGACGTGGAATAGACCTGATGTGGTTAACCAAGTGACTATTGACTGTTGAGAATTGATTGAGTGACTGTTTGATATAACAGTAGCTAAACGCAGCCTACTTGTTCTGATAGTGGACATGAGAGTTTCAGAAAACATTCAACAAGCAGCATGTTTCTGATAGTACTGAATGTTGGTAGGGCGGCATGGTGGCGCAGTGGTTACCGCGTTTGCCTAACAGCAAGAAGGTCCTGGGTTCGAGCCCCGGGGTAGTCCAACCTTGGGGATCATCCCGGGTCATCCTCTGTGTGGAGTTTGCATGTTCTCCCCGCGTCTGAGTGGGTTTCCTGCGGGGGCTCCGGTTTCCTCCCACAGTCCAAAGACATGTAGGTCAGGTGAATCGGCCATACTAAATTGTCCCTAGGTGTGTGTGTTGTGTGTGTCGGCCCTGTGATGGACTGGTGTCTCCCTGCCTGCCGCCCAATGTCTGCCGGGATAGGCTCCAGCATCCCCGCGACCCTGAGAGCAGGATAAGTGGTTGGGATAATGGATGGATGAGATGGATATCTCTTAGGACTGGCCGGTTTACCTACTCAGTATGATGTAAGGTGATGTGGAAATGGCAGTAAAAATGGTCAGGAATGGTCATTTATGAACAAATTCGCTCCTCTGCTGATTTATAGATAAGACCTATTGTGGATTGGGTCGCGGCGGTTTGTCGTTTTTAGAAAATGGGGCCCCAGGGAAAAAGGTTTGGATAACACTGGTCCAGAGGGAGTTATGGCGATGATGCAGCATTAGACACACATCATTACAGAACCTGTTGTGTAATGGCTTCAGCACCACTCTTATCACCCCAATTTTCCACAGACCTGCGATCTCCGTCACCATCATCTTCTCATGGCAGTCGGCAGCGTACTCCTATTACCCCGACTGAGACGGCCTTGGCTGCTTCGTATCACATGCCGGTCACACTATCACCAACATCCTCTATCATCCCTGAACACAACACCAGCCCCGGCTGGTCGCCATTAAATTAGCTCTTATATCATCGCCGTATTGAGGATGTTGTTTCCTTTTTGTGGTATAAGGTCTGGTCCAAATGTCCTTATATGGCCTTGAAGTCAGGAATCAGGAACTTTTATTTGTCATTTCATTCCATGCACCTGCGCACATGAAATGAAACGAAACATCATTTCCCTCAAGCCCACAGCAGTGCAACACAAAGACAAAAACACATCCAAACCTCAAGAACACATATGTCCAAACTACACAAAAACTACAAAAACACATCCAAACCTCAAGAACACATATGTCCAAACTACCCAAAAACTACAAAAACACATCCAAAACTCAAGAACACATATGTCCAAACTACACAAAAACTACAAAAACACATCCAAACCTCAAGAACACATATATCCAAACTACACAAAAGCTACAAGAACACATATATCCAAACTACACAAAAACTACAAAAACACATCCAAACCTCAAGAACACATATATCCAAACTACACAAAAACTACAAAAACACATCCAAACCTCAAGAACACGTGTCCAAACAACACAAAAACTACAAGAACACATATATCCAAACTACACAAAAACTACAAAAACACATATATCCAAACTACACAAAAACTACAAGAACACATATATCCAAACTACACAAAAACTACAAAAACACATATATCCAAACTACACAAAAACTACAAAAACACATATATCCAAACTACACAAAAACTACAAGAACACATATATCCAAACTACACAAAAACTACAAAAACACATCCAAACCTCAAGAACACATATATCCAAACTACACAAAAACTACAAAACACGTATATCCAAACTACACAAAAACTACAAAAACACATATATCCAACATATCAGCAAAAAAAAAATTCACTGTCCAAGAGAGCGAACACCAGGACGACTGTGGGAACTGCCGGTCTGCATGGGCTAGCAGTTAGCTCAGCCTGCCCGCTTCCGCATCCTGTCAGACCGCCCTCGGTGTTTCCTTCTCGGGTGCAGCTCTGATCAGGGCCGTGGTCCCTGGACCCACAGGACGCAGCAGACCAGGCTCTCCCGGCCGTCAAACGAAGACACAAACTTAGATGCAGACGTGGACCAAGACACAGCATGGACGGTACTGGGTGAGGCCACTGCAAACATTAATTCGTGCCGCCATCTTCCCACTCCGGAAGCAGAAGTATACCCTTCTGTCGTCCTTTCTGGGATAGATTTGATGTGTGTGTGTGTGTGTGTGTGTGTGTATGGTTGGGGGGGCGGGGCGTTGGGGATACATTTAAAAGCAACTGAAAAGGAACAAAATGTTCCCACTGTCCCCCAAAAGAATTTATTCAGCTCATATTAAAGCTCATACACTCACTGGCCACTTTATTAGGTACACCTTGCTAGTACCGGGTTGGACCCCCTTTTGCCTTCAGAACTGCCTTAATCCTTCGTGGCATAGTTTCAACAAGGTACTGGAAACATTCCTCAGAGAGTTTGGTCCATATTGACATGATAGCATCACGCAGTTGCTGCAGATTTGTCGGCTGCACATCCATGATGCGAATCTCCCGGTCCACCACATCCCAAAGGTGCTCTATTGGATTGAGATCTGGTGACTGTGGAGGCCATTTGAGTACAGTGAACTCATTGTCATGTTAAAGAAACCAGTCTGAGATGATTCGAGCTTTATGACATGGCGCGTTATCCTGCTGGAAGTAGCCATCAGAAGATGGGAACACTGTGGTCATAAAGGGATGGACATGGTCAGCAACAATACTCAGGTAGGCTGTGGCGTTGACATGATGCTCAATTGGTACTAAGGGGCCCAAAGTATGCCAAGAAAATATCCCCCACACCATTACACCACCACCACCAGCCTGAACCGTTGATACAAGGCAGGATGGATCCATGCTTTCATGTTGTTGACGCCAAATTCTGACCCTACCATCTGAATGTCGCAGCAGAAATCGAGACTCATCAGACCAGGCAACATTTTTCCAATCTTCTATTGTCCAATTTTGGTGAGCCTGTGCGAATTGTAGCCTCAGTTTCCTGTTCTTAGCTGACGGGAGTGGCACCCGGTGTGGTCTTCTGCTGCTGTAGCCCATCTGCCTCAAGGTTCGACGTGTTGTGCGTTCAGAGATGCTCTTCTGCATACCTCGGTTGTAATGAGTGAATGAGTGGTTATTTGAGTTACTATTGCCTTTCTGTCAGCTCGAACCAGTCTGGCCAGTCTCCTCTGACCTCTGGCATCAACAAGGCATTTTCGCCCACAGAACTGCCGCTCACTGGATATTTTCTCTTTTTCGGACCATTCTCTGTAAACCCTAGAGATGGTTGTGCGTGAAAATCCCAGTAGATCAGCAGTTTCTGAAATACTCAGAGCAGCCCGTCTGGCACCAACAACCATGCCACATTCAAAGTCACTTAAATCACCTTTTTTCCCCATTCTGATGCTCGGTTTGAACTGCAGCAGATCGTCTTGACCATGTCTGTATGCCTAAATGCATTGAGTTGCTGCCATGTGATTGGCTGATTAGAAATTTGCGTTAACGAGCAGTTGGACAGGTGTGCCTAATAAAGTGGCCGGTGAGTGTATATATTCACTGTCAGCCCCTTATTGTTTGCTGGCAAGTTTAAAATATTAAAGATACTCGGTGCACTCGTAGGTTGTACCTTTTGTGTGTGTGTGTGTGTGTGTGTGTGTGTGTGTGTGTGTGTGTGTGTGTGTGTGCGTGTGCATAGAGGATTGTGGCGCTGAAATATTGATACTGTGGAATACCACAGAAGTACACCACGGTTAAACCAGCACACTTAGAATAACGATCTAAATTTCTATTCCATTTGACGGTCCAGTTGCGTCACTATGCCGGGCCCGACAGCGCCGCTCGTCTTTGTGCGGCCCGTGTGCCGTGTGGGAGTAGGCGAGTGTCAATATGGCTGTCCCGTTGATTTCCTGCGGTGTGTAGCACACCGGTCATTGGGTAAATACACTCGTAAACGCACTGGCGAGCTTCGCCGGTTAGTCTAAAGACGAGCAGCAGCTCCAGGAGTGAAGTGTTGGATGGTGGTGGAGTAAACAGACGTGTGTTAAGCGGAGTGGCGCTGGCAGCCAGGCACACAGGAAGGCTTCACCTCTCGTTTCTCTTCCCCGGTTGCATCATGTTCACTGCACAAACTCCCAAGGGCATGTTTACAACTATCAATTCAGCATACGCTCTTCGTGTGTGTGTGTGTGTGTGTGTGTGTGTGTGTGTGTGTGTGTGTGTGTGTGTGTGTGTGTGTGTGTGTGTTGTGAGAGAGCAGCAGACTGGCTGGACTCTGGTTAGTCATACTAGTGTGTTGGAGTCTATGAACTCTTAAAATGTGTGTGTTGGCAGTTTCGCTGTGGACATGCGTACCTGTTGCTTAAACAGAGGCTCCAGGGACACACTCGGTTTCATCTACCTGTCTGTCCGACCCCCTCCTCCCTTTACAAGTATTGGATTATGATTTGAGGTTTGGAAGACAGTGTTGGGTCTTTGTCACTGACACCCTGAAACAGGGCTTCATAAATACGACTATACACAGTTCATGTCCTGCCCCATGCCCGCTTCCGGCGTGGGAAGATGGCGGCGTGAATTCCTGTGTGCGGCGGCCTCACCCAGTACCAGTGTGGGAAGATGGCGGCGGCCTCACCCAGTACCAGTGTGGGAAGATGGCGGCGGCCTCACCCTGTACCGTCCATGCAGTGTCTTTGTCCACGTCTGCATCTAAGTTTGTGTCTTGGTTTGACGGCTGGGAGAGCTGGCGCTGGATCGGCTGGGAGAGCCTGGTCTGCTGCGTCCTGTGGGCCCAGGGACCACGGCCCTGCCTGGAGCTGTGCCTGAGGAGGACACACCGAGGGCGGTCTGACGGGACGCGGAAGCGGGGCAGGCTAAGCTAACTGCTAGCCCATGCAGACCGGCAGTTCTGACAGTCATCCTGGCTGGCGTTTGTTCCCTTGGACAGTGATTTATTTGTTGTTGTTGTTGTTGTTTAGATATATGTGTTAGTTTAGATATATGTGTTCTTGTAGTTCTTGCAGTTTTTGTCGTTGTGTTGCACTGCTGTGGGCTGGGAGAAACGATATTTCAAGTTCCTGATTTTTGATGCCCGATTCCTGTCCTCAGGGTTTTCCCCGGTGTGTTAGGGGCTGGGACACCAAAGTTTGACCCGGTGTGCTACAAAAAAGCAACTTTTGTCACTAATAATTTCTCTTTTTTTAGTTAATTCATGCAGTCCCTACAATTCCATTTGATCCTACGGAATTAGACTATGTAAAATATGCACCACGACCCAGCTGCATCCAGACCATTCAGATTCAAGGCAATCTCCTGCACAAAACATTTTCAGCAGATGCCCATTTCTAGATTTACTATATCTTTGGCAGCCACATGACAGCATTTTCTAGCCAAGTGAGATGTAGCCGATGCCTGACTGGCACAACACGGATTTCATTCGAAACAATTATTCTGTCTACTTATTGACAAAATGAATAAATCTGTGCAAACACAGTTGCAGAAAAAAACGTTTTCTATTGTTTGCTTGGGCGTCTCGACTACTTCCCACTCCATTCAACAGGGAATCTATTTACAATTTCAATTTCGCACTCGAGGCATGGTGCCAGAGAGTCTCTCTTTCTTTTTCTTTGCTTCTGCCCATCGATTTGGGACGCATATTGTGCCGCGGGAGATGTGTGCAGGGTATCTATTCACAACGGGATCAGGAGAGGTAGCTTAAAAATGGGGGAAGTGTTTCTCGTGTAGGGCGGCACGGTGGTGCAGTGGGTAGTGCGGTCGCCTCACAGCAAGAAGGTCCTGGGTTCGAGCCCCAGTATAGTCATCCCGGGTCGTACTCTGTGTGGAGTTTGCATGTTCTCCCCGTATCTGCATGGGTTTCCTGTGGGTGCTCCGGTTTCCTCTCACAGTCCAGAGACATGTAGGACAGGTGACTCGGCCGTACTAAGTTGTCCCTAGGTGTGAATGTATGTATGTGTGTGTGTGTGTGTGTGTGTGTGTGTGTGTGTGTGTGTGTGTGTGTGTGTGTGTGTGTGTGTGTGTCGGCCCTGTGTGATGGCCTGGCGGCCTGTCCAGGGTGTCTCCCCACCTGCCGCCCAGTGAATGCTAGGATAGGCTCCAGCCTCCCCGCAACCCTGGGAGCAGGATAAGCGGTTGGGATGATGGATGGGTGTTTCTCGTGTCTCTGAGGTGAGCTATCTAGTGTGCCTCGGAGACGAGGACCCGTAATGGAGAATGTAGCAGTGTGAGTGTTTAACACCCAGTGCACTAGCTAGAGTATGGGTACTGCTGGAGGGAAAGCATAATACATTAGTAGACACTAATAAATGTCTCATAAATGCTCAGTCATTCCAAGTCTTACATGTCAGTTCCTCTTCAACAGGTCTGCACCACAACCACGCGTTCTCTTCTCGCTCAGAATGGCTGAGTTTCAGATCGTAATTCGTATTCTCCCCTCTCCCTCTGTGAGTTCTCTCAGTTCGTACACAATGAGGGGAGTGTGGGCCGACAGCTGCCAGTACAATCTCTCTCAGCCCAGTGGAGCCCCTGGAGGTTCTGTGTGCTTGTGCGCCCCGCATAGCATTCCGAGTGTCGAACCCCGGGAAGGCTGTTAGCTGGGCGAGTGTGAATGGAGAGTGCACCGTCACCCCTGGCTGTGTGTGTGTGTGTGTGTGTGTGTGTGTGTGTGTGTGTGTGTGGTATTCTCTGAAATTCCTTGTGGCAGATGAGTGCTCCGGCACTCTCCGGCTACTGGAATAAACACAGCAGTGGATAAGAAAAGTGCATATCCTGCCAGCACATGTACTTAGACATTTCCATGAAAACACTGATGATAATAAACTGACTTGTCTCATAGGCAGAGGAGGAGAAAGCAGTGATGATTTGCGTGTGGGGGGTGGGGTTGCATTTTGCATTTTGGCACTGAGCAATTACGGGTCGAAGGAACAAAATATATGAAAGTGTATGAGAAGATGATGCACTACAGTAAGGCCTCCCAGGCACCTTGATACTACCGATGACATGCAGGCCGAAGATGGACGCGACTGTTGGGCTGTAACTAGAGAGGCAAGCAGACTCGGTTTGGAGTGGGGGGGGTAGAGGGTAGAGGGAGAGATGAGAGAGAGAGGAAGAGAAGAACTCTTCTCTCTAGCTAAGCTGGAGCCTTGCTGGGGGGGGGGGCAAGAGGGGGAGGGTGAAAGTCGAGGCTCCAGATGTGAGGCGGCCTCACTCGCTGCCTGTTTACATTTCTTAGCCAACGGGTGCGTATTTTTAACCTCTCTGCCTGTTTTTGTTCTCTCTGCAGGTGCCGGGGAGTCGGGGAAGAGCACCATTGTGAAGCAGATGAAGTGAGTTGGCTCCCACATTGTTCCCGTCTCACTTGTTGCCCGAGGAGTTTAGCACATTATTTCAGCAAGACTGAGATTTCTTTTCCAACAAGAGTAATTAGATTACTGCCGGTGGAACCTCGTTGACACAATGGGACATGTGAAGGGTTCGCCATCTGCCACAACATAAACAAACACTTAAACCAGAAACACAGGCCCGCTGTGTGGACCTCTCTGATATTGGGAAACACTTTCTCATGACTATACTGTGGTCCTCTAATACTTAGTTGATGCATTTTGGACACAACAGAAGAAAAAGAAAAAAAAATGTTTGTAGCTGATAATAGCCACATAAAACAACTTTTTAAAGTGCCAGTAATTATGATTGCTGATCTGCCCTAGTCTACTAGGTCTGTAGCATCCACATGTAAGGAATGCAGACACCAGATACAGGCTGCAGACCGCTAGTTGCGCATCAGATTTAGTTCTTACCAAGACACACCCTGTTTAGTTGTGTTATGGATGCACCCCCCCCCCCCCCACACACACACACACACTATCTCACTGAGCAGTACAGCTGATAATGTATGGGGGATGTTGCTTCGCTGATGAATCCAATCTTATTGCAAGCTGATACAGTGTGTGTAGATGAATGTTGGCCCAGTTAGTATGGTGCTGCTTGGCTCCGGGCCAGCTGGCTGGAAATTGGCCATTCTTATACAGACAATGCACTATCAGCATTTAGATGATCAATGGCTTGAGAAAACAACCGTTAAGTCATTGGTTAGATTGACTGGCGCTGAGGCATAGTTAGTGCAGAAGCCAGATTTTCTCATATGAGATAATTAAGACACTGATCAATATCTGGGTAGTTGTGGGGAACAGCTGATGAGTTAGCAATGCTACTGGTCTGTTACTGGCTTTTAGCATTGAAAAATTACAAATTAATTATTTTCTTGTTGCAGTTGACATGACATAAATTGACAGCAGAGGCAGCTGTAACCAATTTGCTAATGTTCTGATGTAAAGGGTATTTGTCAGGTGACATTTTAAAATTGTGTGGCAAGGATGAATGAGTGTGACCCCTGTTAGGATCTGTCTTTCTCTCTAAGTCCTTTGCTTTACTCGGCTCAGCCTCCCCTTGTGTGTACATCAAAACACTGCTAAAATCTCGTCTATTCTGTCTGTGTCGCTTTACTCCTGGCCCATCTCTGACACGCACCTCCACTGTCCTTGGAAGTTGAAGTAGTAGAGGATGGAGCTAAACCCACATGTCTAAAGCTGATGGTCATGAACTTGTAGTTTGATGAAGTTCCTTGTCTAGGTGTGTAACATCACCCCAACACACTGAACTGTAAATCCCACTTTCACAAGCATGCATATTCATGTGCATATATACAGTATGTGTATGGTAAACAAATCCGAATTGGCACATAACACCCATAAAAACCAAACGTTAATGAACCACAAGGCAGTTAAGGATGCAAGATCAGTGTACGTCTCTGAATTCATATCTAGAAATAACCACAGTCCTAAAGTTCTGTTTAGGGTAAGGGATTGTTATTAGTGGTCCCTCCACTTCTTTTTTGAAACTGATGTTAGGCTGTCTGAGAAATGTCTCAATCATTTTGTAAATAAGGTGGAGAATGTCAGGTCCCAAATCCAGCCTGGCCCTTACATTCTTTCCATTCCCCATGTTAATTCTACCTCTTATCCCAGGTTCAACCAATTGCAATTTCAGTGTTAGACCGTACAGTCTCCAATATGAACTCCTCCTCCTGTATCTTAGACATCATTCCCATTAAGCTGCTCAAAGGGGTATTTTAACTATCAGCCCCTTTGGTCTGCAAATTCTTTATAATTCTCTGGCCTTTGGTTCTTTTCAAGAGACTTTTAAGCATGTCATTGTTAACCCATTGCTGAAGAAACCCAATTTCGACCCCCTGTCCTTAATTAACTACAGACCAATCTCCAAATTGACTTTTTTATCTAAGGTTCTGAAAAGAGTAATTTCATCTCAGTTAATTTCTTTTATGAACACTAATAATGTTATTAACAGTTTCCAGTCTGGTTTTAGAGCACTTCATAGTACCAAGACAGCTCTGGTTAAGGTCACTACTGACCAAATGCTGACTACAGATGGAGTGATTGCTTGATTTTGGTTCTTTTAGACTTAAGTGCTGCCTTGGACACAGTCGCCCACAGTATCCTCTTACATTACATAGAGACTTGGTTAGGCATCAAGGGCTCGGTTCTTAGTTTATTACGCTCTTACCTCTCCAACAGAACTTTTTCTTTTGTTCTGGGTAACTCTACTTCCTTGATGGCTAAGTTGAGTTGTGGTGATCCTCAAGGCTCAGTTCTTGGCCCACTTCTGTTTTCTATATACATGCTGCCCCTTGGCCAGGTCATTCAAAATTATGATGTGTTTTATCATTTTATCATTGACTCCCTGTTATATTTCGAATCGGTTTTAAAATGTTATTGCTCACTTTTAAGACCTTAAACGGTCAAGTCAATTTTATTTGTGTAGCCCAATATTACAAATTTGCCTCAGTGGACTTTATAGCAACACAACGTCTGGTCCTTAGACCCTAGCATCAGATAAGGAACAACTCCATAAAAAAAAAAAACCTTTAACGGATAAAAAAATACGAAGAAACCTCAGGGAGAGCAACAGAGGAGGGATCTCTCGCCCAAGACGGACAGACGTGCAATGGATATTGTGTTTACACAATTTACAGAATACAACATTGAAAGAGGATAACAGAATTAGACAATTCATGAAGAATATGATGAGAAGGATGCCAGGCAGTGTCCAGACGCCACCGGAACAGCCTGGGACCCGAGCCACGCGACCACCATCACTATGTAGATATTAGTGTTCCTGTAGTTGTTGGATATGTGTTTTTGTCTTCCAGTTGCACTGCTGTGGGCTGGGGGAAACGATATTTCATTTCATGTTATGTACTCAAGTACATGAAATGAAATGTCAATTAAAGTAGTCCTAATTCCTGATGTAGACACAAACCCCCCCCCCCAAAAAAAACCAAACACACATTAGTCACACATCTGAGTGAGAGAGGGGTATAACATTGAGACAGGATAACACAATTATATGGATTTATAAGATATATAAAAAGAAAATGTGAGGAGGGGGATGACCAGAAGTATCTTGGTGCACACGAGGGAGACTCACATCACACCATTCGCACACAGAAGAAGAGAAAGGAGAAAACATTCAGAGAGAGAGAAAAGACATGTGAGAAGAGAACAGCTTGCAATAGTCAATAATCTATACTCTATCATCTCGTTGGCAGGAGAGTGCTAGGTAAACCGAGACAGAAACCGACCCGCCATGCAGTACAGGTTGTGAGGCACTCAAAGGCAAATAAATGTAGGCTAAGGGAAATAGATGAGTATTAAGTTTGGATTTCAAGGACTCAACAGACTTATTGTCTGATGGCAGCCAGGCAGGTTATTCCACAAGAACGGTGCCTGACAGGAAAAGGCCCTGCCACCAGCTGACTTCTTTTTAACTTTGGGTACACACAGGAGCCCTGTATTTTGAGAGCGAAAAGCTCGAGATGGAATGTAGGGTTTAAGGAGATCAGACAGGTAAGATGGGGCCAGCCCATTTAGGATTTTATAAGTCAGCAGAAGCACCTTGAAGTCTGATCTAACATGGATAGGAAGCCAGTGAAGGGATGCAAGAATTTGTGTAATATGGTAAAATTTTATAGTTAGGCAGCAGACCTGAAAACAGAACATTACAATAATCAGGAATCAGGAAGCAATTTATTGTCATCTCATTCATGTACTTGCGTACATAAAAGAGACGAAATTTAATTTCTCCCAGCCCACAGCAGTGCAACACAAAGGACAAAAAACCTATCCAAAACAAAACGACACCACCAAAAACAGAGAGAACAAAGCAAAAAACAAAATAAAAAACAAAAAAAAAAGAGTCAACAACACAGTCCATTCAGTAAATTTGCAACACAGTCCAAAAAACTTTACTGTCCAGAGAGCAAACACCAGCCAGGATGACTGTCGGAACTGCTGGTCTGCACGGGCCAGCAGTCGGCCCGGTCTGCCCAGCTTCTGCATCGGCACCCTTGGCGTTTCCACCTCAGGCACAGCTCCAGGCAAGGACCGCGGTCTCTGGGCCTACAGGACGCAGCAGACCAGGCTCCCCTAACTGATCCAACACCACCTCTCCCAGCCCGACACACCTCTCCCGCACTCCACATGATGACACACTTGCAGACACAGACAGAAACACTGCAGAGTTGATGCTAGGCAGGGACCCCACCAGACCGCCTTCGGTGCTATCGAAACTGCCCGTCTGCATGGGCCAGCAGTTAGCTTAGCCTGCCCCATTTACACTTCCTGTCAGATCGCCCTCAGTGTTTCCTGCTCGGGCACAGCTTCAGGCAGGGCTGTGGTCCCTCGGCTCATAGGAGGCAGCAGACCAAGCTCTCCCAGCCGATTCAACACCAGCACTCCCAGCCATCAAGCAAAATCGACGATCACAGACATGATTCTTGACACGATGACACAAACTCAGACATGGACAACAACACTGCATAGTTGACACTGGGTGAGGCCGCTGCAAATGCGAGCTCACATTGCCATCCTCCTTAATCAAGTCGTGGTAAAAAAATGCATGTATTAGAGTCTCTGTGTCAGACATGGACAGGAAAGACTGAATTTTAGCTGTGTTATGTAAGTGGAAAAAAGGTAGTCATGGGGATTTCTTTAATGTGCTTATCAAAGGAAAGGCTGGGATCAAATGTAACCCCGAGCTGTCGATTGTTATCGTTACTTGATCAAATTGGTGTCTGTTTAGCAGGGCCAATGACCAGCATCTCAGTTTTATCCTAATTTAAAAGCAGGACATTTAGTGACATCCAGTTTTTCACAGCAGCCAAGCAGGCCTCTAAATTAGTCATTTGAGTATGATCCTCAGCCCTTACAGGCACATACAGCTGAGTATCATCCAGATAGCAATGGAAATGTATTCCATGACTGTGTATAATTTGTCCAAGTGGTTAAATATAAAGAAAGAAAAGTAGAGAGCCAAGAACTGAGCCCCGAGGTACGCCATATTTAACGGCAGAGAATTTTTATGTGATATTACTATAGCAGACACAATGTGTTCTTCTAGATAAGTAGGACTTAAGCCGAGAGAGAGCTAAGCTAGAGACACCAAAATTACAATTTAATCTATCTAAAAGTATACAGTGATCAGTGGTGTCAAAGGCTGCACTCAGGTCCAGTAGTAGAAGCACAGAAGTGGAATCAGAGTCCATAGCTAGTAAAAGATCGTTCACCACTTTGGTCGGAGCAGTTTCAGTGGAGGGACAGACCCTGAAAGTCAATTGAAAAGGTTCATGTAGATAGTTTTCTTCTATGTGGGTCGAAAGTTGTTGATACACAACTCTCTCTAGTACTTTAGAGAAGAATGGAAGATTAGAGACTGGCCGATAGTTATTAAGAGACCCTGGATTGAAGTGCAGTTTTTTAAAGTAGAGGTTTAACCACAGCTGTCTTAAAACTGCAGGGAACAATGCCAGTAGTAAGATATAAATTAACAATGTCTAGCATTGTAGGTCCCAGGAAAGGTCAGAGGTCTTTAAAAAGTTTTGCTGGTATGGGGTAAAGTAAGCAAGTATTTGGTTTAGAAGCTGACACGAGCTTAGTCAAAGTATCAAGAGAGATAGTCTCAAAAGCTGTAATAACAGAGACTATCAGTGACTCATTATATAGATATGAATTTGGTAAGATAGGATCTGCAGGAGTAGCTGGAGTTGAAGAACTAATTTTGCTTATGATCTCATCAACCTTATTGCAGAAAAAGTCTAGAAATTCATGGGCCGTGAATGGTGAGCAGCTAAAAGACGGCTGCTTTTAAGTAAGTTTAGATACAGTGTCAAAGAGAAATCTGGGGTTGTGTTTATTAATATTGATTAGGCGAGAGTGAGAGTGCTTTTGCGGCAGATAAAGCACGCTTGTATTTAAATAAACACTCGTGCCAAGATTTCCGGTCTCCGGTAGGCCCCGCTTCAGAGCATGTCTCGTTGTTAAATCAGGGTGTAGGCCTCTTTAGTCGCCTAGCTCTGGTAGTGAGAGGTGCAACTGAATCGAGGAGACAGGAGAGGGCCACATTTAAGTCCCTAGTGAGATTTTCTACAGCCAGGCTCTACAGTGAAAGGAGCCAAGACTTCAGGCACCTGCTGGCCAGATGCAGCTACAGTGGGTGGACCAACGTTAAAAACAAAATAATCTACATGACATCAGAGATGCTATATGAGGAGTTGTTTTCACCGATAACACCGGTTAAAAAAAATATGACCGTAATTTAACAAAAGACATGACGGGCACAGTTAGGAATGGCAGGCACAGTACTTACATATATTTAATCTGTTGTGGGAGTGCTTTTAGTCGAATGCCTATGAAAACTCCCTTCTGGTAGACACGTAAGCAACGCTCCAAACACGGCAGCTTGATAACAATGAAATATTTAATTTAAAAAAGGCAGCTCACTGGGACTGTAGAGACAAGTGTGAATGGCTGGCTGTTAACAATTCATTTGACAATGATATATTTAGAAAAAAAGTCCTGCATAGCTTACCATTAAATAAATAAATCTGCATAGAGACAGGTTTTTCTGCAGAGATAAGCAGCAACCACACACACACACGCACACACACACACACACACACATCTTGCTCAACAATACTCGTCAAACACAATGTGTTTTACATCATCGTCTCTAAATCGAACCTTGCTTTTGTGGTTTGGTTGGCATGAAGGTAGACACAAACTCACTTTGCTGTAAGTGGAAATTATTGCCTCTAAAGGCAAAGTTGTTTAGGCTATGCAAATGGGCACATCCTATTTTGTATAGCCTAAACAACTTTGCAAATTAGATTAGATTAAATTAATTTGCAAACGACTATTGCTGATTTTCCCAGCCCTTTTGAGTGGGTAAATCAGTGTATATTTCAGCCAGGGGTTTGCAGTGATTGTCAGGTGTATTTTTGTCAACAATTCATATGTGGCTACGAGCCGCTGTTAATACAAAACAGAGATATGTACCTTATTTACACTTTCATTGCTTTTTGTTTTTCTTTGTTTGTACCTACAAGCTCGGTGCAAAGAAGGTCCACACTTTAGTGCTTTTGCTAACAAGCCACACCTTGTTGTGCATATCAACAGCCTGTCCACGTAGCCTGGCTCGTGTTTAGTTTTGGATTGAATGTATTGTTTGAACAGATTTGCATTTCAATGATATCCTGTTCACCCCGCTCAACAACTTGGTGTCCTGGTTGTGAGAGTCGGTTTGCTGTGCTGTGCTGTGCAGGGCCAGGGGGGCCCAGCACCTCAGGCTTTTTAGCCCTGTGCATCTTCCTCTCCCTCTCTCTGTCTGTCCTGCAAGCCACACTTGGGAACGTATTTGTCATAGTGTGTTCTCTAGCTAGTAGAGAGACCCAAGATGCTCCCTGTACCACAAGCAGACAGTACTTTAACTGCTGAGTGCATACATGTTAGGGGTGTAAGAAAATATCGATACACCCGAGTATCATGATCCACTGTATCGATTTTTAATTGTTTACACGTGAAGGTTCGTGACAAACATTTTGTGTCGCGTGTAACCCCACGGCCGTTAGATACCAGTGTTGTGATCTATCTTCAGCCATTTGACTCTTCCGCTCCAACCTGACAACGAAACCGAGACAGGAAGTAGCATAGGCACAAAGAACGCAGGCCTGTGAAACCGCAATATATCGCCTTTCTCACAGTATCGGGATATATCACGATATATTGAATCGTAACCCCTGTATCGTGATACGTATCATACTGCCAGATTCTTGCCAATACACAGCCCTAATACATGTACAACTAGGGATTTGCTGATGAATCCAATGAAAGCACAGATGATTAGTTCACAATAGGTCAACTTTTACCATGACACATAATAACTGGGACATGTTTTTGTTATTAAAATGTTGCTGTACCAGTTGCTCTCTATGATTAACAAGATAGCCTGGTGGTCAGAGTGGTTCTTACTCCTTCAGATTTGTTTCTCCCATGTGGCCATACCTGTCATGGTGTCCTAGAGCAGAATTATTACATCATTTATGCCTGCTCCTGGGCCACCATATAAGCTGGCTAACCTTGTGTCCCTGAGAAGGGCAAATTAAAAGAGAATGTAACTCTTGGATAATTGTCAAAAGCAGTCAGTTGAGTTTCCTTATATATCCTAAATCACAGCTACACTCTCGTAAGGCCTTTTCATTCACACCATGAAAAACAGACACAGTGAATGACGTTGGGTGAGACCCTTTCCTCAAAGGATGAGGAAACCCCACTCGGGGAAAAATATAGAAGAAACCTCAGCAAGAGCATCAGAGAAGGGATCCCTCTTCCAGGGCAGATCGGTATGTGGCAGTTGCCATGTGGGCAAGGTGCACAATGTTGTAGAAGATTTAGAAATAAAACACAGAAGAGAAACACTTAAGGGCTGCATTCAGCATAAGACTATGCAGAAACCAGTGAACATCCTTCCCAAACGTCAGGACAGAGAAGGACCAATCAAAAGCCACGGAGTCCATGAGAAAGAATGGAGCAAGTAGACTCAGATATGTAACCAACAATGAGAGGGGGGGTGGGGGGGGATCAATTTTATTTGTATAGCCCAATATCACAAATTACAAATTTGGCTCAGTGGGCTTAACAGCATCACAGCATCCTGTCCTTAGACAGGACAGGAGGTCCAGAGTGATCATGATGCGTAGCTGGAACTGCCACAAATGGTTAGAAATGGTCATGAATAAAAGACAAAACGAAAGGCAGACCGAGGCCTCTAGGGAGGCCAGGATCTAGGTAAATGGGAGTGTGGGTTGAGTGCAGACAGACTCTCTATCCCACCGTTTACCACAGTGCTTCAGGGCACACTATGCTTGGTGTGAAAGCCCCTTAAAGAAAACTCAAAAAGATTTTTTAATCTAAGCCCCATTTTCCTGTTTTCAGTGAAACCAAAGTGGCACAGTGGTTAGCGCTGTCGCCTCATAGCAAGAAGGTCCTGGGTTCAAACCCCGGGGTTGTCCAACCATGGGCTCATCCCAGGTTTACCTCTGTGTGGAGTTTGCATGTTCTCCCCGTGTCTGCGGTGGGTTTTCTCCGAGTGCTCCGGTTTCCCCCACCATCAAAAAGACATGCATGTTAGGGTTAATACTCCTGTCTGTGCCCCTGACAAAGACATGGCAAGACGAACTGGGGTTGGTCCCCGGGTGCTGCACGACGGCTGCCCACTGCTCCTAGCTACACAGCTAGGATGGGTTAAACGCAGAGCAGAATTCGCCCACGGGGATCAATAAAGTACCTCGATCTCAAGGGATAGGTAGCAAAATCTTTCAAATTGATTCCGTATTGAGCAAGATTGCTACATCTGAGTACGCGGTGGTGTAGCAGTCTAAGCATCGGCTTTGTGTCAATGCAGTTGCCCACTGGGGACCGGGGTTCGCGCCCCGGTCTCGTCAGATCCGACTATGGCCGGACTCGACGAAGCAGCGATATTGGTAACGCTGTCTTCAGGAGGGGGGTGGAGTCGGCTTGTGCTGTCACATGAATGCGTCTCTGGGTGTGTCGGAAAAAACAGTGGTTCGGCCTGGAGTCGCCTTGTCACGAAAGTGGCGAGACGTCTCCTTTGAGACTGCCGGCCGGAGAGATGCAGTTGGCGAATGCACGCAGTACGAGGGTGGGTGTTTGAATTAAAATAGGGATCGATTGGCCACTAAATTGGGAGAAAAAGGGAAAAAATCAGAAATAAAATTTAGAGAAAAAGATTGCTACATCTGACCGCTGCACACTAAGCTACAGTGTAGTCCTGAACCAAATAACATCCATGGAAAGAGCTCTTTTTTGGCATCAGCAGGGTCATAATGTTTTAAAAGTGTGTGAAAATACCTTT
This sequence comes from Lampris incognitus, assembly GCF_029633865.1. Classification (NCBI taxonomy): domain Eukaryota; kingdom Metazoa; phylum Chordata; class Actinopteri; order Lampriformes; family Lampridae; genus Lampris; species Lampris incognitus. The sequence continues at coordinate 89,510,643 of NC_079212.1, read as the reverse complement.
CACTAAAAAAAGACAATCCCAGTACAGTCAGTCAGTCAATGTTGTTTTGGACCTTTGTACATTTCTTTTTTTCACCTCTCATTCGACTCTCATGCCTTCACTGTTGTCTTGCAATAACTCCCTTCTTCATGTGATTACAAAGCAAGACTTCTGCTTTAGGTTAGAAATGGATTGATATCTATGTATGTATATATACATTTTCCTTGACTGGGAACAATATAATGTTTAAGGCTTTTTAGACAATTCAACTCAACATTCTGAGCCTGTAAGTGCCCAAAAGAAAAAGATCTTTTTTAGTCAATTTAAAGGATTCTGCTACCCATCCCTTGATTTGACAGTAATATGATAATTGGGTTTAGGTTATGAAATACCAGTTTTCCGTGGGCGTCTGGGTGGTGTGGCGGTCTATTCCGTTGACTACCAACACGGGGATCGCTGGTTAGAATCCCCGTGTTACCTCCGGCTTGGTCGGACGTCCCTCCAGACGCAATAGGCCGTGTCTGTGGGTGGGAAGCCGGATGTGGGTGTGTGTCCTGGTTGCTGCACTAGCACCTCCTCTGGTCGGTCAGGGCGCCTGTTCAGGGAGGGGGGGGGAACTGGGGGGAATAGCGTGATCCTCCCATGTGCTGCGTCCCCTTGGTGAAACTCCAAACTTCCCACTGTCAGGTGAAAAGAAGTGGCTGGCGACTCCATATGTATCGGAGGAGACATGTGGAGACATGCGGGGGTGGAGCTGCGATGGCGGTGGCTTGGAAGAGTGGGGTAATTGGCCGGATACAATTGGGGAGAAAAAGAGGGAAAAAACATTTTTAAAGAAGAAAAAAAAACAAACCTAAAATAGAAAGTAAGGAAATACCAGTTTTCCCTTTAGGGTTAATTTCAGCGTCTGCAGCTCTGGCCCCAGGTAGACGGCATGCCTCAGCTGGTGCTGTTAGTCTGATGTCGTGGGTAATGGAGTGTTTTATCGCTAGGGTGTGTCGTTTCGTAGTGCCTGGCGGTAGCAGAAGCAGGCTTGTCCACAGAGTTGCCAAGCAGAGTGGAGCAGTTGACAGCCACCCCCTTGCGAGCACTGCAACTCCACAGAACAGAGACGGGCCTTAGGGTCGGGCCCGAAACTATCGGAGTGTCTGTAACATCTAAAGTCATGGATTTAAGTTCCTCCAGTTAACGGACAGTTCTCTGTATTACAGACAGCCTGTCTAAAAGAAGAGCACAGTAAGCACGAGGCGTAATGACTTGCTCATTGTATTGGGAATAAAGCAGGAGCAGAAGTTACTGTAGTGGCAGTGCGGCTGTTGCACATGTTACACATGGATTTTATTAAACCCAGTCAAAACGGTGGTCGCCATAACCATACAAAAAGGAACCATATAGGCGTCCAGGTGGCGTGGCGTCCTGGTTGCTGCACTAGCGCCTCCTCTGGTCAGTAGGGGCACCTGTTCAGGGGGGAGGGGGAACTGGGGGGGGGGTAGCGTGATCCTCCCACGCGCTACGTCCCCCTGGTGAAACTCCTCACTGTCAGGTGAAAAGAAGCAGCTGGTGACTCCACATGTATCAGAGGAGGCATGTGGTAGTCTGCAGCCCTCCCCGGATCAGCAGAGTGGGTGGATCGGCAACCGGGACTGCTCGGAAGTGTGGGGTAATTGGCCAGATGCAACTGGGGAGACAAAAGCAGGGAAAAAATCTGAACCCCCCCCCCAAAGAAAAGGAACCATATAGCATACACGTGCTTTTGTAGCACTGCTGCTGTGACTAGTGAATAGAAACAGCGTTTTCTGCATTTTCATTGACATAAAGATCCATGATCTGTGGTCTCTTATTGGCCCCTTCTGATATCTGTATTAATTTGCACCCCCCCCCCATCTTCCTCCCCCTCTTTCTTCTGTTGTCAGGATCATCCATGAGGACGGCTATTCAGAGGATGAATGTAAGCAGTACAGAGCTGTGGTCTACAGCAACACAATCCAGTCCATTATGGCCATCATAAAAGCCATGGCCAACCTCAAGATTGACTATGAGGACTCTGCCAGAGCGGTACGTCTCTTACAAAAAAAAACTACAGTTAAACACTGGCACATACACATCTTGCAAATGCATATTACTCTCTCTCTTGTTTAGGAAAAAAAAATCAGTCATGATTTTCAGCAAAATCCACTTATCAGTCATAGTAGTCTGTGTGTCTCTGGAACAGCACCGGAATTGTGCAGAAAAGTCTGAATGTTAAGGCTTACTTTCTACTTTACCGAAAGGCTGCACCGTATAAGAAAATGCTAACAATGCTAATGCTGCATGTACCGTCATTTACATTCCCTGATCGTTCTTATTTTCCTCTGCGTTGTATAAAAAAAAATACGGATAATAATGCCAATGCTGTATTATTTGCATTTTCTTATGTAATGCAGCCTTCTCGAAAACCGAGAAGTCAAGTTTCCACATCCACGGATTTTCCAACAGCGGCATACAATTTCAGCATAATTTTCAGACGTCTGCCCATTATTACGGCTGCTAATGGAGTCTTATCCCTACAACGTTCATATAGAGAGACAACGTTGAAAATGGTGATTGTTTACCTCTAACAAAAAACAATGTTCGCTAAGGTGCTAATGATACTCGGAGAACTCTGCATGAGGGATTATCGCATCTGCTCTCCATTACAGCACACGTCCATCACCAGCAAAGACTTCCCCTCTTTCTGTCCATGTATCTACTCACATCTAGTCTTGTGTAGGCAGGAGCTGTTGAAATTAGGCTGCATACATCTCTCTCTCTCTCTCTCTCTCTCTCTCTCTCTCTCTCTCTCTCTCGTTCTCTGTTTCTACAAGGCTAGTTGGTCTGGGTTGCACTTGCTTAAAGATGGACTCCTGCAGTGCCGTGTGTCTTCTGTGTCCATGTGTATATGAGATATGAGACCATTGCTGCTCTGCCTTCCCCACTGGGCACTAGCACCACCAAGAGAGATGATAATATCTGATAATAGAAATAAAACACAGCTATTACTCTTTTTGGGGAAGACCCCCCCCCCCGTGCTTACAAACGAGATTTGTATTTTTGCGTTTTGTTACTTCATACACATTATGAAGTTTTTCAAAGCAGCAGAGGATGAGATAATCTCTTGGGTAAAGGTGAATTATTTAAATCATTTCAAGGAGGTTATTTAATTTTGAAGACATAAAGCGAGATGCTTGTTTTTATGTTGTCTAAAATGTGTGAACTGTTGGATGGTTCTGTTGGCTCTCTCAGTAAGATTTGTTTGTGGGTGATAACTTGGGAATTTTTGCATTAATCCCCGAGTCTTACAAAGCTCAGCCGTAACTCGTCCAGTAAATTGGGGTCCACAGTCAGATATTAAGAGCCAGGGAACACCGAGACATGTAAAAATTTCATCCTTTAGGATGGCAGCTATGCACTGTGCTTTACTGTCTTTCAGTGGAAACGTCTCCACCCACTTTGTAAAATAGTCTACCACGACCGGAGGGAAAATGTTCTTGTTTTTGCTTCGGGGGAATGGGCCCACGAGAGCCATCTCCAGAGTGCCCCCAGGTTCTGGTACTTCAGTGTACTGGAGAAAACGAGCAGGTTTCTTATTATCTGGATTATATTTTTGACAGGTAAGGCACTGTTGCACGTTCACCCATGCATCCTTTTGAACTGAGGGCCATCAAGCTACTTCAAGGATCCAGAGGAGAGTTTTTAGCCTGCCAAGATGACCACTTACTGGCCAAGCATGGAAATATTCAAGATATTTTGGAACTAGGCTTTGTGGTACCACCAAATGGCACTTGTCCCCTTCTCCTTCTGTAGGAGGCCATCGATATAGCATACCTTGCAATATCACGTAACCAATTCTGTCCAACCTACTTGGCGTTGTTTCCACTCGTTTTGCTAATGCACTAATCTTGGGATCTTCGTCTTGCTCTTTAGCTATATCTTCCCAAGAGGGAAGATCAACCAGGCTTGGAGATGTTGTCTGGAACTATACATATTGCAGGACAGCCCCCAGGTACTGACCTGGACAGTGCGTCTGGCACGATGTTCTGAAAACCGAGTAAGCCGTGGGGTGGTCTTAGGCTAGGTGAAAGCCCATGTCAGAGCCGCATGGTCGCTTTACGCATCAAAGTGACCCCCCTCCAGATAATGCCTCAATTTTTTCACTGCCACAACGGCAAAACATTCCTTTTCCAAGCTGAATTAGTGACATTCAGCTGCTCATAGTCCTCTAGATGCATATGTAACCATGCTGTCACCATCACCAGTTTGTTGTGTGAGCAATCCCACGTCACCGGCATCTGTATGGACTTGGAAAGTAAAGGCATGGTTGGGCTGTACTAAGATTCTTACATTCACCAAAGCGTTCTTCGGTTTTTCAAAACTTCTCTGGCATTCCTCTGTCCACTTCCATTGTACAGCCTTCTTCTTCAGTCTGTTCTGGGATGCAGCTAACTCAGCAAAATGGTCGATAAACTTGTGGCACCAACCCACTAGGCCTAGAAAGTAATGCGAGGTTTTGATATTATGAGGTACTGGATAGGTGGTGATAGCCAGAGTTTTTTCTGGATCCACCTGAACCCCTCTCTCTCTCTGACACAATATGATCCACAAACCTCAATTGTTGTTTAAAGAAAGAACACTTGGGCAGATTCAGAGTGAGGGTAGCCTGGTGAAGTTGACTCATTACCATGTGAAGATCCTTGATGTGTTGCTCTAGAGTGGGTGAGAAAACCGTGATGTCATCAGTGTAGCAGCAGCACGCTTTTTCGGGTGGTATGTGTCTTCCTCAAGCTTGGGTCTTCTACCAGAGGCATGGGAGTTTGAGGGTTCTGCGCAGTATCTTAGCTGTTCCTAGGACTGCACTCTTCTGGACAGAGACCTCAGATTTTGGTCCTGGAATCTGCTGGAGCTGCTCTCCCAGTTTGGGGGTCACAGCCCCTAGTGCTCCTATTACCTCTAGGACTACTGTGGATTTCACCTTTCACGTCCCATCTAGTTCTTCCCTCAGCCCTTGGTATTTCTCTAGCTTCTCATGCTCTTTCTTCCCGATGTTGCCGTCACTTGGGATTGCTCCATCGATCACTACTGCTGTCTTTTGTTCCTTGTTGACCACCACGATGTCTGGTTGGTTAGCCAGCACCTGTTTGTCAGTCTGGAACAGTCTGGAAGTCCCACAGGATCTTAGCTCTGCCATTCTCAACCTATATATATATATATGTCTGTATATATTTCACAAGTTTAATACTCCTCTCTCCTCAAAACTTCACTCCCCCACTCTTCCTAGTTGACCTTCGTTCTTGAGGGTTTTGGGAGAACACAGCTTTACATGGGAAGAGGGCTTCTTGAATATCTGGTGTGTGTCAGAATCGATTCAGACAGTGTGCCTGGGCCTGCTTGATGGATTCTGGGGGATATAGTGTAGCTCTGGCAGTATGCCATGAATTAATTTGCGATTGAAGCTACATCTTCCCGTGCAACCCGGAGTCTTGAAAGCTCTGGCCTATTTCACAAATTGTAATCAAATAGCCAAGACATATTTCTCACATAGCCGGAGGAGATAACCATCTACATTCAGCGCTGTCTCGGAATAATCATGTTACCCAGCTGTTTTCTGTGTTTGTGTTTGTGTTTAGAGAATGTCTGTAAGGCAGTACTCTTTATTTACTTGTGTAAGAAATAGGCAGCATTTGTTATTGCTTAAACATGGTAATTAGTGAGGACTAATAGTAAGTTAATGAGTAAACACAGCACTTCACTGCTCGCTGAAAGCTGCCATGTTAAGCTCTTGTTTACATAAGGCACGTAACATCGCACACACACAACACTCTCTCTCACACACTCACACTCATACTCTCTCTCTCGCTCTCGCTCTCTCTCTCTCTCTCTCTCTCTCTCTCTCTCTCTCTCTCACACACTCACAATCATACTCTCTCTCTCTCTCTCTCACACACTCACACTCATACTCTCTCTCTCTCTCTCTCTCACACACTCACACTCATACTCTCTCTCTCTCTCTCTCACACACTCACACTCTCTCTCTCTCTCTCTCTTTCACACACACACTCACATAGACTCTCTCTCTCACACACACACACACACACACATTCTCATCCTGGTTCAATAGGGAAATTTGACTGCTGAGGGGGAATAGGAAAATAAATAAATAAATAAGTAAGTCTATCTGAGTATAAGCCTACATTTCTTGGCCAAATAATACAAGCTGTTTGCCTCAGCGTCTCTTCAGGGTTATTACGGTCGTCTTATTTGTCCTCCTCTCAGCTGTGCTGCTGCAGATACAGCTGTCAGGTTACTGAGATGCTGCCGCATTAGCGGACTACTTCCCTAAGGCCAGCGTTATGGATGCTCATCACTTTTAAATGAAACGGGCTCCCACGTACTCGGAAGCCATTTCACGTGGCTATCTTGGCATAATTTATCCTCTGACTTCTCTACACGTAATGTTTTAACTGAGCCTCCCTTCTCTAAATGGCTTCTGGCATGACAGGCAGGCCTCCATTGTGGGATTGTTTCAGTGTTTGCACGGCAGAAAGCCATGGCATTCCTGCGGTCTTTCTTTTTTTGGGATATTGTACAGTGAAGCCTGACTATCTCTACGTTGCAGATTTCTTGTGCCCTACTTGTGAGTGACCTTGACTAGCAGAGATTTTGCCTCGAGGGTATTGTTTGTTTTGACCCTGGCTCCCTGTGCCCTCTTTTGACCCATGAGCTCCTGTTCAGCTGGCTGGGCTTCAAGTCAAATACACCCAGTATACAGTGCCCCCTGAAGGCCCATGTGTGGCTCCACATGTGGTCGACCATCTCTCTTAAATGGACATGGTGACACGATGGCCTCGAGATTGTTTTCACTTCGGTCATGTAGGTGTACAAATCAAACAAAATGTGTCACATGAGTCAATAGTTAACATCTAGTAGACGGAACAAGGAGACATTAAAGTCACCCACCAGTGGAACAGTTTATTTTATTGTTTTTGTGGAAGCGCAACAAACACTGCAAAACAGAATATTAGGACAGCACGTTTTATTATTGTTAAAAAATAAGAATAAAAAATATTATTTTTATTATTTAATTAATAATTAAATGTTATTATTTAATAATTAAATAATAATAATTATGGGCGGCACGGTGGCGCAGTGGTTAGTGCGGTCGCCTCACAGCAGAAGGTCCTGGGTTCGAGCCCCGGGGTAGTCCAACCTTGGTGGGTCACCCCGGGTCATCCTCTGTGTGAAGTTTGCATGTTCTGCCTGTGTCTATGTTGGTTTCCTCCGGGTGCTCCGGTTTCCTCCCACAGTCCAAAGACATGTAGGTCAGGTGAATTGGCGGTACTAATGAATGGGTGTGTGTGTGTGTGTGTGTGTGTGTGTGTCGGCCCTGTGATAGCCTGGCGGCCTGTCCAGAGTGTCTCCCTGCTTGCTGCCCAATGACTGCTGGAGTAGGCTCCAGCATCCCCGCCACCCTGAGAGCAGGATAAGCGGTTAAGACAATGGATGGATGGATAATAATAATTGTTTAACAGTAATTAAATAATTGTTATTTAATTAATGTTTTTTTAATTATTAATTATTATTTAATTAGGGATTAATTCTTAATTATTAAGAATGACATCCATCCATTATCCAAGCTGCTTATCCTGCTCTCAGGGTCGCGGGGATGCCGGGTCCCAGCAGTCGGGGAAACACCCTGCACAGGCCGCCAGCCCATCACTGGGCATAACCTCTAAGTGTACTCTATATTTCCTAAAGAGTAAACAATTAGATCTCGTTTAACATCAGTAACTGTAAAATCTCATTACCAACAAGAACATAGTAGTCTAAAGTTTCAGAGAACCATGGTTACTAAAATAACCTCTAACTCACAATTTAAAACGAATACCAAAATATTTCCTTCTTTCACAAGGCAATTGGCATAAATTGGCTACACCGACACCAGAAAAAAAACAAACAAACAAACACGTGCTTTGTGCCCTGCATCATGCAATGGCAACCTAGTCTTATGCACAAAACATTTTAACAATTAACAGTGGTATTAAGAAAGACAGCTAGCACTAACAATTGTCAATGATATTGTGCTCGTTCCTCTAACAGATCTACTGTGTTATTAGCTGAAGCTGTATTCATCCTGCTGTGCTTACACCACATCGTACCAAGACAAGCCTGCCATGTTTTTAACCTTTACATGGTTTTTAACCTGGAGATGTTAGCAACCTCACCAAAATGACCCAGGGTTTAGTTACTCTTTAAAGACTGCAATGGTGTAAAGACAAGGACGGTGTACTTCTGAGTTTCAGTCTCGCGGCAAAATGCCCTACGTGGAAGTGTAACTGGAGAAGTTGTGATCATTGTCACCGTTGCTGCTTGACGGACTCAGTTTTTAGAATCCCTTGCCAATCACAGCATGATGCCCCCGTAATGTTATACAGGCATTCACTGCAGCGGCATACTTGGTATCATCCTTTCCTATTTAAGTGAAGTAATGGCAAGAGATGACATGCATTTTCTCTTTTCGGTTCTCTTTTCTTACTCACTGACCTCGTGCTCGTTGCGTGCATGTATGTGCATGCTTGTGTCTCTTTCTTCCCCTGTCAGGATGATGCCCGCCAACTGTTTGCCTTGTCAGCAGCGGCAGAGGAGCAGGGCATCCTGCCGGAGGACCTGTCCAACGTCATCCAGCGGCTGTGGGCTGACGGTGGTGTCCAGGGCTGCTTCACACGGGCCCGCGAGTACCAGCTCAACGATTCAGCAGCCTAGTGAGTGAATAGTCAAGTTAATTTTATTTGTATAGCTCAGTATCACAAAGGGATTTTACAGCAACACATCATCCTGTCCTTAGCCCCTCCCTTCGGATAGGGAACAACTTCCTAAAAAAAAACCTTTAACAGGGAGAAAAATTAGGAAGACACCTCAGGGACAGCAACAGACGAGGGATCTCTCTCCCAAGACGGACAACGTGTGATGGATGTAGTGTGTACACAATAATTTACACAATACAACGTTGAAGGAGGATAACACAATTATAAGGCTGGGAACTGAGCGCTCGACCTACTCCCTCCCCAAGCGCATCGGACACTGCTGCGGGCTGCCCACATTCACGTCATGGGTCGGGACTCACCTCTTCAGACTTCATCTGTGATTTATGTGATTTATGATGTTTGTTTTTCTTTCCCTTTTGTATCTGTCCAAGTGGGAGAGTACTGCTGGCGTCGTCTGTGGCTGCTGCTTCTCCCTCTCGTAGCCCTCCTTCCCACCCACCCCTGTATGTCTGTGTGATGTTTATCTGTCGTCTTGTTTCACCCCGTTTACTGTAAAGCAACTTTAAGTATTAGAAAAGCGCTATATAAGTTTAATTTATTAATATTATTATAATGGAATTATAAAATATATGAAGACTATGATGAGGGGTGGTTGGGGCACTTTGTAGTAGTAACGGGGAGTAGTAGTAACGGGGCGTGCAGAAGAGAGTGCAGGCAGGGTGGAGTGGGTGGAGTGATGTGTGACAGAAGGGTACCAGCAAGAGTTAAAGGGAAGGTTTACAAGATGGTTGTGAGACCAACTATGTTGTATGGTTTGGAGACAGTGGCACTGACGATTAGACAGGAGGTGGAGCTGGAGGCGGCAGAGATGAAGATGATAAGATCTTCATTGGGAGTGACGAAGAAGGACAGGATTAGGAACGAGTATATTAGAGGGACCGCTCAGGTTGGACGGTTTGGAGACAAAGCAAGAGAGACAAGACTGAGATGGTTTGGACATGTGCGGAGGAGAGATGCTGGGTATATTGGGAGAAGGATGCTGAATATGGAGCTGCCAGGGAAGAGGAGAAGAGGAAGGCCAAAGAGGAGGTTTATGGATGTGGTGAGGGAGGACATGCAGGTGGCTGGTGTGACAGAGGAAGACGTAGAGGACAGGAAGAGATGGAAACGGATGATCCGCTGACGGGAGCAGCCGAAAGTGGTGGCAGTAGTTGATGAAGAATATGATGAGGAGGATGCCAAGAAGTGTCGAAATGCCACCAGAACAGTCTAGGACCCGAGCCACATGACCACCATCATCATGTAGACGACAAAAAAAAAAAACAGCTCTGTTATATGACTTCCTTTTTATGCCCCTTATCTCTTCCTGATTTATGTACCATTGACATGATTATCTGTCAGGAAACACCCAGTTTGTTAATGGTATGCTTGATGAGAGGTGTTGATGCATCAATTCATTGTCTGAAAAGGAAACGCCAGAGGTCATCTTCACTGAACACTGTGTCATTCAATCTCTTAATGAATTTTAATTTGGATTTGTTTGTCTGTGTGCACAAAATCTGCGGACCATTTGTGGACGCATCCATATATTGTAAAATATACGATACACCCAACAACTACAGCTGTTCTTCTGAAAGCATGGCTTCATCAGAGCGTTTAAGATAAAGTTGAATAACTGAGAGAATGAAGTGCCGGTTACATGGTTGTGGCTGGTTTGAATGCACCTCATCTTCCATCAGGATCTGGAGGGTGAAGTGATCGAGTCGGCGGGTACAGTGTGATGTCGCTTTATTGAGAAACCAATTGCTTCTGTAATAGGGGTGAGGTTGACTCTGACCTTACAAGGATTTTGTCATGCCTAATTTTCATGAATCAGTTGTTTGTGAGTGGTACCATTACCGAGATAAGAAGCCAGTCTGGTGAGAGTCAGATGGAACGGTCCTGCGTGTTAGGCCGGACATTTTTCAAAAAGAATTAATTTTCTTTTGTTTCCTGATTGATGGGCGGCACGGTGGTGCAGCGGTTAGCGCAGTCGCCTCACAGCAAGAAGGTCCTGGGTTCGAGCCCCGCGGTAGTCCAACCTAGGAGGTCATCTTGGGTCGTCCTCTGTGTGGAGTTTGCATGTTCTCCCCGTGTCTACGTGGGTTTCCTCCGGGTGCTCTGGTTTCCTCCCACAGTACAAAGACATGTAGGTCAGGTGACTCGGCTGTATTAAATTGTCCCTAGGTGTGTGTGTGTGTGTGATGGCCTGGCGGCCTGTCCAGGGTGTCTCCCCGCCTGCCGCCCAGTGACTGTTGGGATAGGCTCCAGCATCCCTGTGACCCTGAGAGCAGGATAAGCGGTTTGGATAATGGATGGCTGGCTCCTGATTGATGTCTATCAGATATTGGCTGTATGGTGATGGGTGATATACTACAGCATTCAAACCCCTTCACTCTTTGCACACTTTGTTGTGTTTTAGATTTAATCGTAAATTGATAAAATTGCCATTCTTGCCCATCAATCTACACTCAATAATACATAATGACAAAGTGTAAACATGTTTTTAGAAATGTTTGCAAATTTATTAAAAAATCAAAACTGAAATCTCTCATTTACATTCGGACCCTTTGCTGTGGGGCTCCACGTTGTGGTCAGGTGCATCCTGCAGGCTTTAATTGTGTCTCATGTGCCTAAAACTTGATTGGAGTCCTCCTTGGCAAACTGCATTGATTGGGCATGGTTTAGAAAGGCACACACCTGTGTGTGTATAAGGGCTGTGAATTCACACTGCATGTCAGGCCAAAACTAAGCCATGAAGTCCGGGGAACGCTCTGTAGACCTCTGCGATAAAACTGTGGTGAGGCATAGATCAGGACAAGGGTCTAAAACCATTTCTAAAGCTTTGAGTATTCCCAGGAGCACAACGGCCTCCGTAGTTTTGAAATGGAAGAAGTGTGGAACCACCAGGACTCCTTCTGGAGTTGACTCTGGAGTGAACGGCCTTCAACGGCCTGCTTGGAGTTTGCCAAATGGAATTTAAAGGACGTGCAGCTTGAGGAAAAAGATTCTCTGGGCTGATGAGACATAAATTAAAGTCTTTGGGCAGAACTCCATCACTATGTCTGGCAGACGCCAGGCACTGCTCATCACCTGGCTAATGCCGTCCCTCCGGTGAAGCGTGGTGGTAGCAGTGTCAGGATTATGGGGGTGTTTCTATGCAGCAGGGACAAGGAGACTGGTCACAATTGAGAGAAGGATGATTGCAGCCAAATACAGAGAGGTCCTTGAAGAAAACCTGCTCCCGAGTCCACGTGACCTCAGACTGGGGGTGATGGTTCACTTTTCAGCATGACAATGACCCGAGGCATGGAGCCAATACAACGCTGGAGTAGCTTCAGGACAAGTCTTTGATTGTCCTTGAGTGGCCCAGCCGAAGCCCAGACTTGCACCCCATAAGAACATGTGGAGAGCCCTGAAGATGGCACTTGACGGACCCTTCCCCTCCAATCTGATGGAATTTGAGGGGATCTGCAAGGAAGGATGGGATAAACTGCCCAAACCCAGGTGTGCAAAGCTTACTTACCACAGAAGACTCGAAGCTGTTACTGCTGCCACAGGGGCTTCTGCTAGTACTGAATAAGGGTCTGAAGACTTACAGATAGGAGATTTCAGGTTTAGATTTTTAATAAAGTTACAAAAATCGCTGTGGGAATTGAGTTTAGATTGATGGGCAAAAATGGCAATATCCATTTAAGATTAAATCTACAACACACAGTGCAAAAAAGTGAAGGGGTCTGAATACCTATGGTGTCTTTTTTTAATTTTTTTATTTTTTTTATTCAGTGACGAGACAGTAGTGCCAAGGCTAGCTGCAAGATGTACTCTAGAAATAATATGTCAGGCGTTCAGGTGACGTGGCGGTCTATTCCGTTGTCTACCAACACGGGGATCGCCGGTTCGAATCCCCATGTTACCTCCGGCTTGGTTGGGCGTCCCTACAGACACCATTGGCCATGTCTATGGGTGGGAAGCCGAATGTGGGTATATGTCCTTGTCTCTGCACTAGCGCCTCCTCTGGTCGGTCGGGGCATCGGTTCGAGGGGGAGGGGGAACTGGGGGTAATATCGTGATCCTCCCACGTGCTACGTCCCCCTGGTGAAACTCCTCACTGTCAGGTGAAAAGAAGCGGCTGGTGACTCCACATGTATTGGCGGAGGCATGTGGTCGTCTGCAGCCCTCCCCGGATCGGCAGAGGGGGTGGGACAGCGACTGAGACGGCTCGGAAGAGCGGGGTAATTGGCCAGGTGCAATTGGGGAGAAAAAGGAGGGGGGGGGAGAAACGACTTGTCAACCTTGTCCGACAAGTGAGCACATGTAGGTGAATGCATTGCACACCTCAGAGACTTGCCGTTATCGACTGGGGGGGGGGTGATTAGGTTACACTAACACCGGGGGTGGGGGGGTGGAGATTTCTCTTTCAAAATCTGTACAAAACTTAAAACAAGCAGAGCAGGATGTGTGAGCAGTCACTGTCAAACCATGTGGTCCACCCCGGACCCACGTGGCCGAGTTCATCTTTCCTGCTCTCGGCATGACTCAGAACAGGGTGTAATTTCCCCTCGTTTCCGGTGCCTGTTGTTGTCGCAGCAGTTGTGGTTCACTGTTGAGCTGTGTTTTCATGCGTCACACCTCCCTCCGTCAGTGGTGCGAGGCCTCCGCAGGGGCGGGTAACTGTGATCAATATCGTATCGAAGAGGCGACGACGTTAAGTTCCCCCAGCGGCCTCGTGTCGGGGACGAGCCGTGCCGTAAATCTCGTGAGCGCACAGCCGGTCTCTGCCTTGTGCGATCATCGCCTCCCTCTCGACACCTCATTACCCCAGTGATCCTTATCTGAGGGTGCTCCACTACTGTACCGTTATAATGTGATGGGTTCAATGACAGGAAAATGTGAGGTAATTGTGGGTGGGTTGGGTGTGTGTATGTGTGTGTGTGTGTGTGTGGGTTGTCATCACTCTTTCTCACAGGGTTGCACCGCTCTTCCACCAAGGGAGACCCAGGGAGGGCAGAACGCCTCCCCTCTTTCAGCACAAGCTAGCTGTAGCGGGAAAAGGCTGAGTTTTGATTTTTTTTTTTTGTGGTTTTGATATACTTTAGTGATCCCTGTAGGGAAATTATGCGCTGCATGCAACCCTTGCCATGCCCCGGTCAGGAGTATTTACCCTAACATGCAAGTCTTTCTGATGGTGGGAGGAAACCGGAGCACCTGGAGGAAACCCACTGCAGACACGGCGAGAACATGCAAACTCCGACCTGGGATGACCCCCAAAGTTGAACAAGCCGGGGTTCGAACCCAGGATCTTCTCGCTGTGAGGACGACAGCACTAACCACTGCGCTGCTGTGCCGCCCAAATCGTCGCAGAAGAGTAACTTGCACCCCTGGGTGGGTACAGACCACCAACCTTTCGGTTAACACCCCAACGCGCTAACCGACTGAGTTTGTTTCACAAGGCAGTCTTGTCGAAACACACAAAGACTTTGTGATGTGGTGACGCACCCAGAGTGTGCCAAAAACCCTGTGACGGGACGAGGATTTCACCGATGAGCACTTGGCAAGCCGAGGCGGTGTTAAGAAGCAGTGGAAGTGGTGCTCCCGTTTCGTTTCAGCCAGTCTCATTATGAGATTTTGATAGTCTCCTGCTCTTACCAGAGCCGGGAGCGCTGGAGGCATACCGTGGAGACAGCCTGGGGGTGGAGGAGGAAGTGAACGGGACAATTTACAGCGTTTCATCATGACTCTCCGGAGCACTTAGAAAAAAAAATTCCGGAGAATCGGGACTATATGTGTCTGGCTCCGGACCACAATCCACATCTCAGCACCTACTGGGCGAGAGACGGAGGGAGAGAGCGAGACGGCATGGTTCATCATATGAAGACCCTCTCTGTCCTCTCACCACAGCGACGGGGAAATGATTCACAGAGTACTCTACAAAAACAACTGGTTGGGTGTGACTTCACAGTCCATTGGTCCGGAACGTTACACAGTAATGGTCCCTGTGCAATTACACATCCCGGGTTCGAGGAATATTTCCTCATCTTCTCATGAAAGCGGTTGGTCACTCGGGTTCAAATCAGGGTCTATCCTGACCTTTCCAGTCTCGTGAAGGGGAAGAAGGCCTTGTTGGAGGTGACATCATGCATCCCGTGTTGTGTCGGGTTCACTGCGTCGGCAAGGTCACTCCCCCGATCAGTGGTTCCCTTCTGTTTTGAGCTACAGAGCCACGGTTTTGTGAGGTAACGTGCCCTTTTTTTCAGAATAGAAGTCTTCATGGTGGGCATGCGGGTAGCGTAGCGGTCTATTCCGTTGCCTATCAACACGGGGATCGCCGGTTCGAATCCCCGTGTTACCTCCGGCTTGGTCGGGCGTCCCTACAGACACAATCAGCCATGTCTGCGGGCGTGAAGCCGGGTGAGGGTATGTGTCCTGGTCGCTGCACTAGCACCTCCTCTGGTCGGCCGGGGCGCCTGTTCAGGGGGGAGGGGGAACTGGGGGGAATAGTGTGATCCTCCCATGCGCTACGTCCCCCTGGTGAAACTCCTCACTGTCAGGTGAAAAGAAGCGGCTGGCGACTCCACATGTATGGGAGGAGGCACGTGGTAGTCTGCAGCCGTCCCCGGCTCAGCAGAAGGGGTGGAGCAGTGACCAGGACAGCTCGGAAGAGTGGGGTAATTGGCTGGATACGACTGGGGAGGAAATGGGGGGGGGGGCTACATGGTAGATTTAACACTTGAAGCTTTCAGGCCAAAAGGCCAAATTGTGCTTCATTACATTATCTGATTTGGTCTCACCGTCTTTGTAGGGTGCAATCTGAGGTGAGGTGAAGGCTTTATTGTCTACACCCAGGCTCACACGGGGTAACGTGTAGCACCCACTGTCTCTTTATTCAGCACACCTGAACCGGTGGGAACCTGACTGACTCCAGGTGCACTCAGTCTCTCCCAGTCTTAACGTCATGATTTGATGGAGATGAAAGTCTTCCTATTTGGTCCTTACTGTGCACACTGCCCTGTAGCAGCAGATAACAGCGCTGCTTAGTGACACACACACACACGCACACACACACACACACATGCGCGTCTGTCTTCCTTGCAGGCAGAACCAGGACTGCCACACAGGCTGCTGCTTCTGAATGGATAAGAAAATCAATGGAAAGACGGTGCAGCTGTACAATGCACAGTTTCCATGAATTGTTTGACTCAGAGCCCTTCAGAAGCCTCCTTCCTGGCCTCTTGGCCGCTAGCTGGAAGAGAGGGAACGTCAGAGGAATCTGGCTGGAATAATTTCCAGTTGAATTAAGTCCTGTACCCTGGCTTTCTGCACTGCTCTGATGAAACCAATTGCATCTATAGGACAGTACATCAGATGGGGGTGTGTGCGGGGGGGTGACAGAAAGTCACCAAGCAAGGGCATCCGAGTAGCGTAGCAGTCTATTCTGTTGCCTACAAACACGGGGATCGCCGGTTCGAATCCCCATGTTACCTCCGGCTTGGACGTGCGTCCCTACAGACACAGTTGGCCGTATCTGCAGGTGGGATGCCAGATGTGGGTATGTGTCCTGGTCATTGCGCTAGCACCTCCTCTGGCCGGTCGGGGCGCCTGTTCGGGGTGGGGAGGGGGAGCTGGGGGGAATAGCGTGATCCTCCCACATGCTACGTCCCCCTGGCGAAACTCCTCACTGTCAGGTGAAAAGAAGTGGCTGGCGACTCCACATGTATGGGAGGAGGTATGTGGTAGTCTGCAGCCCTCTCTGGATCGGCAGAGGGGGTGGAGCAGCGACCGGGACGACTCAGAAGAGTGGGGTAATTGGCCAACTACAATTAGGGAGAAAAGGGGGGGGGTACATTTTATATTCGGTATCTGTATATTCAGAGCTTGATTTGGTGGCACTTTGAAAGGTAAAATGTGTGAAGTAGTTAAGTTATTCACCAGGTTCGGGCAGTAGTAAATAAGGCCGTAATAAAGTGATAGAAGCTCCTGCAGCTTATAGGACGTTGGTAGCAACACGTGTAGCTAAACAAATACACATCCATGCAACTGCAGCTCCACATATTCATGTATGCAGATTTTGTCTCCTTGTCACTGAGCAGCTTTAATACGTTTTGTTGTCTTTGTGTGTGTGCGTGCCTGTGTGTGTTGTCCAGTTACCTAAATGACCTGGAGAGAATAGCCAAGGCAGACTACATCCCTACACAGCAAGATGTGCTGCGGACCAGGGTCAAGACCACCGGCATTGTGGAAACACATTTCACCTTCAAGGACCTACACTTCAAGTGAGTCGGCCCTTCTTTTTTTCGTTTTCTCCGATATATTTATTGGGCTTTTAATAGTGTAGAATGAACATACATTGAATAACAAAAATTTTAAATTAACCCAACTACCCACAAAGATAAATACATAAAAGAAGATAAAGTAGACAGTAAAAAGAAGAAAAAAATAATGCAGAGTTATAGAGTGATGTATGGTACACACACTGATGAGCCAAAACATTATGACCACCCACAGGTAAACCGAATAATATTGTTCGTCTCCAAACAAGGGCACATGTCAAGGTCTGGGTAGGAAAAATGGGCAGGAGTAAATACCTGAGTGACTCTGTCCAGGGCCACATTGTTATGGACAGACGACTGGGTCAGAGCATCTCTGAAACAGCTAAGGCTTGTGGGGTGTTCCTGGTCAGCAGTGAGTACGTACCGACAGTGGTCCGAGGAGGGACAAACCACAAACCGATGACAGGGTGTTGGACGCCCAAGGCTCATCGATAAGTAAGTCAACGAAGGCTGTCCCGTCTGATCCGAACTGACAGAAGGTCTACTGTGGCACAAGTCACAAAATTGTAATGATGGTTACGGGAAGGATGTAACACAACACACGGTGGATCGCACCCTGCTGCGTATGGGGCTGCAAAGCCGCAGAGCAGTCAGAGTGCCCATGATGACTCCTCTCCACCATCAAATGCCCCTACAATAGGCACGCGAGCATCGGAACTGGATCTACTAGCAATGGAAGAAGGTGCCTGGTCCAATGAGTCCCATTTTCTTTTAAATCATGTGGATGGCCATGCACATGCGTGCCATTTACCTGGGGAAGGGATGGCACTAGGATGTGCCGTGGGAAGACCACAAGCCGGTGGAGGGAGTGCGATGCTCTGGGCAATGTTCTGCTGGGAAACCCTGGTTCTGGCCATTCGTGTGGATGTCAATTTGACACGTACCACCTACCTTAACATCATTGCAGACCAGGTACACTCCTTCATGGCAGTGGTATTCCCTGATGGCAGTGGCCTCATTCAGCGGGATAATGCTCCCTGCCACACTGCACACATTGTTCGGGAATGATTTGAGGAACATGAAGTGTTCAAGGTGTTGCCCTGGCCTCCAAATTCTCCAGATCTTAATCCGATTGAGCATCTGTGGAATGTGCTGGACCAACTAGTCCGATCTACGGCAGCTCCACCTCACAACTTACAGAACGTGAAGGATCTGATGCTAATGTCTTGGTGCCAGATACCACAGGACACCTTCAGGGGTCTTATAGAGTCCATGCTTCGGTGGGCTGGCGCTGTTTTGGCGGCATAGAAGACCAACAGCGTATTAGGTGATAATAATGCTTTGGCTCATCAGTGTATATTCCTTCATTACCATCCTCCACTTCAGGTAGTGTTTGTATTTGTATTTTCCAAAAAGTTCGTGAAAGGGGTCCAAATACAAGCAAAGTCCTTCCGTTTCCCTTTAGTGATATATCAGTTCCTCCAGAACAAGACAAGTTGACAGTTCTGTTATCAATCTCTTAACTGATGGAGAAGTTGTACTCTTCCAGTATAATGCAGTCACTTCTCTGGCCTGAAGCGGTCCCAAGTCAATTACTAGTGTTTGTTCCCTTCTTACTGAAAGAGGTTCTGGGTAAATTCCAAGTATGCAAAGTCTGGCACAGCACAGTGCATTCATATTGACAATCTGTGAAAGTCATTGTATGATTTTTTTCCCCAAAATTGTTGAATCTGTGAGCATTCCCAAACACATTGTGATAGAGTTCCCTTTTCCTCTAAACATTTCACACAATAATCTGGGGTGTTAGGAGACGCCTTATAACAGGGGTTATGTATGTCCATATTTGCTGTTCATATTGCAGTAATTTAAGACTTGTATTTGTAGTTTGTTTTTGTGCTTTCAAACAGGCCATTTCCTAATCTGCTATATCGATATTTTCATGTATATCTGTTCTCCAGGCGTTTAATTTGGCTAATGATGATTCCTCAGAATTTGTCATCAACAAATTATAAAATCTTGATATATGGCCTCTATCGTCTACATTTTCAAGTACCATTTTTTTCAATGATCGGCAATGTTGGTATGAGTTAATATGAAGCTCCTTTAGTTGTGTTTGAAACAAAGTTTCCTAGAAATTTTATATTTTCCACTTAGTTGATCAAATGAAAGATAAGGCCTGCCTGCATAAAGATCTGAGATTTTTTAATACCCTGTTAGCCCACATTTTGTGTGAATTTATCATTTCCCCAGATAGGAGTACAGAGTACCAGATTGATATTGATTTTTTAAAGAAAGGGGTTCCTTGTTGGGTTTTTTTTTTAAAGTTCTAATGCTGGAAGAAGACATGAATAAGTTTAATGGAAGATCTTGGATAGATTTTTGTTTGATGCCTGGGGTGTAGATGGAGAGAAATAAGACATTGTGGAAGCCATCTCAGATTTGGTAATTGAAGCCTCTCTCTCTCACGTAAGGGAGGGAGAGTAGCTCACAGCGAAGTCTAGATTTTTTTTTTTTATTCCAAATAAATTGGCTAAATATTTTGTCAAGTTTGTTAAAAAGGGTACATGATCTTAATACCAAGGTACTTGAAACCTTCTTTGGTGATCGGAGGGTCTCTACCACCGGTTTCTGCCTTTCTTCTTTTTTCAGAAGCAGAAGTACTGATTTTGATTTGTTTATTTCATATCCAGAGAAACTACCAAATGTTTCGTTAAGCTGGCAACACTGTCCTTTAAGGCAGTCAAAAATAGGAGGATATCATCAGCATATCAGCAGACAACAGTCAGCTTCAGCTGATCCAGAATGCTGCTGCCAGGGTCGTAACAGTGACCAAAAAAGGCTTAGCATATAACTCCAGTTCTCAGATTGCTATTACAGATATTGGCCAGTTTCTCATAGAATCAACTTCAAAATTCTATTGCTTGTCCATAAATCACTGAACGGTTTAGGTGTACGATGCTTATCAGATCCCCAGAGCCAGAACGAACCTTGCAGACCTCTTAGGTCGGCTTGTTCTGGATTACTGAATGTTCCCAGAGTCAAAACTAAGCATCCTCAGCATAGACGCTAAAGCTGCCTTTAGCTTCTATGCTGCTCAAATGTGGAATAAATTGCCAGAACAGCTAAGATTCGATGCAATACTGACTACTTTCAAATACAAGCTAAAGACCTACCTGTTAGCCATTGCTTTTAATTTTCTTTTCTTTTAAATCGTTTTTACTCTTGTGTGCTTTTGTTTGTTTTGTCGTTTTTATTGTTTTTACTCTTTGTGCTTTTGCTTGCTTGCTTTGTATTGTTTTTATCATGTGTTTCTTTTGCTTTTGCCTGCCTGTGTACTCAGTAAAGCACTTGGACTTGCATTTCCCATATGAAGGCATTCCGGGGTTGCGCAGTGGTTAGCGCGGTCGCCTCACAGCAAGAAGGTCCTGGGTTCGAACCCCGGGGTTGTCCAGCCTTGGGGGTCATCCCAGGGTGTCATTTGTGTGGAGTTTGCATGTTCTGCCCGTGTCTGCGTGGGTTGTCACCAGGTGCTCCGGTTTCCTCCTACAGTCCAAAGACATGTAGGTCAGGTGAATCGGCCGTACTAAATTGTCCCTGGGTGTGAATGTGTCGGCCCTGTGATGGCCTGGCGGCCTGTCCAGGGTGTCTCCCCGCCTGCCGCCCAATGACTGCTGGGATAGGCTCCAGCATCCTGCGACTCTTAGCAGGATAAGTGGCTTGGATGTGCTGTATAAATACATTTGCTTTGCCTTGCAAGCTAACAGTCAAAGTTCCCTTTTGTTGTCTAGGATCGCTAACTCTGCAGTATAATTACAACCACAAAATGCAATCTTTCTATCCCCCTAATCTCTTAAATGTAGGAAAATGAAGAAAGTTTTTAGAGAACAGATGGTAGATGTAACAGAATGCCACATAGGTTTTGAGTGATGTCATGTTTTTAAAGTCTCTTAGAAGTACGCATAGCCTATTACACCTGAATTGTATGTACGCTGATTAGCAATAGGTGTGTGCGTGTTGCTCGGACTGGCAACCTACAGTTTTATTTTCCATTACCGCTTTGCCTTGTCTTGTCATTACGTGGTTGCCACACTGGATTAATAAAATCTAAAGACCACAGCGTTAACACACACACACACACACATGGTGTGATTATATATGAAAGTGACACAACAGGCACTACCAAGAAATTATAATTGGAAGCCAGAGAGGAAATTGCATGAGAAATGTCAACAACAGAACTGATCAAACATCAAAAAGCGCGTCCAGACAGTCTCCTCTGTGATTACTTCTTCACAGTTGCGGGAAGCAAACGGTGCATGTGTCCTTGCCTTTATGTCTGTCTGACACGCAAGTCTGTGTGTGCATTTTGATAGTTGCGTACGTGTGCAGTAAGGTATTAAAGTGAATGAGTCTGTGTGCGTTTTCTCTTCTTTGTGAAGGGGGAGGAAGAAAACTCGAGCAAGCTCATCGTTTTTGTGCTGCAGTAATATATTTGGTTTACAGGGAGGGATGCTGGGGATGAGAGAGCTTGCAAGGTAAACATTCGGTTTTTACAGCCTCCTGCAGTATGTCACTGCTGTAATGAGCTCTGCTTACCGGGCCAGAAGTTGGCGTTCCGTCATGGTCGAACTTCAGCACTAATGAAATGGGCTCTGTGTACTCACAACTGCTCGACGGGAGGAGTGAAACGTCAGGAAAACTGAAGTAGGGGCATCCGGTAGTGTGACGGGGATCGCTGGTTCGAATCCCCCCTTGTTACCTCTGGCTTGGTCGGGCGTCCCTACAGACACAATTGACCGTGTCTGCAGGTGTGTGTCCTGGTCGCTGCACTAGCGCCTCCCCTGGTCAGTCGGGGCACCTGTTCGGGGAGAGAGGGGGGACTGGGGGGGAATAGCGTGATCCTCCCATGCGCTACGTCCCACTGGTGAAACTCCTCACTGTCAGGTGAAAATAAGCGGCTGGTGACTCCACGTGTCGGAGGAGGCATGTGGTAGTCTGCAGCCCTCCCCAGATCGGCAGAGGGGGTGGAGCAGCAACCGGGATGGCTCGGAAGAGTGGGGTAATTGGCCGGATACAACTGGAGAGAAAAAGGAAAATTCCACAAAAAAAAGGAAAAAGAAAATATTGTTATAAGACGCCAAGCAAAAACAAAAGGGCAACTCCTCTGTTCTTCTTCCATTAACTGTTCGGCTACTTCTCCTCTTCATCGCAGTTGCAAACAACCCTGGATTTTTCGGTCGGGGATAAGTGATCAGATTTGGCACTGTCCAGGCAGCTGGCATCATCCATCCAGCCATGTACCTCGCCTGTTTAATGAATGAATCATATGGGAACCGAGTCAACTGTGAGCCCAAACACCTGAGCCTGTTGTCATGCTGCCCGTTACCACGGCAACCACATTATCCCAAAATGCCAGCAAATGCCAGTGAAATGACAAGGTCCATGCGGGGCAAAAACTTTGCCCCAGAGACAGAGAGGAACAGATACATTCGAGCGAGCGAGCAACAGAGAGAGGCTGAGGGGAAGAGAGGCAGAGGGGAAGAGATACATTCGAGCGAGAGAGACAGAGAGGGCGACAGAGAGGGAGGAAGAGATACATTCCAGAAAGAGAAATAGACAGAGCGAGGAAGAGATACATTCCAGAAAGAGAGAGAGAGAGACAGAGGAAGAGATACAGGTGAGCGAGAGAGAGACAGAGAGACAGAGAGGAAGAGATGTATTCGAGCGATTGAGAGAGAGAGAGAGAGAGGAGGAGATACATTCCAGAAAGAGAGAGAGACAGAGAGCAGGAGATAAATTTGAGGGAGAGAGACAGAGAAAGGAAGAGATACATTCCAGAAAGAGAGAGACAGAGAGGAAGAGATACATTCGAACGAGAGAGAGACAGAGAGAGAGAGAGGAAGAGATACATTCCAGAAAGAGAGAGAGAAAGAGAGGAGGAGATACATTCCAGAAAGAGAGAGAGACAGAGGAAGAGGTACAGGTGAGCGAGAGAGAGACAGAGAAAGAAACAGAGAGAAAGGAAGAGATACATTCCAGAAAGAGAGAGAGAAAGAGAGGAAGAGATACATTCCAGAAAGAGATAGACAGAGAGGAAAGAGATACATTCGAACGAGAGAGAGAGAGGAAGAGATACATTCCAGAAAGAGAGAGAGAAAGAGAGGAGGAGATACATTTGAGTGAGAGAGAGACAGAGAAAGAAACAGAGAGAGAGAGGAAGAGATACATTCCAGAAAGAGAGAGACAGAGGAAGAGATACAGGTGAGCGAGAGAGAGACAGAGAGACAGAGAGGAAGAGATGTATTTGAGCAATTGAGAGAGAGAGAGAGGAAGAGATACATTCCAGAAAGAGAGAGAGACAGAGAGGAGGAGATACATTCCAGAAAGAGAGAGAGACAGAGGAAGAGGTACAGGTGAGCGAGAGAGAGACAGAGACAGAGAGGAAGAGATGTATTTGAGCAATTGAGAGAGAGAGAGAGGAAGAGATACATTCCAGAAAGAGAGACAGAGAGGAGGAGATACATTTGAGGGAGAGAGACAGAGAGAGAGAGGAAGAGATACATTCCAGAAAGAGAGAGAGACAGAGAGGAGGAGATACATTCCAGAAAGAGAGGGAGACAGAGGAAGAGGTACAGGTGAGCGAGAGAGAGACAGAGAGACAGAGAGGAAGAGATGTATTAGAGAGAGAGAGAGAGAGAGAGAGAGAGAGCGAGAGAGAGAGAGAGAGAGAGAGAGAGAGAGAGAGAGAGAGAGAGAGAGAGAGAGAGAGAGAGGGGAAGAGATACATTCCAGAAAGAGAGAGACAGAGAGGAAGAGATACATTCGAACGAGAGAGAGAGAGAGAGAGGAAGAGATACATTCCAGAAAGAGAGAGAGAAAGAGAGGAGGAGATACATTTGAGTGAGAGAGAGACAGAGAAAGGAAGAGATACATTCCAGAAAGAGAGAGAAAGAGGAAGAGATACAGGTGAGCGAGAGAGAGACAGAGAGACAGAGAGGAAGAGATGTATTTGAGCAATTGAGAGAGAGAGAGAGAGAGAGAGAGAGAGAGAGAGAGAGAGAGAGAGAGAGGAATAGATACATTCCAGAAAGAGAGAGAGAGAGAGAGAGGAAGAGATACATTCCAGAAAGAGAGAGACAGAGAGGAGGAGATACATTTGAGGGAGAGAGACAGAGAGAGAGAGGAAGAGATACATTCCAGAAAGAGAGAGAGACAGAGAAGAGGAGATACATTTGAGTGAGAGAGAGACAGAGAGGGAAAGAGGCATTTGAGCGAGCGAGAGAGAGAGAGAGAATGTCCTCAAGGGGAGCCGTCCCAGCTGTCTGGCTTGTCTGTCAGCCCTGACCATGAGCAGTAGCGTGGGTACTTGGTTATTAAAGCGCCTGCTCACTGTTGCAGTGGCGTAAAGTTTTCCGGCACCGCGGCGGAACTGCAGCTTACACGGGTTTCATATTCACCACGCTGAATGAAGTTTGAATAAAGCAGCAACAACCACTCGACATGCTTCTTTCCCGGATGTGGTTTAACCAATCACGTTCAGCCATGCAGCGGGATATACTAGGTCCTGCGACTCTCCGGGTAGTTTCTGAGTTTCCACGCCAATGATTCAAAGTCGGCGGATCAAATTTTAATATATTTGAGTCTGTTCCCACCGTACATGTGTGCTGTGTCTCTGTTTGCAGGATGTTTGATGTGGGGGGTCAGCGGTCGGAGAGGAAGAAGTGGATCCACTGCTTCGAGGGAGTGACGGCCATCATCTTCTGCGTGGCCATGAGTGCTTACGACCTGGTGCTGGCTGAGGATGAGGAGATGGTAAGCTCTCCTGGCCCGCCTCTCTGTGTATTCTATAGAGATGATTCATCACAAGCTGCCTCATTGTTTCTCATAGGCAAAAAAAATGAAAGAGGGAGGGGGGTGGAAAAACGCATTTCCTTTAAGCGCTCTTTTTATGCTCTCTGATAATCTCTTCATCTCCCTTTTTTCCTTTGTGTGTACCGTCCCAGAACCGGATGCACGAGAGCATGAAGCTGTTTGACTCCATCTGCAACAATAAGTGGTTCACAGAGACCTCCATCATCCTGTTCCTCAACAAGAAGGATCTGTTCGAGGAGAAGATCGCCCACAGCCCGCTGACCATCTGTTTCCCTGAGTACACCGGTACCGTAGGCCCGTCTCAGTGGAACAATAGACATCAGCTTGATGGATGCGTCCATTCAGAGCCTTCACTTTTTTCTTGTCTTCTTTTTGTGTAGACCATAGAATACACACTGCAAAAATGTCCATCTATTTACTTCCTTTACAATTCAGTGTTAAGCTCTTACACTACAGTTGGGCGGCACGGTGGCCCAGTGGTTAGCACTGCTGCCTTACAGCAAGAAGGACCTGGGTTCGAACCCCAGGCCGTCCCAGTTCCTTTCTGTGTAAGGTAATAGGAGGTAATAGGAGCACCCCTAGTTGGGTGAGTGGCTCCAGCAGATTCCAGGAACAACATCTGAGGTCTTCATTCTTGGGTCCTCTACCAGAGGCCTAGGACTTTGAGGGTTCGGTATCTTAGCTGTCCTTAGAACTGCCCTGTTCTGGACAGAGACCCAAAATGTTGTTCCTGGAATTGGCAGGAGCAACTCACCCAACTTGGGGTTCCCTGCCCCGAGTGCTCCTCTAGCCACTGGGACCACTTTTGCCTTCACTTTCTACACCCTTTCTAGTTCCTTTTTCAGCCCTTGGTACTTCTCCAGCAGCATGGTGGCACAGTGGCCCAGTGGTTAGCACTGTCACAGCAAGGCGGCCCTGGGTTTGAAACCCAGGCCGTTCCAGATCCTATCTGTGTGGAGTTTGCATGTTCTCCCCGTGTCTGCGTGGGTTTCCTCCCACCATCAAAAAGACATGCATGCTAGGGTTAATACTCCTGCCTGTGCCCCTGAGCAAGGCAATGGAAAGAAGAACCTCGGGCACTGCAGCTGCCCACTGCTGCTATACAATAGGATGGGTTACATGCGGAGAACACCCTTCATTCTAAGAATACAATTCAATGTAGGGTACAATGACAAAATAAAGTGGCTTTTTTTTTTTTACAAGCGGTAGGGACAGCTATGTTATATGGTTTGGAGACAGTGGCACTGATGAAAAGACAGGAGGTGGAGCTGGAGGTGGCAGAGTTAAAGATGATAAGATTTTCATTGGGAGCGATGAAGAAGGACGGGATTAGTAAGGATTATATTAGAGGGACCGCTCAGGTTGGACGGTTTGGAGACAAAGCAAGAGAGGCAAGATTGAGATGGTTTGGATATGTGTGGAGGAGAGATGCTGGGTATATTGGGAGAAGGATGCTGAATATGGAGCTGCCAGGGAATAGGAGAAGAGGAAGGCCAAAGAGGAGGTTTATGGATGTGGTGAGGGAGGACATGCAGGTGGCTGGTGTGTAAAGGTGCGAGAGCCAAAGGCCCGAGCTGTGTCTAAGGAGCGAGGCCGCAGGCTCAGGAGGGGGGTCCTGGACAAGTGAGCGTGCATGAGGGCCGAAGGCCCGAGCTGCATCTAAACGTCAATCTACTGTTGACAAATTATTATTATATTATTGCTCTCCAGAAGTACTTTCAACCAATTATTTAACCACCTGATTAAAACATCCAGCTTCATCTTCTTCTTTCTTTGGTGTCTTCTTCTATTTTATGGTGGTTAGCAAACGATTTAGAAAAGTACAAGTTACTCCTCCTGCTACAAGTTACGCCCCTTTCTTGCAGTCCACAGACAGACCCTTCTCGATGCAGAGGACAGGAAGAGATAGAAATGGATGATCCGCTGTGGCGACCCCTAACGGGAGCACCCGAAAATAGTAGTAGTAGTAGTAGTAGTAGACAAGAAGTAGGTAAAAAAAATCTACTGATAAGTACGATATCTCTACTTGAGTTCAATGCTGCATCGGTAGTTTCAGGTACTGTCCAGAAACAAATGAAGGGATGTTGATGTAATGCCGAACATATTTGGTTTGAATTGTCAGGATGGATACTTAGAAATGACCTCATTGTGCAGTAGTTTTGCACTCCGCCTCTGCCTGTTACATGAGATTTAACGGAGGATATTTGTGGTAAAAGGTTCACCTACTCTTCAAACTTTAAAGCCTCCTCTCTCACTCCCTCTCCACCCTCCTCAGGCCCTAACAAATATGAGGAGGCCCAGGCCTACATCCAGACCAAGTTTGAGGACCTGAACAAGAAGAAGGACACCAAGGAGATCTACACCCACTTCACCTGCGCCACCGACACCAAGAACGTGCAGTTCGTCTTCGATGCAGTCACCGATGTCATCATCAAGAACAACCTGAAGGACTGTGGTCTCTTTTAGAGTCAAGTGTGACCGAGAGTTGAGGTGAGCTCAGAGGAGAGGGAAACACCTTCATTTCTGTGACATGCCTCACATGGGCAAGTATGTCTAGACTGCATTTAACTGACATCAGAATGGATCTTCATGAAATACATAAAATTCTGATTTCTGGGGGCATTCCGTTACCTACCAACACGGGGATCGCTGGTTCGAATCCCTGTGTTACCTCCGGCTTTCTCGGGCGTCCCTACAGACACAATTGGCCGTGTCTGCGGGTGGGAAGCCGGAGGTGGGTATGTGTCCTGGTCGCTGCACTAGCGCCTCCTCTGGTCGGTCGGGGCACCTGTTCGGGGAGGGAGGGGGAACTGGGGGGGAACAGTGTGAGCCTCCCACATGCTACATCCCCCTGGTGAAACTCCTCACTGTCAGGTGAAAAGAAGCGGCTGGTGACTCCACATGTATGGGAGGAGGTATGTGGTAGTCTGCAGCCCTCCCCGGATCAGCAGAGGGGGTGGAGCAGCGACCGGGACGGCTCGGACGAGTGGGGTAATTCTCCGGGTGCAATTGGGGGGGGGGGGGTTCTGATTTCTCCTTTTCTTCCCGGAAATGCAGTTGCCCATGTGTGCCATGCCCTCTTGTCATAGTAACACATGTCAGACTTGATAGAGCTGCTACATGTCTTGTGTTCTTCCACACAACCCAGTAATCAGTTTTTGTGTTTACCTAATTATCAGAGATGACGTCAGAATCCCCTCGATCTGCGTGTGCTTGCTATTTGGAAGTGCATGCAGAAGTCCGTGTCTGTTTACCCCCCGGGCCACGTTACAGACACACTTCAGCTTACACTTGGCAGGAAGCAGGTGTCGATGTGGTCAGATGGCGCTCCGACCCCTGAGCTGGCTTTGCCAATGGCACCTTCTGTGTCCTGGGTTCATTTAGACCTGGAGTAAATTTAGCAGTGCTGAATGTAATCCAGCTGCACAAGATTCAGTTTGATCCTTGACCTTAACACCGGAGCCACCAAGGCCGTCGTTTAATGGTTTTGGATTTTCAAAGTTTAATAACTTTGTGGAAATAAAAGAAACAGACCTGCCGCTCCCTGAGTGCTGCTAAAACTGCATATAATTGCATTAAAATTGAGTTTTAGACCAACTGCACAAAAAAAAGTTCCGGTAAGATCTACCTAAAACGACCATGAGCGGTCAAAATGACCGCTCGTAATATGCGTGTCATCGTGCACGTCATGTCAGTATTTATGACGTGTGTTGGTCGCGTCATTTCCTTCGTGAAGTTGGTTGCTGTCTCCTAGAAACACACTAGCGCCCTCCAGTGCAGAGAAATAGTCTAACTTGATTTGTGATTATTTCCAACATGTCTGGTTACAGATGCTCCATGACTAACACCGAGGCGCTGCAGGGTTTACAGGCATTGGACAGCGGC